>NC_063046.1:52168271-52768271 GCF_018812025.1 Megalobrama amblycephala
GTTCTTGGCTAATCCCTTCCCAGGTTAATACAACTATGACCTCCTCCAGCTCTGCCTGGTCTGATCCTATCTGCTCTCTCTCTGGCCAAAGTGGACTTCAGTTGATTTCAAAGCTCTGCCACAGCAGTAATAAAACCCAGAGGCGAAGCGCAGAGCGGCAAGGCCAATCTGATAGCAGGAAAGACGGCCATTTGCCACATCCTCTGAGTCTTATTGCAGTCATTTTGGGAGTTAGCAGTATATGATTTTTGGGCAAAGGGGTTAGAGTGAATTTGCAGCACTTTAAAGTGTTTTTATTCCTTTTGGGGGTGTAAGGAGTTGGCACAATAAATTTAAGACTGTTTATTACTTTAAAGCTACAATGTGTCATTTTTGACAGCACCAAACAGAACTGTAAAAATAATAGGAGTTGAAGAAAAGTTGAAGAAAAAGAATGATTCTCCGAAGTATCGTGACTGTCTTAATACAAAATTATTAATATGTCTTAAAGGTGCCATCGAATTGAAAACTGAATTTACCTCTACATAGTTGAATAACAAGAGTTCAGTACATGGAAATGACATACAGTGAGTCTCAAACTCCATTGTTTCCTCCTTCTTATATAAATCTCATTTGTTTAAAAGACCTCCGAAGAACAGGCGAATCTCAACATAACACCGACTGTTACGTAACAGTCGGGGTGTACGCCCCCAATATTTGCATATGCCAGCCCATGTTCCCAACATTATGAAAGGCATTACACAAGGGCAGCCAGTATTAACGTCTAGATCTGTGCACAGCTGAATCATCAGACTAGGTAAGCAAGCAAGGACAACAGCGAAAAATGGCAGATGGAGCAATAATAACTGACATGATCCATGATATCATGATATTTTTTGTGATATTTGTAAATTGTCTTTCTAAATGTTTCGTTAGCATGTTGCTAATGTACTGTTAAATGTGGTTAAAGTTACCATCGTTTCTTACTGTATCCACGGAGACAAGAGCCGTCGTTATTTTCATTATTAAACACTTGCAGTCTGTATAATTCATAAACACAACTTCATTCTTTATAAATCTCTCCAACAATGTAGCATTAGCCGTTAGCCATGGAGCACTATCAAACTCATTCATAATCAAATGTAAACATCCAAATAAATACTATACTTACACAATTAGACATGCTGCATGATGAACACTTTGTAAAGATCCATTTTGAGGGTTATATTAGCTGTGTGAACTTTGTTTATGCAATGATAGAGTCGAGAGCTCGGGAGGGGGCGGAGAGCGCGAGCAATTAGAGGGGCCGCAGCCTGAATCGGCGCATTTCTAATTATGCCTCAAAATAGGCAGTTTTTTTTTTTTTTTTAATTAATTAAAAAATATATATATTGGGTATTTTGAGCTGCAACTTCACAGACACATTCAGGGACACCTTAGACTTATATCACATCTTGTAAAAAAAAACGTTCGATGGCACCTTTAATACAAAGTTGGATTATTACATAATTTATTACTCGCCCTCATATCGTTCCACACCCGTAAAACCTTCGTTCATCTTTGGAACACAAATTAGGATATTTTTGATAAAATCCGATGGCTCAGTGAGGCCTGCATTGCCATCAAGATAATTAACACATTCAGATGCCCAGAAAGCTACTAAAGTTATATTTAAAACAGTTCATGTGATTGCAGTGGTTCAACCTTAATGTTATGAAGCGACGAGAATACTTTTTGTGTGCCAAAAAAACTAAATAATGACTTTATTCAACAATATCTAGTGATGGCCGATTTCAAAACACTGCTTTGAAGCTTTATGAATCTTTTGGTTTGAATCAGTGATTCGGATTGCATATCAAACTTCCAAAGTTATGTGAACTATTGAAATCTCGAAACACTTATGAAGTAACGAAGCCTCGTTTACTGAAATCACGTGACTTTTGCGCTCCGAACCACTGACTCGAAACAAAAGATTTGTAAAGCAGTGTTTTTAAATTGTCGAAGCAGTGTTTTTAAATTGCCCATTACTAGATATTGTTGAAAAGACGTTATTTATTTTTATTTTTGGCACACAAAAAGTATTCTCGTCGCTTCATAACATTAAGGTTGGACCACAGTAGTCACATGAAATGTCACATGATGTTTTAAATATGTTTTTAGTACTTTTCTGGGCACTGAAAGTGTTAATTGTCTTGCTGATAATGGAGGCCTCACTGAACCATCCATTTCATCAAAAATATCTTAATTTGTGTTCCGAAGATGAACAAAGGTCTTACGGGTGTAAAACGACATGAGGGTGAGTAATAAATGACAGAATTTTCATTTTTGGGTGAACTAACCCTTTAATGAAAATCCTGATCTTGGTCACTGGTCTTCTGTGCACGGCATACGTTCATGAGACTCTATTAGCACGGCAGTTCACTCCTTTGCGAGAAATAAATATTAATACAAACACAACATGAAATACAATCAATGAACTGTGTTTTTGAGGTGAATATATCTATTGTGTTCATTGCAAAAAGAAGTTATCGCATTTATTCTGACTGCAAAATGACAGCCGGTTTCACAAGAGTGCTGAGGGAAATTATAGAATAGAATATAGAATACAAACCCGATTCCAGAAAAGTTGGGACACTGTACAAATTGTGAATAAAAAAGGAATGCAATAATTTACAAATCTCATAAACTTATATTTTATTCACAATAGAATATAGATAATATATCAAATGTTGAAAGTGAGACATTTTGAAATGTCATGCCAAATATTGTCTCATTTTGGATTTCATGAGAGCTACACATTCCAAAAAAGTTGGGACAGGTAGCAATAAGAGGACGGAAAAGTTAAATGTACATATAAGGAACAGCTGGAGGACCAATTTGCAACCTTATTTAGATCAATTGGCAACATGATTGGGTATAAAAAGAGTGGCAGTGCCTCTCAGAAGTCAAGATGGGCAGAGGATCACCAATTCCCCCAATGCTGCGGCGAAAAATAGTGGAGCAATATCAGAAAGGAGTTTCTCAGAGAAAATTGCAAAGAGTTTGAAGTTATCATCATCTACAGTGCATAATATCATCCAAAGATTCAGAGAATCTGGAACAATCTCTGTGCGTAAGGGTCAAGGCCGGAAAACCATACTGGATGCCCATGATCTTCGGGCCCTTAGACGGCACTGCATCACATACAGGAATGCTACTGTAATGGAAATCACAACATGGGCTCAGGAATACTTCCAGAAAACATTGTCGGTGAACACAATCCACCGTGCCATTCGCCGTTGCCGGCTAAAACTCTGTAGGTCAAAAACGAAGCCATATCTAAACATGATCCAGAAGCGCAGGCGTTTTCTCTGGGCCAAGGCCTCATTTAAAATGGACTGTGGCAAAGTGGAAAACTGTTCTGTGGTCAGACGAATCAAAATTTGAAGTTCTTTTTGGAAAACTGGAACGCCATGTCATCTGGACTAAAGAGGACAAGGACAACCCAAGTTGTTATCAGCGCTCAGTTCAGAAGCCTGCATCTCTGATGGTATGGAGTTGCATGAGTGCGTGTGGCATGGGCAGCTTACACATCTGGAAAGGCACCATCAATGCTGAAAGGTATATCTAAGTTCTAGAACAACATATGCTCCCATCCAGACGTCGTCTCTTTCAGGGAAGACCTTGCATTTTCCAACATGACAATGCCAGACCACATACTGCATCAATTACAACATCATGGCTGCGTAGAAGAAGGATCCGGGTACTGAAATGGCCAGCCTGCAGTCCAGATCTTTCACCCATATAAAACATTTGGCGCATCATAAAGAGGAAGTTGCGACAAAGAAGACCTAAGACAGTTGAGCAACTAGAAGCCTGTATTAGACAAGAATGGGACAACATTCCTATTCCTAAACTTGAGCAACTTGTCTCCTCAGTCCCCAGACGTTTGCAGACTATTATAAAAAGAAGAGGGGATGCCACACAGTGGTAAACATGGCCTTGTCCCAACTTTTTTGAGATGTGTTGATGCCATGAAATTTAAAATCAACTTATTTTTCTCTTAAAATGATACACTTTCTCAGTTTAAACATTTGGGTAACACTTTATAATAACTGCACACTATGAAGCATTAGTTAAGCATTAGTTAATAGTTAATTCATCACTTATAAAGCATTAATAGACATTAGTAAGTGGTTTATAAATACAGCTATAATAGCTTTATTCTTGATTTATAAGCATATCTATAATGTGTTTAATAATTGTATTTTCATACTTTATTAATAATCAATTTATAATTTCTAAATTAAGTATTACGTTATTTACAAACCAGTTATTTGGGAGTTGTCAGTAGTCAGTAGTCACATAGTGTATAAATATTATTATTTATGTATCTATTATTTAGACACATAGTAATAGTTACTTAGTGTGTAAGTAAATGTTTTATTAACACATATTCCTACTACAATTCATGATTAATTCAGGTAATTATAAAACATTTAGAAGTGGTCAGTTAACTATTTTTGTGAGCTCATCTAAAGTGAGGACTATTTATGCTTTGTAAAGCTTTTATAAATGAGATTTAAAGGTTCAGTTATCTTCTGCACTGCTGTTCTCTAATGTTTTAAAGTAAGTACTGAGGTAGTTTTGACACTAGGAATATGTTAATAAAGCATTTATTAACACACTAAGTAACTAATACTATATGTCTAAATAATAAGATGCATAAATGTACATTTATATATTTTATTAATCATTTACTTACACTTCCTAAATGATCTTATGAACCACTGACAACTCCTAAATAACTGGGTAGTGAATAATGTAATACATACTTTATTAATGATCAATTTATCATTTCTAAATTATGAAAATACAATTATTAAACTCATTATAGATATGCTTATAAATCAAGAACAAAGCATTTATAGCTGTATTTATAAATGGCTTACTAATGTCTATTAATGTTTTATAAATGATGAATTGACTATTTACTAATGCTTAACTAATGCTTCATAGCGTGAGATTCTAAAGTGTTACCAACATTTGATATGTCATCTATGTTGTATTCTGAATAAAATATTGAAATTTGAAACTTCCACATCATTGCATTCTGTTTTTATTCACAATTTGTACAGTGTCCCAACTTTTTTGGAATCGGGTTTGTACATTATTTATATGAATTTATCGCTGAAAGGTCTGACTGTCTTCAGAAAAGTTTTGATGGCATTTTCTTTTCATCTTCCCTCCATGTTATGCCTAATAATGTAGTGTTTGTAAGTCAGCGCTGCTTTGTTTACGGAGGTTAAACAGCTCTATTTCTGATTTTCCCATAAGCGCCATCTACTGTCAGAGAGTGGATTTTCATTCAACCTATATGCTGTTTTTGTCAGGCCAAAAATCAGGACCAAATTTGTATGCACTGTTGTAAATTTAAACCGAGTGATGGCAAATAAACTAATGTTGTATTCTACAAAAATGTAAACAATTCGGATAAAAAGGTATCTAGAATTATATCTATAACCATTTATTGTTTTGACTCATCCCCTTTTCCTTAAAAGGCTAAAATGTGAGGTTTATCATTTTATAAAACTTTTTCTTTTTCTAAACTTTATTTGAACATGTACATGGTAGCAGATAAAATATTATGTTGTAAGTCAAAATAAAAATTTTTATCATTGTTAATGTTATTATTTGAATGTGTATGCAAACAAAAACTGCACAGTGTTGCTAATTTTATATTTTTGTTTGTTGGTTTTAAATATAAAACTTGGGGAAATCAATCCACCCTGTGTATCTGTAGTTTTTGAACATTTCCAGCACATTTTAACAATACTGTTACAATATTGACAACCGTGATCATTTTGGTCATTATAATCATTATATGAAATATACAACATCCTGTAAATCGAGCGAGAGAGAAAGAGAAGCTCTGTTTCCACCTATAGAACCTTATTGTAAAGTATTCCCATTGTGACACCTGTTTAATCATTACTCAACAAGTTGACTGACATTGAGTTAATAAATCACTTCAAGGATAATAGTTGGCATGGCAGATGTATTTATTTATTACATAAACCGTGTTAAGTGCAAAATTATGTATAATTCATCCCAGTGTAGTGCATTCAAGCTGTGTACACACAATGGCGAAGAAGTTATGTGTATAATGGCACACATAACAGATAAAGCTCTTGGTTCTGTGAGCCTCTGGCTAACTGGCATGTTTGAGTGCCCATTTATGCCATGTGGCACCCCAGGCACCATTACTTTCCATGTGGCACTGTCATCTATGTTGACTTGGGCACCAGTGAAACCTCCTCTGTGGAAGCCCCGTGTGAAAGCCAAAACGGGTTTGACGTGGGATGTGCTCGGAGGATTTGCCCCGCAAGAGTTGAAGAGTGTTACATGGATAGCATTTTAATTTGAAACTTTTGCTATCCTAGTTTTTACAATAGCAGCACTAAGCTCAACAGCTTTGGGTATTATTCAAATGAACCTCCCCTTATATAACCTTGCTGATGATAGAAGAAATACTCTAAGGCCTTCTAGTCAAGGAGGAATTGCTGTTTTATTATGTTTTCAAAATACTGTCAGATGAAATTAGGCCATGTCGTCTACTGTGCTTTTTTATTATACCTAAATAAGGAGTTTTGACTGTCCAGGAGGTGCTGCGGGATGCTTTCAGACTCCAATAGTGTCGTAAGTAATCTAGTCGTTATATTTATAGGTCTCACAAAAACACTGGTCCCATGTTGCATTTATGGACACTATTGTTTTTACAAGGAGCGTTAATGAGCTTTAACTAATTTAGAGGATTTTGAGGTTAGGAGTTAAACGTCAGGTGGGTTTTAAATAGATCAGCTTTGTCCAGGGAATGTGAACCTTGATTTTGATGAGGATTTTTAGTAATCCACTTTAGCATACTTTTTTTTTTAAAAAGTACTTATTTTATGGAGAGAGAGAAAAAAAATAAATAAATAAATACCTAAAGGGTTTAGTTCACCCAAAAATGAAAATTCTGTCAAGTACTCACCCTCATGTTGTTCCACACCCATAAGACCTTCATCTTCGGAACACAAATTAAGATATTTTTGATCAAATCTGAGGGTTTCTGAAACACACATAGGCAGTAACGTCATTGTACCTTCTGAGGTCCAGAAAGGTAGTAAAGACATCGTTAAAATAGTCAACGTGACTACAGTCGTTCAAACTTAATGTTAAGAAGTGATGCGAATATTTTTTTGTGCGCAAAAACAAAACAAAAATAATGACTTTATTTAACAATTTGAACTGTTGTCATACGCAGTTGAAGTAGTGAACGCAGCACATGCTTCCGTGTTCTACATCAGAACGTCGACACATTATTGGCCGGCTCCTGCGTCAGCATCACACGCATGCGTCGTTCTGCTCACGTGAACATCACTGGCCAATACTGAGTTCGGACGCAACATGGAAGCACTGAACTGTGTTCACTGTGTTCAACAGTTCAAATTGTTAAATAGAGTTGTTATTTTTGTTTTGTTTTTGCACACAAAAAGTATTCTCGGCACTTTATAACATTAAGGTTGAATCACTGCAGTCACATGGACTATTTTAACAATGTCTTTACTACCTTTCTGGACCTCAAAAGGTGCAATGATGTTGCTGCCTATGTGTGATTCAGAAACCCTCAGATTTCATAAAAAATATCTTAATTTGTGTTTCGAAGATGAACGAAGGTCTTACGGGTGTGGGACGACATGAGGGTGAGTAATTAATGACAGAAGACAGAAATTTCATTTTGGGTGAACTAACCCTGATGTTGATGTTTTTGGACACTTAATTGCATATGAATTGAAACTGAAAATGTATTATATTAAATGCAATTAGCAAAACTTTACAGTTTTTTTTTTTTTGTTTTGTTTTTTTTTGGCCCCACTTCGAATTTCAGAATTACTTCTTTTGTCTTATGGTTAAAGTTTACTGCTGAATGTATTGTCAAGGATTTATGGTAAATTAAAATATACTTTACTGTCATTTCTACTGAAACTTGTGTTTCATGTATTTAAATATATTTGTAATTACATTTGATCACAATGATTTAACATGTACTTTATAGTAAAACTTTAAATTTGACATTATTACAAAGTGCACTTTTAAGTGTGTTAAGAGAGTCATGAAAGCGTATTCTCTTTAACTAAACTTAAAGGGATAGTTCTCCCAAAAATATTATCCCATGATTTACTCACCCTCAAGCCATTCTAGGTGTATATGAATATCTTCTTTCTGACAAATACAATCAAAGATATATTTAAAAATATCTTTAGTTCTCCAAGGTTTATAATAGTTATGAATGGGGGGCCGTGTTTTGAAGTCAAAACTAATGCATCCATCCAAAAAAAAAAATTAAAAATTAATCAAGAGATGCATTTTTGTAAGAAAGATATTCATATTTAAAACTTTATACATTAAAATACCTACCTCCTGGTGGATGACCGTACACAGAATGTACAAGTCAATTTGTGGCCGAAGAGTATCCTTTGATCTGACGCACAACGTAATGACGAACGCAGAGATGCAGAGAATAGAGCAAAACAAATCACCTATCACAGATTATATAAGTCTAAAACGATCATTTTTAAAGAGAAATTTCAGAGGATTTCGATATAAGAGAAGAGGTGCTTAAATTTGTTGCACAGCTCTATTTGTTTGAACAGTGAGAGGCATCTAAGCTTATGATACTCCTACATCTTGCATCATACATCGCTTCAGGGGTTACTCATTTGGCACAAGTCGACTTGTGCATTCTGCGTACGGTTGTCCGCCGGAAGCTAGTTATTTGAATTTATAAAGTTTTAAATTTAATATCCTTTAATAACCCACTAGAGTTGTATGGATTACTTTTTTTACAGATGGATGCACTATTTTTGACTTCAAAACACAGCCCCCCATTCACAACCATTATAAACCTTAGAGGACTAAGGATATTTTTAAAGGTGCCATAGAATGCTTTTTCACAAGATGTAATATAAGTCTAAGGTGTCCCCTGAATGTGTCTGTGAAGTTTCAGCTCAAAATACCCCATAGATTTTTTTTTATTCATTTTTTTAACTGCCTATTTTGGGGCATCATTAAATATGCGCCGATTCAGCGTGCTTCCCCTTTAAATGCTCGCGCTCCCCGCCCCAAGCTCGTGACTCTATAATACATTGCATAAACAAAGTTCCCACAGTTAATATAACCCTCAAAATGGATCTTTACAAAGTGTTTGTCATGCAGCATAACCGATTAAGTATGGTATTTATTTAGATGTTTACATTTGATTCTGAATGAGTTTGAGGCTATGTTCCTTGGCTAATGCGCTAAAGCTAACATTACACACTGTTGGAGAGATTTATAAAGAATGAAGTTGTTTTTATGAATTATACAGACTGCAAGTGTTTAAAAATGAAAATAGGGACGGCTCTCTTGTCTCTGTGAATACAGTAAGAAACGATGGTAACTTTAACCACATTTAACAGTACATTAGCAACATGCTAACGAAACATTTAGAAAGACAATTCACAAATACCACTAAAAATATCATATAATCATGGATCATGTCAGTTATTATTGCTCCATCTGCCATTTTTCGCTGTTGTCCTTGCTTGCTTACCTAGTCTGATGATTCAGCTGTGCACAGATCCAGACGTTAATACTGGCTGCCCTTGTCTAATGCCTTGAACATGGGCTGGCATATGCAAATATTGGGGGCGTACATATTAATGATCCCGACTGTTACGTAACAGTCGGTGTTATGTTGAGATTTGCCTGTTCTTCAGAGGTCTTTTGCAAAAATCAAATTTACATAAGAAGGAGGAAACAATGGTGTTTGAGACTCACTGTATGTCATTTCCATGTACTGAACTCTTGTTATTCAGCTATGCCAAGGTAAATTCAATTTTCAATTCTTTAAATATATCTCTGATTGTGTTCATCTGAAAGAAGAAAGTCATATACACTTAGGATGGCTTGAGGGTGAGTAAATCATGGGATAATTTTTGGGTGAACTTACCCTTTAATTGTCCTGAAGTGTTCAACACACTTTATTATAACACAGTGTACATTTAAGTACAACGTACTTAAATAGGGTTAGGGTTTGGTTTAGGGTTAGTTACTTGTAATTATGCATAATTTACTGATAATACTATAGTAAGTACATGCAAGATGTGTAACAGGAACAAATTAACAGATTACTTTAAAGTGTTACCACAAGTTTTTATTACTTTCAGTCATGCCTGTCTCGAAATGTAAGACTAGAATCAGTGTAGATTGATTATTTAAGATAAAAAGTTCATTTTTTTTCCTAATTAATATTTTCCTACAAAAATTTGAAACAAACACATAAAGATTACATTTCACACAGATTATATACTGTACACGATTCCGTATATAATTCTGTAGTAAACACTGGAGGTTAACAGTGTAATCACAATTTTTTATTTATTTATTTATTTTTCTAAATAGGATCTAACAATTCCCATGCCATCTTTAAAGTTCATATTAATAGTATTGTTGAATAACAGAATGCATTTACATGAAGTTTAAATATGCATCCATCCTTCTGAATTGTAGAAAAGAATGACCAGAAAATGCAGTAGAAAAAAAATAATTTACATATATATTAGTACATATAAAAATAGTATATAAAAATCATATGCAAATTAAGGCAGGTGTGCCACTAAAATAGAAGTTATCCATTTTGTACAAGGATGATCCTGTGTAAATGTCCATGATTCGGTATGAATATGAAAAGAGGGTAATTCTATGGAGGGAAAATAGAATTTGAAATGTCTGTGTGGATGTTTGATTGCCTGGATTTGTTGAGTTTCTGTCTTTCAATATGTCTAAGAAAGGTTTTCAGTCAACATTAGAATGCGACTGAATCATTCAGTTGCTGTTGATGAACAGACTAACAGAAGAGAGCAGCTGCAACAGCTTTGATGAGCTGCTGTCTGTACTGAAGGCTGCATAGTTCATTTGTTTTCTCTTGATCTGATATCTGCCAATCAAAGGCCCAGAGAGCCACAGTTAGTGCTGGATTTAATGCTGGCCGCACAGATATCCATCAGGTGGATCCCACACCACATGGCGTAGTGCTCTGTTTATGTGTGTGTGTGTGTGTGTGTGTGTGTGTGTGTGTTTCAGACTCTGTCTCTAGGGCAGATTACTGCTGCTGCCACGGTGCGCTGGAGAAATTGAGCGAATGAGGACCAGCGTTTGAGAAATGCTCACCTTATGTAGCATGGGAGGAGACAGATTCACTAGGGGGCTATAGCACATTTGCTAGGCCTGTTTAGTTTATTATCGATGTGTGTGTGTGTCGATGTGTAGATGCCACTCATGCTGTTCAGTCTCACTAGGTGGTCCTGATTCTGAATTGCATCATAAGTATTAAAGTTGAGCATCTTACATCTTCCAGACATATGGGAGCAAGTAGACACTAGACACTTTGGAAGTAAACAGCAAAGACCACATGCGTTTATTTTGCGAGCTGCCCCTGGAAGAGCACAACATGCCATCTTTCACCATCACCTCCGAGGGAGACGTGTTTACTGTTTACAGCATCTTTGATATCAGTTGCTCTCTTTGGTGAAGCCTGTTGTTGTCTCATCTGCTAATTGCATCTTTTCTTGCTGCGCTCACATGCGCATACTAATGCACGTGAGCACTGATGGCATGCAGTGGACTTCTGAATCGTCTCTCTTTCTGTTTTAATATAAATTCCAGTGTTCTTGTTTGCTAAAACTAGAGCTGCATCGGATCATAATGAATCAGCATGTCGAATCAGCTGTTCGGAGTGCCAAAGTCACGTGATTTCAGCAGTTTGGCTGTTTGACACGCGATCCGAATCATGATTCGATACGCTGATTCATTATGCTCCGAAGCTTCCTGAAGCAGTGTTTTGAAATCGGCCATCACTTTATAAGTCGTTATTTTTTTTATTTTTTTGGTGCACCAAAAATATTCTCGTCGCTTTATAATATTAATATTGAACCACTGTACTCACATGAACTGATTTAAATATGTTTTTAGTACCTTTACGGATCTTGAGAGAGGAAATGTCATTGTCTATGCAGGCCTCACGGAGCCATCGGATTTCAACAAAAATATCTTAATTTGTGTTCCGAAGATTAACGAAGGTCTTACGGGTGTGGAACGGCATGAGGGTAAGTAATAAATGACAGAATTTTCATTTTTTGGGTGAACTAACCCTTTAAGTACCTCCTCCTGTGAGACCTTCGTTCATCTTCGGAACACAAAGAGTCTGTGTTCCTCCATAGACAGCAATTTAACCACCACTTTCAAGGTCCAGAAAGGTACTAAAGACATTGTTAAAATAGTCAATGTGACTGCAGTGGTTCAACCTTAATTTTATGAAGCGACAAGAATACTTTTTGTGAGTCAAAATTTTATGCGTAATAATGAGTCTGACGTAGAACCTGAAATGATCTGTCTGTCACAGGCTGTGTGATTTTGACACTTCCTGTGGAGATTACTCTGAAATAAATAAAATACAAATATTAGTTTACAACTTAAAACACTTGAAATGTTCAAGTCTGAAATGAAATCTGAAATGTTTGGGAACCAAATTTTACATACCCCTTGCGGAATATGCAAAAATGTTAATCATTTTAACAAAATAAGAAGGATCATGAAAATTGCATTTTTTAAATTTGTTTTATTTAGTACCTTCCTGAATAAACTATTTCACATACCAGATGTTTACATAAAGTCCACAAGACAAAAAAAATAGCTGAATTTATAAAAAGTACCCCGTTCAAAAGTTTACATACCCTTGATTCTTAATACAGTGTGTTGTTACCTGGATGATCCACAACCGTTTGTTTGTTTTGTGATGGTTGTTCATGAGTCCCTTGTTTGTCCTGAGCAGTTAAACCGAGCTCTGTTCTTCAGAAAAATCCTCCATGTTCTGCAAATTCTTTGATTTTCCAGCATCTTCTGCACATTTGAACCCTTTCAATGACTGAATGATGCAAACACAACTATTAAAAAAGCTGCAAACATTCACTAATAGTCCAGAAGGAAACATGATGCAGAGAGTCAGGGGGTGAAAACTTTTGAACAAGAAGATGATGTGCAAGTTTTTCTTATTTTGTTTAAAGATCATTATATATACTTACATGTTTCCCAGAAGAAAAAAAAAATTACAATTTATCCTCCAATTCAAAACGTTTACATCCTCAGCTCTTAATACATCATGTTTCCTTCTGGAGCATCAGTGAATGTTTGCAGCTTTTTTAAGATGCATTCCAAAAATTACCCTAAATTGTTATTTCCATCATCAATTAGCATACATTTTTGGTCAAGATCTTGCATTGACAATGCAAGAGGTGAGCACTCTGTAAAGTCTCCTCCAGCACATCCCAAAGACTTTCAATGAATTTAAGGTCTGGACTCAGAGGTGCTGATGCATGTGTGAAAATTCATGCTCCTTCCCAACCATTCTTTCACAATTTGAGCCCGATAAATCTTGACATTGCCATCCTTGCAATATGGCCATAATGTGTCTTCCTATATGGTTGTTTAAAGGTCCCGTTCTTCGTGATCCCATGTTTCAAACTTTAGTTAGTGTGTAATGTTGTTGTTAGAGTATAAATAAAATCTGTAAAATTTTAAAGCTCAAAGTTCAATGCCAAGCGAGATATTTTATTTAACAGAAGTCGCCTACATCGAACGGCCAGTTTGGACTACATCCCTCTACTTCCTTCTTTAATGACGTCACTAAAACAGTTTTTTGACTAACCTCCGTCCACAGGAATACACAAAAAAGGGGGCGTGGTCTTGTTGCGCTCCCACGGAGAAGAGCAAGAGTTGCGTTTGTAGAGTGTGTTTGTCGCCATGTCGTCGAAACACTGTTATTTTCATCCCGCAGTCCAATCACCTTTGTTTGGCCTTCCCAGGGACGCTGTACTTAGAGATCAATGGTTACAATTTATGTTTAACTCGGTTCCCAAAAATTATAATTTTGGTATCCTTACTGCAATAGTTAATGTTGGACTGCAGTGCACATAATGGCCACAAGAGGGGACTATGTTTATGTATATGGCTGTTTTCCGTATGATGGTACTCTTCTGAGTGAGTGCTAACGTTGTACATTTTCTGTCGCTGCTTGTGGAGATTGAAGAGTTCAGTCTCTCGGGAATTATTGTCTTTTGTGTTCATTCGGCACAACACCACAATAATCCACATGTAAAACTATGTGCAGCACACGTTATGGTAAGATGACGTGGCAAGGTGCGCTCAGAGCCATCTCTATGGCTCTGGGTACGCTAAGCTGCTGTCGAATCACAACACAGGAACCGCTGGCACAATCAGAACTCGTTACGTATTTCCAGTGTTGGGGGTAACGCATTACAAGTAACTTGAGTTACGTAATCAGATTACTTTTTCAAGTAACTAGTAAAGTAACGCATTACTTTTTCAATTTACAACAAAATATCTAAGTTACTTTTTCAAATAAGTAACGCAAGTTACTTTTTCACATTTATTGACTGACAGCTCTCCTGTCCCCATGCTGAGAGAAATAAAGTGCAGAGGGTGTTGTGTGCGCTGTGTGAACGTGGGTTATTGTTGTTTTAGACTAAATGTGAACATGCATTTACTCATCACACTTGCACGAAAACATTCAGTATTCCTCAAAATGAATAAAAACAGTGAAATGCAATCTCAGAATTTTTGCAAACCTGTAATAATTAACTATATTAAATTACACAAATATACTTTATGTATTTAATCTCAATTATTAACCAATGTCTTTGCTGCTGATCTTCAATATACCTAATTCAACCATACTAATAAGCAAAAAATACTTTAGATTAGAAAGGTTTGTTTGAGCTGCGCCCTCTACTGTACAGGTGTAAATATGCTTTTCCTTCAGCTTGAGGCTTATTCATTTCACTTTTGGTGTGAAAGGGCCTTTTTGCCAAAAATAGAACTTTTTTGTTGTTATTAAAAAACAAGCAAGCCCAGCCCCAGTGAGAAAAAGTAACGCAAAAGTAATGTAACGCATTACTTTTCATAAAAAGTAATGAAGTAACGCAATTAGTTACTTTTTTAGGGAGTAACGCAATATTGTAATGCATTACTTTTAAAAGTAACTTTCCCCAACACTGCGTATTTCTGAAGGAGGGACTTCATAGAACAAGGAAGTCATCAGCCCGTTTTTATGACAGTGGAAACAGCGGTATACAGATAAGTAAATTATGTGAAAAATACTGTGTTTTTTTACACGCGAAACATGAACACATTTTATATTGCACACTATAAACACAATCAAAGCTTCAAAAAAACACGAAAAACGGGACCTTTAAGAAATGAAAAGCTACACACTCCATCAGTTAGGGTTAGAAGAACTGTTCCCAAACATATAACATGCTAGAAACATAATAATCACTGCAATAATGATCTAATCATAGACTCTTAAGCATTTGCCTATTTAAATTCAACTGGAACTGGACTATGAATTTTTTAGCGTTATTTATAGTTTATTCATTTCCAGCAGTTCAAATGAGGTTGAGGAGTGCAAACATTATTGCATTGACAGTAATCAGCCAATCACACCAATGTGAAGCCACTTTCCTCCTCCCACATTCCTGCCACACTACAGGACCTCAGTGGGAATGCATTAAGCTCAAGGGAGGCAAAAGAGACACTCTAGTATCGCTGTTGGACAATGTTACGACTTCATTTGATGTCACATCTTGTAATATATATTTGTGCTGCTGACTGATTTTCTAATCCAAATTTTTAAGGACACACAAATAACTGGTGCACAAACACACATACACATGCACTTGCAATCCCCCCAGGGCTGCATTTAGGTCAACTGGGATTTTCTGCAGACTGTAAATTCTGCCATGTCACACAGAGCCTTGTATCTCTCTCTTTCTCTCTCTCTCTGTCTATATATATATTGTCATTCACTCTTTCTTTGTTCCTCTTTCCAAACTGAGACAACACCAAGAATGCGTAGCTAAAAGATATAAAACCACAACACTGTCCTCCATCTTTATCCTACTTCTTCTGCTCAGGGATGAGAAGCAGATGAATGAAAGTGTAAAGAAGGGAATGTTACTATCATGCTGCCTTGAGAGCTCAGACGTGAGGTGTGCAGTGCTCGACTGTAAGCCTTTCTAATTGTGCACTTCCTCATGCATAATGGATTGTTTGTCAGATTACCATTTTTTTTTGTAGATTCACGCACTCCACAAGTGGAATTGATTTTGCCTTGAATGACATTCTGGTACGTGTGTGTTCATGCATATCTATGTGTATGTTTGCTTACAGTGAATGGAGATGTGGCACTCTTGGGCAGATGTGTACGTTTGACTGTTTCCTATTGCATGCATGCTTGTAAACTGGCACATGATTCGCATGATGAATAAAAAACAAACAAACAGCGGATTTCGAAGGGTATACAGCCTTGTCCGTCAAAACTTGAATGCAGACGGTCCCACTTTATATTAAGTGGCCTTAACTACTATGTACTTACATTTAAATTAATCATTTGATACAATGCACTTATTGTGTACATACATTGTACTTATATTTTAAAAACACCTGCATGTAATTACATCTGTAATTAATTTCTGTAATTGCATTTATAATTACACTGTTGACCCATCCCTTACACCTTACCCCTACCCTTAAACCTACCCATACCACCAAAGCTTTCCCTAACCTTACCTGTATCCCACCTCAATAGCAGCAAACGTGTTTTGCAATTCAATATGAACCCAATAAGTACATTGTACTTATTTTTTGATGTAAGTACATAGTAGTTAAGGCCACTTAATATAAAGTGGGACCCAGACATCTACAATGTCAAGAAGGCTGGAGGATGCATGCCAGTGCACTGGGTCTTGTGATTGAAGTCAATGGGTTGAACAGAGAGAATTTATGAAGTCAGAGAACTGAAGTCATAGCCACAGGGCACAGAGTCACAGTCCGCACTGGCCAAAGAGCCGATTACTAATGCATATGTATGAGAACCAACAACTGATAAAGCAAACACACAATATACCTGCAGAACTGTTCTCTATAAACAGACCCTCATCTCTTAGTTTACCATCATCTTTTCCTTTTTCTCTAAATGCAAATCTCATTTAATTGTAAATGACCACTAAACCATGGGGCTTACAAGGTCACAACCTTTAGACCAAAGCCACAGTCTATTAAGTAGGTACTGAGCCTCCTGGAGGAACTAGTCATTATTAGTGATTAATAGCAGTGCTGGAAAGAGTACTGAAAATTTGTACTTAAGTACAAGTACTGTTACATTGCTGAGATAATTCTCAATTACAAGTAAAAGTACTGTTGTTAAAAAAGTACTTAAAGCTGCAGTCCGTAACTTTTTTTGTGTTAAAATTTTACCAAAATTATATAATGAGAATATACAACATGAATCCATTTTCCGAACTGTGTTTTTGTCTTATCCTGAATCATTATGGTACACTTATAATAAGTGTTTATATTCGGACTATTTCATACCAGACTGGTAGGACTCGCCGCAGAGTATCACAGTAACTGCATGAATCGCCATAGACATACACAGAGAAAAATAGCTCCGGCTAGAATGTTCCTCTGCAAAACGCGTGCAGTTCTGTTTATTAACCGCTAGAGGGCCAAAAATCGCGGACAGCAGCTTTAAGTACTATTTTAAAAAACTACTCGGAGTACTAGTTACTTTTTAGCCGGTGATATTTAATGAGTAACTATTGAATCAAATCAGAGACCCATGTATAAAATAGCTACTTTCAACAAAACAATTTTTGACCTTATTGATGAAGTATATGAATTAGTGTTGTCATAATACAGGGAATTTCTAACTTTGGTACGATACCTTGAAAAATATTGATATTCAATACCATATTTTCCACTGTCAAAACTGCCATAGAGGCTGTTCACATAGAATGCGTTTTTCCATTCCAATGCGCTACTTTTCCATTGTTTTTCTATTTAACGTGCTAGACGAACGTGTATGACCATTGCGCTCGCATCTTTTGCAACGTCTCGCACATGAGCGCCACGTTTTTAAGACGCCGTGTCAAGTTAAAAGAGCACCGCTCATCAATGTCAGTTCCACAAAATTGGACCAATAAGATGACCCCAGAGGTGAGGCAAGCATTGTGAGCTTTTGTTTACAGTAGCAAGCTGGCATGGCAACTGTTTTATTTGAAGGCTACATGGCAGAAGAGGCACTCATAGTGGCTGTCCGGATAGCCAGTGCGATTTTTTTTTATTTTGTCCATGTCAAAAATAGTATCTGTTCTGCTATTTGGCTATTTCTGTTATTTGCATTATTGCATTTCTTCTCAAAAGCACGTGTCGAAGACCCCTCACGTTCTGCGCTGCATTTTTTTTTTTTTTTTTAAACCATTCCTGAGTGCTGCATCTCACGTTTTTAATGAGTCAATTCCAGTCTTACTTCCTGTTACATACCTACGTATCAATGTAACAAATTTGCATAATGCCAGCCTATGGACTTCATTGGCTGCCTGCAAACAATATCTACTTTGACCTGCCCTCAGGACTAGAAGCTGAGATTGGGAGAGTTTGGTTCCTGTTGTTGACATGTCAAGAAGACTTTGAAGATCACAAATCAACTTTGCATGCACTTCCAAAAGGATGAGCATTCGGGCTGGAATCGATACGGAAAAACCAACGCCATTGTTCATACTGTATCACTGTGTATAAAGTGCTGAGGAAGCCTCCGGAGCTGAAATTCTAATAATGGCAAATAGGTGTTTCGTTTCCGATGTGTGCTGTGGCAGTAGACAAATCACAACAGGGCATTCTGACCAATCAGAGTAGAGTAGACTCATAGAAAGGAGGGGTTTAGAGAGACTGACTCTCCAAATGAACCATTTTCAGACTCTTTGAGAAATGAGGTGATGGCCAAAGTGTTTTTTGACCTTGAATGCATGTAAACCTATGATAGGTACAAAACAAAAAAATTGTTTTGTTGTGCTTTTTTTTTTACTGATGGTTTTATCGCAATATTGTCTGTAAAACTACTTAATTTGCACTTATTATTTAAAGGCACAATATGTATGTTTTTTTTAAGCAAATATCAAAAACCACTAGAACAATGTTATATATTTTGTTAACTTGTGTACTTACATTATCCCAAATGCTTATTTTAATCAGGAAGCGTGTCCGTGTGTCGCCTATCAATGACATCATACCTGCGTTACCCTCGATTTCAAGTTTTATTTTGTCGAAACCATGGAAACACAAAAGACTCTTTAATATATTATGTGTTTTATTAGACAGGCAAGTAACTGTTTGGATTCATTCATCTATAGAAAACTAATCATTGTTATATAGCTCAACAGTAAGTCTTATTGTTTAAATCTCGTTTTCTTGATTTACAGCGAGTACCATGTTTTACCATGCCTAATATTAATCTAGCTTACTGCACTGTGCAACAAGTGTCTCATAGTAGCCACAGAGCGAACACAAAGTAGCACTATAACAACTTGCCACACACAAATGTATCTAATATGATAAAACAGCGCTGCTTTACCCCACATACTCTTGACCGGATGAAGCGGAAGTGGCGAATGTTGCATAATAAAAGTTCTGCTGCTCTCGAGACGTGTGTTGCGCTCATCTCTCACTAGCAATCACTCCAGCGGCCTCTTTTCTGTTCGCACAGCACTCAGCCCTGCGTTGCTTCATACTACAGTAACATTAATACTCTCATCCATCAACATGATTTCTGCCCGAGTCCCATCCCAATTATTTTCCACCAGCTATAAAGATAGTCTTTAAAGATAAAAACATAATGCTGCCTTTATATGTTAGGAGGGGGTCCCTTAGCAGGGGGTCTGTGACATCAAACATAAAAAAATAAATAAAAAAAAACTGGGATCAAATGGTTCTTTAGGGATTTAAAAAATTCTTGATGTTATATTGTAAGTTCTTCAGACCAGTTTATTGGCCACAGCACTACACCACTGAGTAGATGGATAGAATAAAATATTCTTTGTAGAAATGTTTTCCAATGGCATCAGGCCATACAACTCTTTTTGTTTGTAATTGGAACCTTTATTATTAGTGTAATCTCAATCACTCTATCCCAGAAAAGTAAAGACTCTGGTTAATAGGGAACTAGAGACTGTGACAAATTGAGCAAGGCCCATTAATCATGGTGTAAAAAAGCCATTGGGTTAATGTCAGGCCCAGGCTTTCACCCATACTCACCTGCTCCAGCCCACATTAAGAGCCAAGGGCATCTTAAGTGCAAGGCCAACTAGACCATCATCCCAGAGTTGAGCTTTCCACTGAAGGCATCTGGCCCAGGCTCTTGAGCTTGATATGCGGTCTTCATGCCTCCCCTCACTGTGGCAACCAGAAGGTCAGTCTGGTAACATCCATAATAGGAATTGGCACCTTAGTCTGAGCCAGGCCAGCATTCCAGCTTAGCGCACCATGGGAAATCACTGTGCATTTGAGTGAGTGTTTGTCCGTGCGTAAGGGATTTTAAGTAGAAACATGCAGTTTGTGAAAGTTTCGAGATTGTGTGTGTTTTTACATTTCCATCCTCTGATGTGAGTGTAGGTGTATGAAGCGGGTCAGGGAGTGCATGCATTTTTTTTCCGTATCATGCTGCTTTTGCAAGTGCATGTGAGTGTTTCAGATAGCTTGGTGCTTATTTAAAGTATGCATGTCCAACTATTCCCCCACCCCAAAACTGGCAGTGAGCATCTTCATGCAGCGTGCAGTCGCTCATGTTCTCGTCCTACTGCTTTACTCCCTTGGTGAAATAATTGTTTCTCTCTCACTCCTCTGCACTTCTTGTTTTCTCTAGCCGGCTGTTGTGATGCTGCATAACTATAACAAGCTGGAGTGTGTCTGTCTGAGATGCCTGTAAACACAGGTTTCTGCACTTCTCCTCAGAGACACATCTTAAGCATCCTCTGAAGAACCTCGTTCTCTGCGTATACTCTGAAAATACACTCACATACACGCATTAGAGCCTTTGGCCATTTTAGTTTAAATGTAATGATAACTGGAAAATAAGATAATGGTAAATTGGTTGGAGAATAAAATGATGAATGATGAAATTAATTGCTATCATTATTCCAAGTTATTCCAAATATTTTAACTTCACTGATGGACAAATTTCAGAATTGTGTGTTAAAACAGTCATGGAAAGTATTTTATTTCATAAATATTATATTAACTGCAAGCTATACTTTTGCATTTTTGCAAAATATACTTGCACTGGGTGTCTTTGTCTTTGGGTGACTACTATGTACTTACATCAAAAAATAAGTAGGCCTACTAATTGTGTTCATGTTGTATTGTAAAACACTTTTGCTTCTACTGAGGTGGGATATGGGTTAAGTTAAGGACAGTTTTGGTGGTATGGCTATTTTTAAGGGTGGGTTAAATTACAGTACCAGTCAAAAGATTGTACGCATTACTATTATAATGTAATGTTTAAAAGAAGCCTCAAGCTCATCATGCTGTATATCAAACATACAGAAAAAACAGCAATACTGTGAAATATTATTAAAATTTAAAATAATGGTTTTCTATTTTAATATACTTTAAAATATAATGTATTTCTGTGATGCAAAGCGTCTGAACATTCATGTTACCTCTATGGCATTTCATATATGGCTTTTAGCTTAAAAGCATGCACATTTGGAGAAATTTTGATGGATTTTTATACGACGATGTATACATGCGCTCGCTTCCGTGGGCGTGGCCAAATTAGTGGATAATGAGCTGACTCACGGACGTCTGACATGTCTCTCTTTTCATACAGATTACTTAAACAGAGAATTTTTGTTTTTGATTTGACTTGCATGATTTAAAACCTGACATTTCATCGTTTCTTTAGACATAAGTCTCATTTTTGTGTCATTAGTATTCACTAAGTTACACTTCATTTTCTGCAAACTATCAGATTGGACTTCGTTCAGCATCATGTTAGTTTTCTTTATTTTGCAAAAAGCACAACATTTGTTTTTTACTCTGAGTGTACACAAATAAAAGAAGACATTCTATAGTTTCAATTGATATATTACTTATGTCTCTATGACAAAAAAAATTACAGAGTATTTTAAGTCTGTTTTGCTGCAATATGAAAAAAAATCCTGCAAAATGCGACGGCGCGTTTCCTGACTCCAGAGTGTTAAAGGGATAGTTCACCCAAAAATTAAAATCATGTCATTAATTGCTCACCATCATGTTGTTTCAAACCCGTAAAACTTTTGTTCATCTTCGGAACACATATGAAGATCTTTTTGATGAAATCTGACAGCTTTCTGTCCGTCCGTAGACAGCTAAGCAACTGACACTTTGACACTTTAAAAAGTTCATAAAGAGATCAAAAAACTAATCCATATGAATTAGTGGTTTAGTGCACATTTTTTGAAACCTCTTGCAAAACAAACCTCTTGGAAAACAAACCTGCTTGACTTAAGGTTCAGTCACATTTACACATTTACATGGGTGAAATCAAGTCATTCCAATAGAAATCCATGCGATCAGAAGTGTCGCGTGAGAGAGAAAAAGTTCACCACAGAGATTTGCTTTGATTTGTAAGTGATGTCTGTATGAGCTGACAATGGACATGGCACATAGCCAGTTCAGGGGAGATAACTACAATGTTCAAATGTTTGTCACTTTCTGTGACTTTCACTCCGTTCTGCATTTTGTGTGTCATACACACCCATAAATACACAGTTTGTACATCTCTACTTTGAAAACTACTAATCATTAAGCAAACATTTAGCACTCTTAGAATTTTAGGTCACATGAGTTGAGGTCAAGTCAGGTCGACAGTATCGATTCACTCATTTATGCCAAAGGCATCACTACATGCTCTCCTTTACACACATACACACGTTTCCTTACACACGCTTATTCAAACAATCAAAAAGTTAATCAGTAAGCAAATATTTAGGACCCTTTGAACTTGTCCTAAATGAACCGTGGGCTGTCTGTCTGTCTGTCTGTCTCTGTTTCTCCCATATTTATCCTTCTTATACACGTGCTGACATAGTGTAAGGCGTGGGCTAAAGTTATATGCCAAGCACCCGTCTTGTCAATTAAGGCTATCGGGGCCCCCTCATACTGGCTCTTTAAGTGAGCCAAAGTTCAGCTGAAGGACAAAAACTTTGACTTCCAGTGGCAGTCATGTGGCCAGGCTTCCTCCTTGCGCAGCTCCGCTTTGGGCCCCTTATCTGATTCCACTCTGCCAAAGCTGCTGTTGACAGCACAGTGCCGGTTTGAAGAACAGCACGTCCATTCTTTGTGACGCCCCCTAATCAGAGAGCTACAGAGAGAAAAAGAGAGACACTGCGGAGCTTTATTTTATAATATCCTTCATGTATTTGCAAAGTAAAGACTTTCCTCTGCGGTTTTCCAATGAGAATATCAAGCACTGCTTGAGAAGGCCTGTGGGTCTTCTTCACAACCTCAGAGTAAAACAAAAACCCAATCAAAATAGCTAGCTGGAGGGCAACGGAGGAAAAAACAAGCCCACCACAACATCACAAACTTTTCACACTAGAGACAAATGGAGAGAGTGCAAGAAAGGGACAGGCATACACAAACCAAATAAAACACAACACATATCATGATGAAATCAAAAGGGTGGATACAGATTCACATTCATACAAATCACTCTTAATCCTACTATACATTAATAAAAGTTTTGATTTCATCAATGATAGCGAAGATTTTATAAAAATATGATTGTAACAGTTTTAATAACACATACTATTGTCACGTACTAGTGGTTGAAGCGCACGAAGACGAGGAGTCCAAACAAAACAGTCTTTAATAAATCCAACATGGACAACATTGGAGAATCACCAGGAGAATAACATAATACAACCACATAAAACTAAAGACAACACTGGACAATGAGCAGACAGAACTCAGGGTTTAAATACACAGGGAGAGTAATCAAAGGAAGTACAAACAGGTGAAGGAACTAATTAACAACCAGACGAAACCAAAACAGAACATACACGTGACATCAGTACCCCCTCCCAGAAGGCATGTCCTCGCGCTAGACTTGTGCCGATATTCGGTAATGCGATAAATCGCGATAATGAATATGCACGGATATTGTAATCGTGGGCACTTCAGAATACCGTAAATAATAATTTATTACCAATTATTAATTTTTTATAATGCAATTAAGAATACTTTACCTCTGAATAATTAAAAAAGACTTAAAATGATATTTATTTTCAAACCTAAACATGTTTATATTTTAATCTGGACTACAACATGCCATAATGATTAGAAATGTTCTGATTATTTGTTATTGTTCAGTAAAACTTAAAGTCATATGGCTTCATTAGTTAACATGTTAATTCATTATTACCAAACTGACAATGAAAAATACTTATAAAGCATTAATTATTCTTAGTTAATGTTCATTTCTTAGTTACTGTTTAATAACATTACTAAAATCAAAAGAACTTATTTAATGGACCTGAGATAAAACTAACAATGATCAGTTGTGTTTCTAAACTAACATTAACAAAAAATAAAACTTTCTGTAACATATGTAGCTGTTGCTCAATCTTAGTTAATGCATTAAATAGAGACCTTATTGTAAAGTGTTATCTGTTGTTCTTTATAGCTTAATTCTTTTGCATTTTAATCTGTTTGAAAATTTCACTTTATATATTTTTTGTAGTGTATTATTGTATTTAAACATTCAGAGTTCTTTTTGTTTTATTACAAAAAGAGTTCTTAAACCTGTTAAACTATGACAACATTTTTTTGCAACTTATTTTAATATCGTGATAATACCGTATACCGTGATAAAAGCTTCAGCAATTAATCGCAACATGAAAATTTGATACCGTCACATGCCTACCTTGCGCCATAACGAGTCCAACTAATAGGGGCTGGCAAAGGGCAGGAAACTGGAGGAGATGACGGCAGGAGAGACAAGGGTGGTAAAGACAGTGGGAGGAACCAAGGAGGAAAGGAGAGCAGGAAGTGCCAGGTGGTAATCCAGAGCACAGCCAGGACGAAGGTCCACAAGGGAGGGAGGAGCCATGGTGGAGACTTGGCTGGTGGACCCAGGGGGATGACAGACTGAAACAGAGCTAATGGAGGTGGAGACCCAGGTGGAGCCAACGAGCAGCTGAGACCAAGCGACACAGATGGACCTGGAGGCTGAGGCGTCGCTGCAGCGACCAGGGTCGGTAGTGTCGGTAGGACTGATGACCAAGGTGGAGCCGTGGTGCAGGCAGAGCGACATCTGACCAAGGTGGAGCTGGAGGGACAAGGGAGCCTGGTGGAGCTGTAAGGACGAAGGTCCCAGATGGAGCCGAGGGAAGGAGAAGCCAAGGTAGAGCCGACTGACTGACAAGCCGTGGTGGAGTGATGAGATTTGCAGCTGGAGGCGGAGCCAGGGGATCCTCTTGCCAAGGCGGAGCTGGAGACCTGAAGACCTGAGGCTTGGCTAGGATCTTTGGACTGGACCAGCGGAGACGCAGGAGATTTGAGCTGGGCGGACAAGCATAGACGAAGGAGACACAGGAAAATATCTTCCTACACTTCCTCATTATAATTAATTCCCAGAGACCCGGTATAGCTGTACGTGGGGCTTCCTTCCATCTCCTCGCACTCCACGAGGACAGTCACTGGCACAGATGATGTTGCTGGCTCGTGCACCTCGTCAGACTCTGCATTTGTCTCGTGCTCCAGGGCGATGAATAGCTCAGGTGGGGTCTCTGCCGTTGCCATTGTGGCAAGCTCGGGTTTTTTGTCTGCAGTGGGCTGTGGCAGATCATCTGTAAGCGGTGTGGGAGGCGGCTAGCTGGGCTCTGGGTATGGAGTAGGGCCCCTGATGTCTTCCTCCACAGGGCAGATGGTAAAATCCGATCCACAATTCACCAGCACCCACTCCACATTCGTCCATCACCAGACAGGCCTGCTTTACAATGCTCTTTTAAGCTAGTCCAAAAAAACGAAACAAAACAAAACACAGGGAGCGGTCAGGGAAGGTGGTAAGGCACGCCATGTCAAAAACATCAGGCGGACAGCTGGTAAGTACATTTTATGTTTAGATTCTTCCGTGTTCTGTCATGCACCGGTGGCTGTGATGAAGCGCACAAATGGAGTCCAAACAAAACAGTCTTTAATAAATCCTGTAGGAGGACACTGTAGGAGGAATCACAAGGAAGAATAACGTAACACAAACCACATAAAACTAAAGACTACACGGAACAATGAATAGACAAAACTCCGGGTTTAAATACACAGGGAGAGTAATCAAAAGAAGGATGAACAGGTGAAGGAACTAATTAACAACCAGGGAAACTAACTCAGGCAAAACGGAACATAGCAATGCCTGAAAACTAAATCAAAACAGAACATATACATGACAACTGTTGCTATACATGATGAAAATAAAAGTTTTAACAATGCACTAACAATGTTTTTAGAATAATATAGTGAAAAGGGCAACTTCTAAACAGTACACTCACATTTTATTATTTCAGGATGTCCAGTTCCAGTTTTTTCACCAGTCTTCCAACTTTTTTTTATATGTTTGACATTTTTAAATTTATAAGTGTTTAAACATTTTTCATAATGTTTTAATTTTTGGTTAAAGGTAACACATTTAATAACATGATTTTGTCATTTTGCACATTGTCAACTACAATTTTCATATATCAAAATTATATGACACTTCAATCAGAGTAAAATGGACTAATAATAATGAAGATGAACGATGAACATTGACTTATTTTAAAGTCATGATGTAACAAACGTAGGCAGGTCTTTTATTCAGAATTGTGATGTATGATGGAAATGAGTGAAATGGATTATCGAAAAGAAAAAAATGTAGAGCTGGCCTACATGGTTCTATCATCGGTTGTTAATTGGATCAAGTCAGATCATCTGAATCCGAGATTGCAGTTGATTGTAAGAAATTAGACAAAATACTGACTAATTTAAAGTCATGAAGTTACGGAAGTAGCAACAGATCTTTTCTTCCTAATGTAATATACATCTGAGTGAAACTGATTTTCATAAAGAAAGAAAAAAGTAGGTTGATTCTATCCATCGTTTGTCAATTGGACAGTGGCAGATTTAAATGTGGGCTTACAGTGGATTGTAATAAGCGGGTGGGGTTTGTGCAGACAAAATGATTGGAGAAGTCTTGTATACTTCACCAGAGATAAGTTTGTCATTTCCCTGGAAGATTGAGTTAAGATATTTTCATTAAAAATTACAAGATCAATGTCAAAAGCTTATGAAAGCAAAACAAAAAATGAACACTGACACAAATGTAACAAGACAAATACTTCAAATCACCCTCACACAGACTCAAAAATACACACCCTCAAACTCAATTACTCAGATACTTAACTAATCACACAAACACACTTGCTTCAGCACACACTCTGATGGCTGATGGTCCTGAAACAGACATTATGTTCCTCGAAACATTTACCCCCCTCGGCTCCTTTTTCGCTATTTAAAACAAAAAAACACACGGCTTCGTGCTGGTGCCTCGGCAGGCAGATTACGCACACAAAGGTTTGAATTGTTAATCTGGCAACACGCGTTAGCGAGTGGTGGGGGGATCTCTCACACGAGCTCCGCAATGGAGCTTATGTTCTCTCAATGGGGAGTCAGCAGTCTCCAACTGTGTTCTCTGACTCACCAATGCCAGCGCAGGGCCAGTAACGCTGCAGTCTTTGTTGTACCTAGAGCACATTACGCCACGATACGCTCCCTCTGCGCATCTTGTGAGAGTCACAGTGGAAAAATGTATGTGGGGGACTGGAATTTGCGTAGTTTGGGTACAGCATGTTACTGAGGGAAGAGAGGTTATGTGTTATGTAATATCTACAGCGGCATACGTTTAGCTATGTGCAGTTAAGAGAAAAGTGAATGTGTGATGAAAGTGTTAAAATTTTGTAAAAAAACTTTGTATCAATAACTCAGTGTGATTGGCTTGTGAGGCCACTAAACACATTTGGGCACACTGCAGGGGAAAACTGCAACTGTGAGACCTCTTAGCGGGGCTTTGGCATCTTAAATAATGCCAATCATTATGCAATAAAAAGACAGTCAGTCATGGCAATAGACAAAGGGTGGCATAAAATACCAGCCAGGTACCAATCTTGTTTAAGCACAGAGAAAAAGTATTTTTAAGGTCCTATGAAATCAGTTGATGAGCACAGTTTTGATGAATTACCTTTTTAAGCAGGAAGCCAGACACATTAAAATGCTCATCCCTTTTTTTAAATAGCCAATGTCTTATGCACAAGTCACAGCGGTGTGCAATGATTCAACTTAAAGGTGCAATGTGTAAATTTTAGCGGCAACTAACGCCGCACACCCCTCGCACCCCTCCCTTTCGGCGAAGCTACGGTGGCCGTCTGGCTGACACAAGACAAAGATGTCACCTGAGACAGCAGAGAGTAGCCAGTTAAGCAATGAGGTTTCTTCTTACTTCTAACAAAGAACGGTCTCTGCTTCTAATAAACCAGACGATGACGACGACTACTACTACTACTACTACTACTACTACTACCCCTACTTTGTCCGTATTCAACGTAGTGACGATGCAAGTTTCCTCTAAAAACACAAATGATTTAGAAGAAGAGCAACATAGTGACTAAACGCGATCTGTAGAGCAGTTTGTCCGTTTAGGGCTACTGTACAAAAATGTCGGCGCATAATGGTGACTTGACATGGAAGATGGACCCGCGGTGCATGAGATAGAAATGGCTCATTCTAAGGTAATAAAAACATAACAGTTCATTAAGTAAGTCTTTATGCAACACATTTTTTTGCACATAGTTATGTATATTAGATTGCATTTCTGTCAATTGATCCTCCCAAATTTTACACATTGCACCTTTAAGTACATATACTATTTCTAATGTCTTTAAAATATTGTTAAAGTTTACTGCCAAATGTATGCAAGCTTTTAAGGTTACCTGACATAAATGTTAATGCAATTTCTATTGAAAGAAGTACACTTATTGTGATGCGTTAACAACACATATAAACTTGATTGTAATTTTAACTGTGGTGTGTTATTCGATATTACATTTAAATTTAATATATTTTGAATTGCAGCGTCATCGTTATATATATTCATCCAAATATATTTAAATACATACAAGTTTCAATAGTCAACACATCAAAATTGTACTTCTTTAAAGCATGACAATAGATTAAAACATTTAATCTGAAATTACACAGTGCATTTTAAAAACTGTACTTAAGTGTGTTAAAGGGTTAGTTCACCCAAAACTGAAAATAATGTCATTTATTACTCACCCTCATGTCGTTCCAAACCCTTAAGACCTTTGTTCATCTTCGGAACACAAATGAAGATATTTTTGATGAAATCCGATGGCTCAGTTAGGCCTCTATAGCCAGCAAGTTAATTTACACTTTCAGTGTAAATTATGAGTGTGAGGGTGAGGGTGAGTAAGAAACGAAATTTCTATATTTTTGGGTGAACTAACCCTTTAAGAAAAAGTGCTCTTTCCTTACATTAATATTTTATTATATGTTGTTTGTTTTTTTATGTCATTTTAAGATTTGAAGTACACTACTAGTGCACATTCAATACAATTAAGCACACTTCTTTTTCACAAGGGGGTCTTGCAGCTGAACAGATTAAACTTGTCATTTAAATGTGGTTCATGTGCTCATGTGGTTTTTTCCCCCCCCATAATACGTGGTTTTAGTATGCATGCAAAAACCAGGGTTTGTAAATTTGTGTAATGCAGCATCTCTCAATAATGTAGAATTGATTAAAGTCCGTAAGGAGAAATTGATGCTGACATGATGTGAAGACATTTAACAAACCTAAATGAATTCAGCTCTATGTTGGCAACATAACTTAATTTGCTTAAACATTGATGTAATCCACTGGGATCTCCCCCCTTCTTGTGTCTCTTTACATAATTTGAGTATTTGCATGAGGTCCCGCTAGATGGTAGGCCATGGGGCGTCTTCAGTGACTGACTCATGTCAGTCACATCACCATGCACAGCTGTACAGAGATGCAAATAGGATCAATCTCATTTAAATAAACACCCAACCATCTGGGGGCATAAGCAAGGGAGGGTGTCACATGAGCAGTGAACACTGGACAGTGGTTGGGGGTTTTCTCATGAATCACATTCAGATTTACACATAATGGTGTGATGGGATCAGTCAGTCAGGCTAATGATCTCTATTGATCCTAAGCACTTTCTCACAGACATTATGAGTAGTTTTGGTCACCTCTTTGATTGAGAAAGTAGTCTGACTCCATTTCCTTATACATTTACCAAATCAAAACATCAAAAATGTTATACACTTTACATTAACATTGTCTTCTGTTGGACATGTTGATGACTGTATGTCACTGGAACTTTGGCTCAAATTTGTCCAGTTGAAGGTGAACGTGCATATTTAGTCCTCTGTACGGACATCCTTCATCAAACCTTGGTCCATAGGAAAATATAATTTATATTGACTGTAATTGTCCCAACGGTGGTGTCCACTTCAGATGGACGGGGGTGGGCAGAAAGGCTGATGAGGTCTACTGTGTCTGTTAATCAATAAGCCAGCAGGGATCCCTGGGGTCAAATGGTGACGATAAACGCACAACCTCCATGCAGCCTGAAGATGGGGGATGGACTGCTGTCTCCATGTTTCTTACTGAATTTTCCTACACTCTTTCCTACACCTAAAAATGTAAACTACAATGTACTCATTTTTTTTTTTTTTGATGAAACATTTTACACTTAAAAATACTGAAATAGTGAACTCAATGAAATATACATTACAAATTAAGTAAATGTAAGTAAACAGTGTAAAGTAAATCTGAATAACTACATTTGGTATCCATGACATAGGCCGAATGAGTTAAGGTAACTCAAATATTTGAGTAGGCCAATATTTTGAGTAATGTGAACTTATTTTGTTTAAATCCACTAAAAATAGCAGCTTCTATTATTGCTTTTTATATAAAGCAACATGCCTTTTATACAATTTTAATGTCTTTTGTCCTGTCCTCGACCTAAGGAAGCTTGTTTTTGCCACTGAATAAAAAAATAAAAAAGGTAATTGCAACTGTTTTGCTTGTAATTGTGAGTTTACATCTCACAATTCAGACTATTTTTCTCAGAATTGTGGGATATAAACTTGCAGTTGCGAATTATGAAGTAAGAATTGCGAGATATAAACTTGCAATTCTGACTTTTTTTCTAAGAATTGTGAGATATAAACTCGCAAGTGCGAGGAAAAAAGTCAACATTGTGAGAAATAAGTATGAATTGTGATATAAACTTGCAACTGCGAGAACAAAGTTTTTTTCAACCTCAGAATTGGACTTTATAACTCGGAATTGTGAGTTTATATTCTCACAATTCTGAGAAAAGAAGTCAGAATTGCAAGAAAAAAAGTCAGATGTTGCAAGTTTATATCTCACAATTCTGACTTTATAACTTTTTTTGAGAAAAATTATGAGAAAAAAAGTCAGACTTGTGAGATAAAAAGTCACAATTATCTTTTAAATTGTTTTATTCAGTGACGGAAACAAGCTTCCATATCGATCTGACCACAACAGCAACATAGCAATCCCAACATAAAACAGAACATTAAACACTAACCGATCCTATATTCATTTTGTTCAAAAACACACAATAATGTATTCATTCTTAGAAGTTGCTTTGGCAATAAATAATTGTTTGAAATCCACTTACGTTAGTGATGTGTTCTTGCAGCAAAAACAGCCCTGTATCTTTAAGACTTTGTTAGGTTTGCTGTCAGAGCCAATACAGTTAGCCTGCCCAATCCTTCAATGACAGTTTCTTTCCAAAGACTGCATTATACTGTGAAAGTTTCACCAAATGATCTGAAATGTGCTATCTGAACTGTTAAGGTCGGACTAAAGTGATCAGGGACCTTTGAAAAAATAAACATCAATGACTCGTGAACAGCATTTGGCAGACTTCCCCAGCATCTTGTTGGCTATATACCTACTGGGATACAATTATTTTCTTTTTTTTCAGAATAAATGTATTTTCCTACTTCCTCCTTACAATAACCAGCAGGTATCAGCTCCAGATGCTTTCCTGAGGTGCTGTAAACACTACTGTAACTATAGTGTCAGTTTATTACATGTAAAACAAACAAATATTACATAATAAGTAATGGTTAAACAATTACAGAAATGTTATTCATTTTCTTAAAGTGTAGTATTGTTTTACATAATCCTTTGAAACTGAATGAAATGTTCTAATTTCAAAGTAAATTTCCAATTGAAAGTGTCATTGATAATACATACCATAGAATCAACCAATTAGTTCTATGAATTAAATATTAATCTTGTAAATGTTGTTGGCCATGTGAGTTTTGTGTTCTAAAAATTAGAGACAGACAGTAGTACATCAAACTATTTCATTTCGAACAAACGAGGAAAATTCAGTTTAATTTATGTAATTATAAACCTGTTGAAGAATCACTGATTAAGCTTATGTTAGTATGTTAACATCTTTGTGCTTGGTATTACTCCTTTTGCATGGCAAGTTACAGGTCTGCTGTGTATTTTGTATGGCACGTGATGATTTCATTTTATTTGAAATATAAGCACTATTTTCTGTATAATTTTTTGTACTAAAAAGAGTCTGCTTTGCAAAAAAGTGTACGTGTTTCAGATACCTCAACTACATTATAACTTCACACTCCTAAGAAGGCAAAACTAAAAGAGGTTTGATATTAATAACTTCGCCTTTAGTCCACAAAGAAAGCGAGGACAGTCATTAGATGTGGAAAGAGACAAAGGGTGAAGTAACATTTTCCAAAAGTTGCTAATGTTAGCAAGAACCTCATACATCCAGACACTATTGACTCGCACACCTTAATGGTAACACGTCTAGACATTTCCAGGCACAGAAATACCTCAGTGTCTTATTAATTAATTAAAAACGCTGTGGCATCTGTTAAGATTACATCAGCATGTTTCGAGAGTCCTGGGATACTTCAATGTGAAAAGTCTTGTATGTTTTATGCATTCAGTTTCTTCCAAACTGATATGTCCTGATTCTCTGTCTGCAAACTCTTGTCCCAGATATCAAACCTTTCTACAAAATCTTCAGTCTGATTCCAGAGGAACTTTTTTTAAATAGAGTTCCAAGCATTAAAAAAAAAAAGAGCAAGAACAAATTGTCTTCATATGGTTAGTTTGTAGAGACCAACATTCAAAACTTCAAAGTTCAATCCCTTGTGAAAAGTACACTTTAGCAAATATATTTTAAAAGAATATACTTTGAATGTAGTTTTTGGATACTTAATTGCACGTTATGTACAGTTATTTAAATGAAAGTGTATTATAGTTTGAATGTACAGTACAGTCCAAAAGTTTGGAACCACTAAGATTTTTAATGTTTTTAAAAAAAGTTTCGTCTGCTCACCAAGGCTGCATTTATTTAATTACAAATACAGTAAAAAACAGTAATATTGTGAAACATTATTACAATTTAAAATAACTGTTTTCTATTTGAATATATTTCACAAAGTAATTTATTCCTTTGATGGCAAAGCTGAATTTTCAGCATCATTACTCCAGTCTTCAGTGTCACATGATCCTTCAGAAATCATTGTAATATGCTGATCTGCTGCTCAAGAAACATTTAATGTGTACAATTGTACAAAATATTTGTGTACAATATTTTTTTTTCAGGATTATTTGATGAATAGAAAGTTCAAAAGAACAGTGTTTATCTGAAATCTAATCTTTTGTAACATTATAAATGTCTTTACTGCCACTTTTGATTTATTTAATGCATCCTTGCTGAATAAAAGTATTCATTTCTTTAATTTCTTTTCAAAAAAAATAAAAATAAAAATTCTTACTGACCCAAACTTTTGAACGGTAGTGTATAATGCTACAGAAGCTTTGTATTTCAGATAAATGCTGTTCTTTTGAACTTTCTATTCATCAAGGAATCCTGAAAAAAAAAAAGTACACAACTGTTTTCAACATTGAAAATAATCATAAATGTTTATTGAGCAGCAAATCAGCATATTAGAATGATTTCTGAAAGATCATGTGACACTGAAGACTGGAGTAACGCAGCTATGCATCACAGGAATAAATTACTTTGTCAAATATATTTAAATAGTACACAGTTATTTTAAATTGTAATAATATTTCACAATATTACTGTTTTTTACTGTATTTTTAATTAAATAAATGTAGCCTTGGTGAGCAGACGAAACTTCTTTTAAAAACATTAAAAATCTTAGTGGTTCCAAACTTTTGGACTGTACTGTATATTAAATACACTTAGTAAAACTTTACAGTGCTTTTTTCTGACTTAAGTACAGATTTTTTTAATAGAATTTCATAAAAACTTTAATGTAATTTCTTTTGAAACTACTATGTATTTAAATATATTTGTACAAGTTGCAATTTAGTACATTTAAAATATATTAAGATTAAATGTAATATAAAATAACACTCTACAGTTAAAAATATAATCAAGTACTTTAGTATGTTAGTCAACACATCAAAATAGTGTACTTCATAGTACGACAAAAGATAATTAAAACAATGGTTTAAAATGCATTTTAAAGTAAAACTTTTAATCTGACCGCACTTTTTAAAAGTTTACTTAAGTGTGTTAAGAAACAGTGATATTCTCTTTACTTAAGTGGGCTTTTAGTTAATCAATATTATATTATCTTCAAGAACAGTCTTTTAAAAAATACTTTTTAAGATTTGAAGTTCACTTCAATTATTTTTCACTGTGTTAAGTCAGAATTTCCCCCCTCCAATCCAATGCTAACATAATAAAAATGTCGTTCTTCTTCGGTCGGCCTGTTTGTTGGTTGTGCCCCCCAAAATTTCTTTTCGTTTATCACATCTTGGTTCTCAATCAAAGATTATCTCCTCAGCCCATAAAGAGCTTTGTCACTTCTAGATGTCTAATTCTGATTGAGAACCCTCCCTCCTCCTTTCCTGCCATCCCTTTTCTCCAAACTAATCCATAGCCTATAGTTTAGCCTTTCATAGGAAAGATTACAGAGAAATAGCTATTAAGGCTTTGGTGCTATCAATTCTGATATCGCAAAGCCACTTAAGGGCCCAGCAGACTCAGTTAGGATTCTGGGCCCAACTCTGCTGTGCAACGAGTGAGAAAGAGAGGAGGGAGGGAGGAAGTTGAGAGAAAGAGAGAGTTATCTTGTTTAGAAAGATCTGGTCAATGTGCCCCTCTGTAGACCACTCTCTGGTCTCCTTTACTGAGATACCTCCCAAGAATACATTCATCACAATAGCTGTAGATTTGGTACGGGGATCCCACTAAATGTTTAAAAGAATGTGCATTGTCTCTCTTAATCATATTTTTGTCACTTAATCTTAAATTAAAAAATCTCTCTCTTTTTTTTCTTTTTTCTCAATGTTAAAAAGAATTTAGTATGAAGGTAAAGCAACTATGGACAGGGTTTCTGATAAATCATGCAGATGGTGTTGTACTTTTAATAGTTGCTCATCAAAGTGTTGACAAATACATTTACAAAGTACAAATTCTTAATTAATAGCTCTCAGTTTATGTCAAATGCATATTTACCAACTAATTTACAGTTAAAGACTTCCTCAAATAGAGTGCTTCAGGAATTGTGTATTTTTGCTGGCCAAAACCCGGAAACATGTTAGCATTTAGCATGTCCAGTTTCGTTGTCCTGAAGTCAGTGGGTTTTTGGTTAAATGTTTGAAACAAGGTCTGTGGTTAACACAAGCTCCATAAATTTTCAGATTTTATTCTACACCAAAATTATACCAGTAATACCCCCTTGTAATTGCTTTTTTAAAAGCTTTTACTTGAAAAAAAGCGGTTGCAAACAACTGGCTAAATGGGACTATAGACTAGAGGTTGTCTGAGACATTATGCTGACATGTTCATTGTGCCAAACAAGTAATTACATCTACTCACTAGTCCACTTTCACAGCCTCATTCTGAGTACATAATTGTGCTTTTGCAAACTATTCTAACTCAAACTTTCAGGGAAAATATTTTTAAATAAAGACTGATTTTAGATTTACCAGATTTACTAACAGCTTGCGCCAGCACAAACCCACTTTTGGTGTTAAAAAACTACTGTCTGGATTTACTAAAGACACGCAGTGCAAAATTAGCGCTGAAAAGGCATGGACTGAGTTGTTTTTGCGGCTGACCTTATTGCATATGCATTTGTAGGAGTTTCCATTTCAGACACAAAATTTATGGGAGGAGAGTATTTAAATTAATCACGCAACATAATTTACTAATGTTTGCGCTAGTCAATTTACTGGTATTTGCACCATTATTTAACAGCAAAAAAAAAAAGCATGCCCTAACCCATTTTGCGACATGGCTGCAATTGTTGCTTCTAGGAGGAGACACCGCAGAGAACAGAGAGCATGTGGATGAAGGGAAAAAATATTTTCCACTCATATTCATTTCTTTGGAATGCCAGAGGAACATGTTATCCGTATATTACATGTAACAAGTTGCGCCTGTATCGACCTGCACCTGATGAGCATCAGCTCTGCTTATTTGCGACCCAACCCTAATTTGCAATGCTCTTGTTAGATTGCGTTGGTCATTATGTAAATGATTTGACTGCGTCTGTGTTCTTTAATTTGCACGTCAGCAGTAGATCACACGCAAAACTTGCCACTCCCATCGGCGCATTTGTGGAATTGCGCTCTCACGCTAATTTGCCCTGTTTAGTAACTTTGGCCCTTAAAGAGTTGTTGTAGGCTTAATGGTGGTGACATTGAAGTCATGTAACTGTGGTTAAGTTCATATGTATAGATTTTTACTTTTGGAAATTATATTTAGGCTTCAAAATGCATAATAGTTGTGTTAGTTTGTGAAGATTATCACGATAAACAAAATCAGAATAAAACTTTTGTTGGCCACAGAGCTTATTTTCTGCAATAATCCAAAAGCCAATTGAAAAATCCATTGCGTTTTTGTTGAGGGAACCAGGGTGATGCTAAATTCTGGGTTGGCCTACAAAAATACGTCATGACTGCAGGACTCTAGTTTCAACACAAATATTCATAACATTCCACTTTTAACATTCAAGCTAACTAAATGTGACCTGCAATTTCTGATATACCTCAGTGGAAATTGAAGTTTAGGACTGGTTTAAATAAACTCCTCCTGTTCAACTAATCAGTTCATGCAGCAACACATATTGCATCCACCTGTGACTGTGTGTGAAGTTCTTGAAAATTTTGGAACAACTTAGTGTTCAAGGTTGACTACAACATGCCAGTTTTATAACCTCAATATCTGTTACCCTCTATAGTATAAAATATGGTCTGTGTACTTTCCAGGGAAAGGTGTATTTCCTCATTTTCAAATGAAATGTACGACGCTGTTCACTGCATTCTGCCAACACTTACACATAAAACAAACACGACAAATGGACCAAACACTTTGAAACAACGTTATTACAGTTTCCATTCGGTTGATAGCCCCATTCCCCAGGCTCCTATTGTTGAAGACGCTTTAGTTACCTCCTTTACACTGAGCAAGTCCTGGAGGACACGGCAGGAAGCCTGAATCCAAACAGCCAGCATAATCAGTGAAATAGAAGGCTATCTATGGCCACTTTAGTTTTGTTAAGATACCAGATGAGAGCGGAGAGTAGTACATGAGCACATGAGCTGAAGTGCTACACTACTTACACTAACCACTAACGTAATGGAAGCAAGGCTTAGGCTGTCAGGTCGCGCAGTGGGCAGCCGCAGCAAAGCTATGTGCCACTCAGCCTCGTGACTGCTCGCCGTTCATCCTTGGATGTGTTCCAAATGACACCCTATACCCTCCGTTGGGCGCCACCTGTGACATCACCAATGGAGTGGGATAAAAGTGTGCTAGGGGTCAGTCTGTGAGGGAACATGCTGTTTAAAAAGCCAAAGGCCACAGAAAGTAGTGAATTAGTGACGTGTGGAATCAACCTTTGCTTTATTATCTCAGAGTCAATGGTACATCTATTGGCACTCAACACTGATATTGGCACGACTTACCCAATTAAAGATGGTCATTAAGCTTACACTGCAATGACAGCGACCATGGGTAACATACATTTACGAGTCTTGGCATAACCTTATTCAGTCTTTATGCTCTCTTTACAAGGCCGCCTTTCAAAGAGTTGGAAACGTGTGGCATATTCATTTATTTTTAAAACTCATTTGATTAGGATTGCCAAGACTTTGACACAATGTACTAAACAGACACAACACAATCAAAAGTGATAAAAGCCTCTTCTCTTCCATGTAAACCTTTTTGTCCTTACCAGTCACATCTACAGCAAACAAAAGGACATTTTTATGGACACTAGATTTGTATTTCCATCGCACTTGGTAGCCGTCCATACTGAAATACTGAAAGTTCTGTCATGAAACTCTAGATGCCGCAGGCTAACAGGTCCTTTAACTCAACCTGCTCGTAATCACATCGTTATCTATAGGGCACAGCTGATTGGTTCCTGCTGTATGAGTAGCCAGCTTGCATGCTCAACCTCAAAATACTTGGGTAGCATTTGCCTTAGCAGTGCAGCGCACTTTCAGAAACCCTCCACCTTCCCCAGCTCCACCTGTATAGATCTGCTACGGGTAATTCATGTATGCTATATTGTACAGCAGCAGCATGTCTTACTTGCTCACAGCAGCGTGTCGTGTATGTCTTGGCAGTAGCAAGTCCCATACTTGCTCTGCAGCAGCAGCAGCAATAATCAACAGCAGCGTAGCAGATCTATTCCACCAAGACCAAACATATCAACATTGTCATATCTATTACCATGCCAAACACTCCGAGAGTTGTCATGACAGAACTCTATTTGATTCAAAATCCCACCCTTGTAAAATAAGAAGTACACATTAGCATACTTTTAAAAAGAGTAGCCTACTTGTTATGGAAATAATATGCTTTAAAAGAATATTCTTAAATGCAAACTGAACGTAAGGGTCACTCAATTTCATATTATTTGCAGTTATATGAAAATGTATTATAGTTTAATTTTATATGCAAATAATAATTTATATGCAAATAGCTGAACTTCATAGTGCTTTTTTGACCCACTGAAGAAGGACTTAATTACATTTTTATATGTTAGCCTATTTTATAATTACCTCTATTGTCTTTGAAATATGATTAAAGTGAACTGTACTGACAAGCATTTATGGTTGACTAAAATATACTTTAATGTCATTTCTATTTAAATTTGTATGTAGTGTTTTACATATATTTGTAATGACATTTTTTAATTAAAAAAGTTGCAATTTAGTATATTTTTAAAAAAATATTAACTTTAAATAAAAGCTGTTAATATATTAACTGTAATATCAAACACACTTCAGTTAATATTATAATCAAATACTTTATATATGCTTTAGTATGTTAGTCGACAAGTCAAAAGTGTACTTCTTTAAAGTATAACAAAAGGTTATTAAAAATTATGATTTGAAATGTACAAGTATACTCTGCAAGTATACTCAGCCACTTATTTCATTAACATTATATTATCTGCAAGTAAATTTTTTAAAACTATACTTTTAAGTTTTGAAGTTCACAAACAAGTGCACCTTCACTTCTCTTCTTTTTCACAAGGGTCTCCATTGCAGTACATTAAATATCAAATGTTTTCTGACTTGATGTGATTGTGTAGCGTCGTGCAGCATTTTCCCTTTCAGCTTGAACTGACAAATTGATGCTGACAACTTTCCGTGTTGTGCCTGGTTAGGACACGTGCGATCTTTTGATTCATAGTATGAACACAGAGTGAGTGAAAGAACACATTTGTTCCTCTATCACACTTTTGCTCAGTCTATCTATTCAGTCCCCCCTTGTCTTTTCCTCACTAGAGGAAACTCAATACAAAACCAGTGAATGGAAAATAGCAGTGCTCAGTGGAAAAGTACACCATACTCTCATTATAGTGTGTGGGTTTGATAGCATGTCTACCCTTGAAGGAGGAAACAGCAAAAACATGATATAAAAACATCAAAGTACTTGCATATGAAATATAAATTAGGCTAAATGGCTGTGATTTTGAGCTATTTTATATTATAGAAGAGTTTTACATGGGTCTAATCTACCACCTGTTGAGGGTGTTTGTGTGGTAACTTTCTGCATGACATTTGTGGAACGCAGTTTTAGCATTTCCCCCATAGAGGTTCAATTTTGTATAAAGTCAATGTACACGTGACTGTACACCTTCCAGTCATTTTGTTAATGGTCCCTCCTCCCCTTCCCTTCCTTTATAGCCACCGGTCTGTTGCTGTGTGCCACCTTTAAACCCCTGCTCACTTTGGAAGCAAAAAAAAGCATTTTTAGGCAAGCCTCCAGCTGGCAATCTCTCTCTCTCTCGCTAGAGATGGACAGAAGGTATGGTGCCATGATAAGGACAGCTGGCCCCAGCATCTCTATGAGCCTGCGTGTGAAAGCACAGATACCTTTCAAAGCATGTTATCCTATCTTAAGGAAAGCGATAATGACAAAGACAAAAACAGAGAGGGGGATGGGATTGTTTACTGCTTCGGTTGTCAGATATTGTCAGCTTTACCTGAACTTGTGCTGTAGAGCATAACGTGTAATTTTCTGATTATTCTTGTAAAACTTAAGCAAACAAGTGCAATATCAGTGTTACAAAATTACATAAATCTTGCTGACATGCACAAACATTTGCATGATGGATGGTTATAAATAGTCACCAGCCGGAGTATACATATTTAAAACTATATTTAAAACTGCCAATGTTTACATTCTTATTACATGTTCCTGATCTTACACCCTAAAAAATGCTGGGTTAAAAACAACCCAAGTTGGGTTGAAAATGGACAAACCCAGCGTTTTGGTTGTTTTAACCCAGCAGTTGGGTTAAATGTTTGCCTAGCGTGCTGGGCAGTTTCATTTAACCCAATGTGCTAAGCAAACATTTAACCCAGCCGCTGGGTTAAAACAACTAATTCACTGGGATAAAGGGGTGGTTCATTGCGATTTCACTTTTTTAACTAGTTAGTGTGTAATGTTGCTGCTTGAGCATAAACAGTATCTGCAAAGTTACAGCACTGAAAGTTCAATGCAAACGGAGATATTGTCTTTTAAAGTTTGGCAGTTTAATGCCTACAAAAACAACCGGTTTGGACTACAACGAGTTTCTTCCCAGGTTGGTGACATCATAAACCCTGCAATTAACATAAACACTGCCCCCGGGAACATGGAAAAAAAGTGGGCGAGGCCATGACGCGTGCATACAAGTCTTCTTCCTAGGGACGCTGGACTACGGGAACAATGTTTAAAATTTATGTTTAATTCTGTTCCTGACAATTATAGTGCTAATTTAGCTGTTTGTTCTGCACATTTTATGGAAGACAGCTTCCAGAGTCTATGAACCAGAAGTTCAATGCTGGATTTGCACAAAGGCTATTACTGAAAGATGGGGCAGTTCCCACTTTAAAAGAAGAAGCTGCTGTTTATGGGGCCCAACCTGTAAGTATGTTTTATTTTTTTATAAAGTTATATAGTTTCTGGGACATAAACAAAGACCAGCACAGTTTGGCTTCGCTAGCCAGTTAGCTAAATTCTATTTCATACTTTTCCAGCAAACGCCTACAAGCACCAGCAAACTTCTATGTAATCACACCAGCGAACTTGTGTTGGTGTTTGTTGGCGTTTGACACAAATACAAGCAAAAATACTTAACATTCATAAACGTCCATTAAAAGCCATGCTTGCAGAGGTTCTGCTTGACCCTCTTCATCATTACTGCTATCTGGGTCTGATTTGGGCTGAAATTGATACGGCAATATTGATGCCATTATTTACATTTCCACTGAAGCAAAGACTGGACTTTGACCGAAGCACATGCAACGTTTGCCCGTAATGGTAAGGGGCGTGGCGTTTACGGACAACGTGAATCGTGACAACAACGTATTCCGGACAGCGAATCACAATACGCAGGGCCAGCTAACCAATCTCAGTCCATTGCGTATTTCTGAGGGAGGGGCTTTATAGAATCAGGAACTCAACAGAGAATTTTTAGGAGAAGGAAACAGTGGTCGTAGAATAAAGATAAAATATACGAAAAATATGTTGTTGTTTTTTTTTTTCAAACAAAGCATTAAGACATGTTAAACTGCACCCATAAACACATTCAAGCCTAGAAAAAAAAAAACAGTGAACCACCCCTAACAACCCACTTGCTGGGTTTGTCCATTTTGAACCCAACTTGGGTTGTTTTTAACCCAGCATTTTTTGTACTTTGTATAGTTCATAAGTGCATTTTAATTCAAAGAAAGAAAAATTGAATTTTTTTGTAATCTTTAACCAAAATGTAATAACTTGCTCCACCTCTGAAACGATTGTCCTTTCAGGTGATGTCATCGAGGCCCCTTATTTTTCAACTCCTCCCCTTCAACCACCTGGCTCTATTCTGGTTGGTAATGCCCACTTTTTGAGAACTAATCAATTCAGGTCCAGTAAAATGGGTTGCAAATGACTTTTATACTTATTTATATTTTATATTTATTTATATAATTACAGACTTATACTTCATAATCTTTTGGCACATGTCACACCTATAAGTCTTAAAGGTGCCCTAGAACATCTTTTTAAAATATGTAATATAAGTCTAAGGTGTCCCCTGAATGTGTCTGTGAAGTTTCAGCTCAAAATACCCCATAGATTTTTTTTTTTTATTATTAATTTTTTTAACTGCCTATTTTGGGGCATCATTAACTATGCACCGATATATAGGTTGCGGCCCCTTTAATTCTCGTGCTCCCCCGCCCCCGGAGCTCGCGCTTGCCTTGAACAGCATAAACAAAGTTCACACAGCTAATATAACCCTCAAAATGAATCTTTACAAAGTGTTCGTCATGCAGCATGTCTAATCGCGTAAGTATTGTATTTATTTGGATGTTTACATTTGATTCTGAATGAGTTTGATAGTATGCTCTGTGGCTAAAGCTAACATTACACACTGTTGGAAAGATTTATAAAGAATGAAGTTGTGTTTATGAGTTATACAGACTGCAAGTGTTTAATAATGAAAATAGCGACGGCTCTCTCATCTCCATGAATACAGTAAGAAACGATGGTAACTTTAACCACATTTAACAGTACATTAGCAACATGCTAACGAAACATTTAGAAAGACAATTTACAAATATCACAAAAAATATCATGATATCATGGATCATGTCAGTTATTATTGCTCCATCTGCCATTTTTCGCTATTGTTCTTGCTTGCTTACCTAGTCTGATGATTCTGCTGTGCACATCCAGACGTTCTGCCCTTGTCTAATGGCTTGAACATGAGCTGGCATATGCAAATATTGGGGGCGTACACCCCGACTGTTACGTAACAGTCGGTGTTATGTTGAGATTCGCCTGTTCTTCTGAGGTCTTTTAAACAAATGAGATTTATATAAGAAGGAGGAAACAATGGAGTTTGAATTTGAAACTCAGTGTATGTCTTTTCCATGTACTGAACTCTTGTTATTCAACTATGTCAAAGTAAATTCAATATTTAATTCTAGGGCACCTTTAACAATACTTCACCCAATTTAAGAGTAAACAGTTGTCCTCACTGATCACTGGACAACCTCCCCCACCCTAAATATATTTGTCATTCTGACACAACAATTATAGAAGAAGGACATGTCCACTTCGCCAACATTCTTGACTGGAATAGATCAGTATAATTAATTTGCTCAGGATTATTATAAGGTGGCACAAATCCACGGATTGAACTGATAAGGAGAGGTGGCGTCGTTGATGCTGTTATCAGTGAAACCATTATCCTCTTCAATTAAGATGAAGATGTAAATCCCTAAAGAGGACCTGCTTGTCAAAAAGAGACTGGGGATTTGTCTCAAACTCTGTAAAAAAATATGTTACACTGTAGCATGTATATATGCCATTGTTTGAAATCAGGGGCTTGTAAAAAAATTTGGCTACCGTCGTTACAGATTGTGTGTCTGTTTAAATATATGGAAAGATATATTTAAGAAATAAACTTAAAGGGATAGTGTACCCCAAATGCAAATTCTGTCATTATTTACTCCCCCTCATGTTGTTCCAAACCGGTATGAGTTTGGGATATTATGTGGGACATGAAGATGACAGAATTTGCATTTTTGGGTTACCTATCCCTTTAAAGGTGCCCAAGAATGCTTTTTCACAAGATGTAATATAAGTCTAAGGTGTCTCCTGAATGTGTCTGTGAAGTTTCAGCTCAAAATACCCCATAGATTTTTTTAAATTAATTTTTTTAACTGCCTATTTTGGGGCATCATTAACAATGCACTGATTTACACTCGGCGCCGCCCCCTTAAATCGCGTGCTCCCTGCCACACGAGCTGTTGACTATATTACAGCGCATTTACAAAGTTCACACAGCTAATATAACCCTCAAATGGATCTTTACAAGATGTTCGTCATGCATGCTGTATGCATGCTTCGAATTATGTGAGTAAAGTATTTATTTGAATGTTAACGTTTTATTCTGAGTGAATTTGAGGCTGTCCTCCGTGGCTAACGGCTAATGCTACACTGTTGGAGAGATTTATAAAGAATGAAGTTGTGTTTATGCATTATACAGACTGCAAGTGTTTAAAAAATGAAAATAGCGACGGCTCTCTCATCTCCGTGAATACAGTAAGAAACGATGGTAACTTTAACCTCATTTAACAGTACATTAGCAACATGCTAACGAAACATTTAGAAAGACAATTTACAAATATCAGTAAAAATATCATGCTATCATGGATTATGTCAGTTATTATTGCTCCATCTGCCATTTTTCGCTGTTGTTCTTGCTTGCTTACCTAGTCTGATGATTCGGCTGTGTGCAGCTCCAGACGTTAATACTGGCTTGTGTAATCCCTTGAACATGGGCTGGCATTATGCAAATATTTGGGGCGTACACCCCGACTGTTACGTAACAGTCGGTGTTATGTTGAGATTCGCCTGTTCTTCTGAGGTCGTTTAAACAACTGAGATTTATATAAGAAGGAGGAAACAATGGTGTTTGAGACTCACTGTATGTCTTTTCCATGTACTGAACACTTGTTATTTAACTATGCCAAGGTAAATTCAATTTTTGAATCTAGGGCACCTTTAAACATATTCCCCCGGTTTTACAGACAAGGCTTAAGCCTATAGTCCCAAACTAAAATGAATGTTTGATCTGTTTTAACTGAAAGCAACTTGCAGTGACATATCTTAAAATATGTCAGTGTCATTGTTTTGTCTCAAGATGCTCACCAGTAATGCTTTTTTTTTTTTTTTTTTTTTTTTTTTAAGGAATATCAAAAAAGCTACTTAAATGTCCTGATTGAACTAAGGCCTAATCCTGGCTTAATCTAAGCTCTGTCTGTGAAACAAGGCCATTGTCTACTACGTCAAAGTATTGAGAATGATATATTATTTATATTTATTATATATTGAGAAGGAGGAGGAAGCCCATAATGACTGATCTGCTGGGTTGAGATCACCCCCTATTATCATGTTAAATGATGCTGTCATGGTGCTGTCCTGAGCCTCCAGAGCATTGAACTGTTACTTTACATAAAGTTGTCGATATCATCGAGACTCATTCGATTACAAGCACAGTGATGGGGGTGTTACTAGACTTTGATGCGTGCCTTTTTAAATGGAGCCCTCATCTTTCCATGGGCCCTGCTGTCGGCATGTCAACAACACACCAAATTAGTGTTTATTGAATCATTGTTCTATATGGGAAATGATAATTGCAGGAGCTGGTGGCCTTGCACATTACGCAAGTGCTGGTTCATGACTTTTCGAGAAAAACGGGCTGCCTTATTAAAGCTGGCTGCCCCAGCTCCTAATCTATTTCTAGGATTTCCGAAGTTTCAGCAAACTGGGGATTAGAGGTTTTTTTTGCTTCACAGATTTAGCCTCTGTCCAGCGCTTTCCTCGCTCCCAGATGGAGCAGAGTTGTTTGCGTCTGCGGTTTTTGCGGTAGTGCCTGTGTTTTGTCTGTATGTCTGTGGTGCTTTTGAGGTTTGTGAGGTCTTGCTTGTAAACTGTTTGAAGCACAATACTCCCCTGTGATAAATGTATACAGAAATGCAGTCAAAACATATTAGCACTTTTTTGCAACATTTACCAAAGAAAAGTGTCCATACAAAGAATTTGCATGCTTGGTCCAATAAAAACATCATACAACAATAATCTTTTAAGTATCAGCATTTGTTTTCCATTAATCAAGAGCTCCAATACGTGACTTGCTCATGTGATATATGTGCACTCTCTGTAATGGCACCTGTCCAGTCTTGCACATCACACAGGCTTTTTGCTTATTGTGGTCATCCAAATTCCCAAGGCATGCCACATCTCCTAAAAGCTTTCCTCTGTCCAGTTTGAATTTCTTTTGTCTACAGATTTCAGAGTTGGAGGTTGCTCTCAAAAGTGGATTTAGAGTGCATCCTCCAAATATAATAATTAATAATGATAATATGTGTGTCTTTGACAATTAAATAATATATTATTAGATAGATAGATAGATAGATAGATAGATAGATAGATAGATAGATAGATAGATAGATAGATAGATAGATAGATAGATAGATAGATAGATAGATAGATAGATAGATACTGTAGATGTAACATTCTTGAAAATTCATAATGACTGGTGACTAACAGCTTAAACCTTCCTAATTATAACTTTACATTGAATGTATACTGTTAAATGAAATCCTTGCAATTAAAAGTTGAGTATGAGTGGATTGGGGCTGGCTTAAAATTCAAAGTGGCCTTGAAAAACTATCCTACACTGTTAAATGCTAGTAACACAACAGCTAACACATGAACCATATCTTTATGACACAACAGCTGAAGCGATCAGAGCAAAACATGGGGGTCATGGAATCTGTCACAGGTCAGTGGCCTCTGATCTTTTAACATCCTGACATGCGTGTGTGTGAGTGTGAGAGAGCTGGGCTTCCCTCAACAGACTTTACACTCTGTGTAATTAGTAATTTACACTGCACTGTTTCCTTATTAGAACCAAGCCAATTGGAAAATCAAGCCAAAGGAGCTTTACTGCTAATATTGTGTTGTAAACATCTAAGCATATATCTTTAAATATGAATGCTATGAATACCTTCTAACCATAGCTCAGTCTTGAATGCCTGACATATAAAATAAGAAACCAATTTTTAATGGAACAGTTTATTGAACCTTCTATTTTAATTGACAAAATATTAAAAAATCTAAAATAAAAAAGTTTGCATATGTGTTTTTGATATATCATACTATATGAGACATGACAGCCTGATATAGGAGAATATGGAGCTCATACTCGAGGAAGAAACATTTTATTCAATGGCCCAAGCTGAGCTAAAATATATAATTTTGAGAGATTAACAAATAAATGTTCTTCAAAAGCCTGATGTGTCAAAATTATAACATAAAAAGTCAAAATTATGACTTAAAAAGTTGAAATTATGACATACTAAATTGAAATTGACTTAAAAGGTTGAAAAACTCTAATCTGTCATTTAGACAACAAAAGGCATGTAGATTGAGTACAACAGATTATTTTCAAGTTTTGATAATGTTGATAATTTAGGCCCTGTTTACACCTGGTATTAAGATACATTTTGGTCGATTGGATCTCAAGTGGACGACACTAAATACAGGTGTAAACAGGGTGTAAAACGTTTTGAGCTTGTCAACTTTCGACCACTTAGAGAGGTATTCAAAAACACATTAGACTGGATTGCTTTCGTAGTGTAAACACTCATGTTGTCAAATGCATTCAAACAGCCACAAAAGACCACCTACTCTCTGCCTACTGACCTAACATGTAAACATTATGGGAAGAGCTCTAGCCAGACGGGATTTAAACTTTGTCGGCTGAAGACCCAAGTTTGGTTTGAAGACGAAAAACATACCAAGCACAATGTTCCCTCACCATTCCTAATTTCTAATACGCACTCAGCGCATTTGCCGTGGTCTTGCGGGTATCACAGCAGAAATGAAAGCTGATGCTCTCTGTGTTTCATCCCTGGGCACGTTCATATGTAAATTGTGCAAGCTTATTTTGTCCATTAGATCGAAAGATCTGAAAGAAAACATACATTTACTCACCCATAGACCCTCCCCTTGAAGATATCAGGAGAGAAGTAGTTGAAAGTGGACAAAAGAGACAGATTAAAACATTAGGTGTAAATGTCTCCCTCATCTGCTTGTGATCTGATCGATAAAAACGCATCTTAATACCAAGTGTAAAGAGGGCCTTTGAGGCCTTTGAAATTTGTATCAAATGTGATACAGTAGGCTTTATAGGCTTAAATAACCAGATAGATCTATTCTGCAGAGCAAATGTGTGTCTGGGTGTTTTCAGCTGTTGGCGTCCTGCAGTGCTGTCAACACACTGAAGGTGCTCAAAATGTGTTAATACCAAGTCTTGAGGACAGAACCTCTCCACTGTGGCCCACTGTCACACAGCGTCCAATGTTTGTGAAACATTTGGCAGCACTGCTCTAAAAAAGGCTGAAGGAACTGGAAGAGGAACAGGCTTTTAGCTGCTGCAGTAGCACTTGAACGGAGTGAATGTGAAATTATATCTGGGGCTTTGACAAAGCTTATCGTGGGGAAGCTGGGGGGCATTTTGGGGCACTTTAGAGAAGCATGACGAGAGGGACAAATTTGTCACATGTATGTTTATAGTCTTACATGGCTCTGCGGATCCTGTGCCTAATCTTTTAAACTACACAAGCAAACAAATAAAAAGCCTGAATTCTTTATTTTGGCTACCTTAACATCCACTAAGACAACAGGCATATCCAATAGCAAAGCCAGCTCCAAATGCATGCTGATGCACCTGGCAATGAAAGAGATTTTGATATGAGGTTTCATTTGACTCACACACAGAAAGCAAATGTTCAGCCCACCCTTTATATTGCTTCTGTGTGTATCTCCTACACAAGATGTTTTTGATTAAACTACTCTAAAAGTATGTGCCATCATCTTCCTTTCAGTGAATTAAAAGATTTAGATAAGCTGTAGTGATTAAGAGTGGAGGACGGGTCTGCTAGCAAATCCCTTCCAACAGCTCCTCAATATTTTTTTGCATTTTGTGATTTATGATATTAAAACCAAAATATTAATGCCATGATATCCAGACAGTTCTTCTGCTACTGACATCATGCACCGCTATCAGTGCAGTCAATGGACATCAAACATTTAAGCTATGTTATATTCAGAAGGTAGTATTCCAACATTTCAACACTCTGCTAATGAGATATCAGCAGAATAGTGTATTTTAGTACACTAGTATCACTAGTATAGTATATATAGTGGAAAATATGTTTCATCAAGAGTCTGTGCAAGTAAACCTTACTACCCTGGCGGTGTGACTGACGCTAGAGAATGTGGTCTTTAGCTTCTTTATTTGTGCGGCCACCTCCCATGCCGGAAACGCCAGTATGAATCCCGCTTGGAGCAGTGCGCATAGAACCGTACACTGTCAGAAAAACGGTGCACGGTGTTTGTCACTGGGGCAGTACCCTAAGGTACAAAGGTAAAAAGGTATTAATATGTACTTTTAAAGTACTATTATGTACCTTTACGGTACAAATATGTACCATTTCACTTTTGTACCTTAGGGTACTGTCCCAGTGATAAGAAGCATACCATTTTTGACACTGACAGTGTAGGGGTAACATTGGTGCTGTAAGCTGAGCAAGTAAACATTACTCCCCTGGCTTCAAGAGGTGTAACTGACGCCAGATAATGTGGCCTTTAGCGTCTTTGTTAGTGCGGATGCCTCCCATACCGGAAACAGTGGTTTGAATCCCATTCGGAGCAGTGCAGGTAGAACGGGAGGGGTTACATTGGTGCCGTAACCCGGATGGGAGTGAGTTTTAGGGGGATGAGTGTAATGGAGGCCAGCTAGTAAAGAGCTGAGCAAGTAAACCTCACTTACCTGGCTTCAAGAGGCGCGCTAGAGTCTGTTGTCTTATCGTCCTTTTTGGCGCCCTCCTCCCATGCCAGAAACGGCAGTTCGAATCCTGCTTGGAGCGGTGTGAGTATAACCGGAGGGGTTATACATACACATGGTATTTTTCGAATTTGGGGGAAGGGGTGGATATAGCATGAAAATAATGTAACAATATATATACAGTATAAACAATCTAAAAAAATGCTGGGTTAAAAATAACCCGAGTTGGGTTAAAAATGGACAAACCCAGTGATTGGGTTGTTTTGACCCAGCAGTTGGGTTAAATATATATATATATATATATATATATATATATATATATATATATATATATACACACACCCAGTCATGGAGCCCATGCTGACCCTGTCCACCACCGAAAGCGCCAACAGTGGGCACGTGAGCATCAGTAGTGGACCATGGAGCAATGGAAGAAGGTTGCCTGGTCTGATGAATCACGTTTTCTTTTACATCACATGGATGGCTGGGTGTGTGTGCGTCGCTTACCTGGGGAACACATGGCACCAGGATGCACTATGGGAAGAAGGCAAGCCGGCAGAGTGTGATGCTTTGGGCAATGTTCTGTTGGAAAACCTTGGGTCCTTTGGGTTACTTTGACATGTACCACCTACCTAAGGATTGTTGCAGGAAACGGTTTTCATGGAAACGGTATTCCCTAGTGGCTGTGGCCTCTTTCAGCAGGACAATGTTCCCTGCCACAAAGCAAAAATGGTTCAGGAATGGTTTGAGGAGCACAACAACGAGTTTGAGGTGTTGCTGAACAAACAAGTCTGAACCATGGAGGCCCTATCTCGCAACATACAGGGCTTAAAGGATACATCTTGGTGCCAGATACCACAGCACACCTTCAGGGGTCTAGTGGAGTCCATGCCTCAATGGGTCAGGGCTGTTTTGGCAGCATAATATTAGGAAGGTGGTCATAATGTTGTGCCTGATCAGTTTATATATAGTCCTAAATATATAGGACCCCCCCCCCCCCCCCACACACACACACACACACAAATTCACTAACTAAAGCTGCATATAATGAAATTGAAGCACAATGAAATTGAACAAAACACATTTTGAGATGCTTTTTTGAACATTTCATTGTTTTTACGTATATTGAAATGGTTGCGTTCATTATGTGAGGTGCTGAAGAAACAGTGAAACACGTTGCAACAGTCGAAGACATCCATCTTGCACGTTTGCATAATAAAAATGCTCAGTGCTGACACAAGAACACGCCCTACATGAACGGTCCCTAAGTAAATCAAAAGGAGTGATTTTATTAAGTTTGAAGGCTTATGCACATTCTAACCCATTCCTTCCTCTGTGACACCTTGTGATTATCTGACTCTGTGTGACATTTGTTGTGTGTATTGACTCTAGCCTCACCATTGTGTTAACTTATTGCCACTTTATCAATAAAAGGATAGTCCATTCACATGCCAATCAAGAGCAGCCACACTGGATTACTAAACAGATTGCTGACCTTCCCCCACCACATAAAGTGACGTCCTGCACAGGGACACACTTCCTCCTCTGCTGTCCTTTCTTTTACAAGTGCTCTCTGAGGGTCAACTTAGCAGATTTGGCTAATTAACTGCCCTTGTGTTGAGCAGTGATAGCCTGTGAAGTTCCATAGATGCTTTGACAATCAATACAGCATTGTCCTTTCCATTCCAGATAGCATTTGGCAGACCATCTATATCCAAAGAGACTCACAGTAGTAATCAAGGGTTAAAGGGATAGTTCACCCAGAAATGAAAATGTTGCCATCATTTAGCTTATACTCATGTCATTCCAAACCTGTATGAGTTTATTTCTTCTGTGGCACACACACACACACACACACTAAAGGAAGAAGATATTTTGAAAAATTTCTTTTTTTGTTCACACAACAAAAGTCACTGCAATCCAATGTTGTTTTGGACTAAGAAGATCCATAGAAAAACAAAAAAGGTACTGGTAATTTTCTGCCAGGACATTATCTGTTAAGTTTATGGACATTTCCAAGTATTTTCAAGTATTTTATTGAAAACAAAGCATGATTGTTTCACATACAATATTGCCAAAGCAATGATGCACATACAGTATACATACATACACACACAAAAAATACTGTTGTACAAAAAGATAATAACAACAACTAATAATAAAAATAACAGCCCTAAAACACAACACAATGCAATGTTTAATTCAAAATACAGGTAAAACATATGTAAAAGATCCATATGAAAAAATCCTTCTTATTAAAACTACATTGTACCCTACTTTTTAGTACTTTTCTTAAAGTGTACACTGAGTTTCATTGTATAGACAAAACAGTTGAAACATTCTTCAAAATATCTTCTTTTGTTGAGGGTGAGTAAATGATGATTTTAATTTCTCGCTAAAAGACTTGAAAACCCTAATGTGATAGCAGAAAGTCTCCAATACTTTGGTCACACCTACAGTACCTGAGATTGAACATACTGTACTCATTCGCTCGATGAACTCTGAGAGGTCTGTCATATGCCACAGTTTTAAATACAAAGAAATAGCCGTGATTCAAACTACTGGAATTTCTCGAGATTTCAAGCAAAAGCTACTGACATGGAGTACATTTCCCAGAACTATGTTTATGGAAAGCTGGTTTGATTCTTGGTAGTGGAGGTTAGAAAATATTTGGAGCAAATTCCTGATTGAAAAGTTAATGTGTTACTTTGTTTGAGATGTGTGCAGCTGATTGAAATGTGAAGTTACTAAAAATACTATTTATAGTTTTCACTATATTTAACAGGCTAGTTTAGAAAAGAATTATCGTGTTTCATCACCATCGTAAAAAGGAATTGACAACAAAAGCTAATGATTAACAGCAAGTTAAGCCTTAATGATCCAATAAATGGCTTTGATGAGTAATTAGGAGTGCAGTGTTAAAGCGTTAAAATATAAGAGAAAGAAACTTTGTTCTTGCGATCCACACAGAAGTCAGTGTCTCAACATGGTGTTACTTTTCTCACCAATTACTTGGCTGAAAAGGCTTGTTTGAAAGTCAGGAACCAGAGCATTAGAGGCCATTATTAGGACTGTCTGGGCTGGTGTGTGGTCATGACACCCTCCAAGAGGTAAAGAAGACAGAGTGTGATCCCAAGTGTCAAACAGTAGCTAATGGGGATTGTCTGAGGGTGGTCTCAGGCTTGGGCTCTGAAAATCAGATCTTTCCCAGTTTTTCTTCGCATAGCCAAACCTTTCTCTTCAAATAGCCAGTGCTGCATTGCAACAACACAATAAACAAAAATATGTAAGGTATTAGAACATACCTTACATATATAAAACCAGCCCTTTATTTCAATTCTGAAATATTTTATTGATGGTTTCACATACTATTGCAAAAACAACGGCCATGGCAGAAGCTTCATTTTGTGCTCAGAGACACATTTTTGTGTTGGTTTTGATGTTTGTTTTGGATCATTGTCTTGATGGAAGATCCAACCACAGCCCATTATTGGATTTCTAGCAGAAGCTGTCAGGTTTTGATTTTTTATCTGTTAGTATTTGATAGAATCTATGATGCCATGTATCTGAACAAGATGTCCAGGACCTCCAGCAGAAAAATAGGCCCACAACATTAAAGATCCAGCAGTATATTTAACAGTGGGCGTGGGGTACTTTTTACCCCTGTGTGCACCAAACCCATCTGGTGGGTTTGCTGTAAAAAAAAAAAAAAGCTCTTTTTTTAGTTTCATCTTACCACAGAAGCCGGTCCCGTTTGAAGTTCCAGTCTTGTCTGACAACTGAATATGCTGGAGATATTCATACAAAAAAGGTATTGGAAGCACCACACTCGCAATTCCAGCTACAGCACAGTAAAATAAAATAAAATAAAATAAAATAAAATATCTCCATTATGTTTTTTTTTTTACACTTTTAAAAACCTTATTTGTCAATGACCCAAAAATTCAAACTATGCTCTAATTTAGATTGAATGTAATGCCCAGATTCATCAATCTTTGTACATTAACAAATTTCCACTTGCACTTGTAAAACTACTCATGTGAAAGCTTCACATGACGGGTCCAAGCAAGTTATTTGTAAAAACCTGTAAACCAGTGTAACAAATGTAATCTCTCTGTGTGCAAGCCCAGCTCTCCGAATTATATGAAGGATGTTCCAAGTGCAGTGCTATCAAATCCAAATCTTTAGCGTGTCATAGGTCAGAGTTTCAAGTCAATGCTCAGGCTAAACTGTACAAACAAACAACTCCTGCCAGCACAAGATCATTGCTCATGTAAAATATACATGCATGTGACATTTTCTTTCATGCCGAGGGAGGGGATGTTGTGCATAAACGGTGCACGCAGGCCATCAATTGTATTTCATGTAAAAGGGCTTTCACTTCAAGCATATTAAATCTGTTGTGTATATAAAACGTGTTGTGTGTAATGCCTATTTATGAAGGACTGTGAGTGATGTGCTGTGCTTATGTGTACGGTATCTGCTAAGGACATTACGCCTACAAAGCTCATGCCCTGAATCATGATGTGCGTGTGAATGTTTTCATTGCATTTGACTATCGTACTGGAAGTGCACCATACAACATCCGATGTTTGCTGCTCATGTGGAATATTTCAGCGTGTTTGTGTGTCAGAAAAGACAGAAAGTGAAAGGGACAGTACATAGACTGTTTTGACATAAACTCAGATCCCTATTTTCCATGATATTTTTTCTCTTGGATGTTGCAAGACTGAGTCTTGCTTTATAGAAACAAGTTCAAGGAAGCCATATTGTGACATTAACAATTAGCGTTGCTGCTTAAGGCTAATAAAAGAAGTCCCACTCCACCTTGAAATGTCAAGTTTCAAGATTAATTTGTGTGAAAGCGACACACTATGAGTCACTGTGAGAACAAAAAAAGCTCGGCACAAAAGCCTTGACTGGTTTTTTGTAAAATAAGCATGTTAAACGCTGTATTTGCTGGAGTAACTTAATCTTCGTGGCATGAAATGGTGTTTTGGGGATAGGAAGTAAGGCAATTTGCATGTCAGAATGATGCGTTTAATAGGGACTGTAAATGAGGTTACTTGATATTGGACAAGTCCGCAAATCTGGTTTCCTAGCAATCTTGCATGAAAAAGCATGCACGACTTAAAATAGCCAGTGGAGAGCCAATCATAATACTTTATTTTGAGAATGTAATTTTCTCAAGCCTCGCCAGTAATTAACCTCGCTACAAAAAAGGTATTGGAAGCACCACACTCGCAATTCCAGCTACAGCACAGTAAAGGACTGGCTATATGATAGGGAGGAATGAGAGGGAGAGAAAGAGAGTGAAAAGGGCTCTGGATTCAGCTTTATCTGTGAATGTCGCCGCATCTTTTTTCCGTTCTTTCTCTCCAATTTTTATTTAAAACTTCTTTCTTTGGCTTCTGCTGAATCGGGGGTTTTGTTCAGCGTTAATTCACTTCCAGCTCATTCTGAGCTTTCTCCGAGCTGCTGGGATCACTTATAATGATGATGGTCAAACACCTCGGCAGATAATTGCCTGCAAGTGGTCCGACTTGTTTTCCAAAGGCCTAACAATGGAGACAAAGACCATTGAGGGCTAAAAGAGAGAAGATCTGAATCTTGAAGCTCATTGCGTAGGCAAAGTGAGAAGAATGTGTCCACCTGTGCCAAATTGCTTCCTTTTGCTTGGTGCCAGACTGGAGACATGAGCTCTGTTCCAAAACCCAGTGAACTGCCTCACTGCCTAACAAAGGCAGCATCTCAACTGTCATGGAACCTCATAAGTAACCGATTTGGAACATTCTCACCATTATAGCGAACTCTGCTTAAGAGGAACTTAATTTTATCAGAGTCTGACATTTGCATGTTGCTAGGCTAATGCAATAAGCATTAACTTAGCACTCAGAAATACAAGGCAAACAATACATTTAAATTAATACAAAGTTCTGTCATGAAACTCTAGATGGTACAGGCTAATGGGTCCTTACCTTGTTTCATTCCTGCTGTATCAGTAGCAAATGAGCTCACATTGCTCAGTCTTCAAATACTTGGTTAGCATTTACTGTAGCAGTGCAGCGCGCTTTCAGAAACTCTCCACCTTCCCCAGCTCCACCTGTATAGATCTGCTACAGGTAATTCATGTATGCTATAGCAGGTAACATAATCAAATTAAGTTTCCTTTTAGCCTTCAGTAAAATCAACCAAATATTTGGTTGTTTCTGTGTTGGTCAGTAGCACTACAAAAATTATTTTATACATTAAGTACAAGTATAGCCCAAACATTGTTTGACTTTACTGTATACATGTCAGTATAAGCCTTTTTAATTTTAATTTTAAGTATATATCTGACACAACAAGTAAACTGAAATAGAGTTGTCAAAAGTATCGACTTCAGAACCAATAGGTACTGAAATTAAAAAAATGTGATGCTTTATTTACAATGTTTTTGAAGCGTTGATCATTGAATCCAATCACAGACATATCCGATGAGCGCGTCAACACAATGGCCAATCAGAGGTGTTTAAGAATCTGCTCAACAGCGCTCAAAACGTCACGTTTTAAATTTCATTACCGACTTGGTACCGAAGAACTCTAGACTGAAAAAATATTCTTGATAATAGCACACTTGAATAAACTTTATTTTTTAGTAAGGGTTTTCTTTGTCTCAAAATATTTCACTAATCAAGAGTCAATATTCATTGACATATTTGCATATGTGTGTATAGCATATTTACTGAACAGACAGTCTGTTATTCTAAGCATTGGTTTAGAGTGTTTACCCAACCAAAGAAAGAGCTGAATGCAAACTAAAAACAAGTGTATTCAACGTTACCTTGATACATAATAGAGTGAACAGCAATGCTACTAAATGTTATGACAGTAAGCTTAGATTTGAACGAGAGAACATATTCCTGGAATTCTAGTTCTCTCTGAATGGACAGATTCATGCACTAAAAGTGATCCGCTAACTGCTGCTCGTATTTTCCCAGAATCAGCATCCTCAGAGTTTTCAGATATAAATGGGTTCAGATGCAGTGCTATCTGTGAGAGTTAGACAGTGACCTGACGGCGGTCTGATCTCACAGTGATCTGGAATCTAATGTTGTGCTTTTTATACAGCAAGGGTTATTTTTAATGGCCAGCATGCCTCACAGTCTCCTGATGTGGCATCACCCTGTGTTGGCTCATTGGCAGTCACACCTCTGACTTAGCTGCCATTTAAACCGAGGGCATGAAATAAAATAAACATTAAATGAAATAAACTTATATAAAACTTAAACTTTCTGCTAGTTGCCACTATACCTGATGTACTAAAATAACTACTCTAAAAACTCTAGACATATAAGGTACTGTGCAAAAGTCTTAGGCCACCACCAGCTTTGTTGTTTTAGCAATGTTTTAATGACCATCCATATTTATTTTTAGGTCTATTTTATTATACAACCAGAAAAAAACAGGAAATATGTACTCAAAATGTAAAAAACAAAAACAAAAAAAAGAACAAAATGTCGTACGCACTTTTCATTGTCAGATTACTGCAGGTTTTTGGAAATCTAAACTATTCTTGCAGCTCGCTAAGGATTTGGACAATGACTGCTGATCTTTTATATGTCAATGACATTAATCAGGCGTCGTTTACAACGCGGAGAACTGAAACCATTCAGCTGCGCGCAAGTTCAAGATCATTTGCGATTTATAGATTTCAGATTTTCATCTGAAAGACAGGCTTATGCTCGTTTTCTGTGTGTACATTCATTCTATGAATCACACATACGCACATCTGAGAAATGATCGTAAGATCAAATTTAGGACGGTTTCTGTGCAACATTTTATAAATGAGGCCCCTAGATTTCTTCATTTTTCTCAAAGAAGAAAATCTGAGAAACTTCTCATCATATTTTGAAAGTTTTGAAAGAATATTTTTGAAAGTTGACTTTCCAGTCCCTTTCCATCCCATTTAGGTTTAGGAGAGCCAGGTTTCTCCTATTGCTCAAGTGTAAGGCCTATAGAAGTCGGTGGGTATAATATACAGTTTTTAAAACGCAAAGGCTTCAATGGTTCAGTTTCACTCCCTTCTCAGACTCTTAAATGTCTTTCTCCTTTTCCCTGGTTGATACCTTAATTACCTCTTTCAGGGCTTCATCCCGTTAAAACCTCTAGGCTGTCGTTATTACATATTCATCCTGCCAACACTATTATTCAATGTGACTCTCAATGGCCATAAAGCAACAACTGCTTGTGGGCTCATTGTGACATTCTCACTAGTGTGCTAAATGCTGGGGCTGGTCTGAACATACCCTCTCCTAACACCCACTTATGGCTCCAACAGGTGGGCTTAGCAAAAGGGCAGAGGATGGAATGTTGCCTTTCAACTAAGGCAACCTTGACAGCACGTAGCCTTGAAAATTGTCAGATATACCAGCCAACCATTGTCCTCCTCTCACACAGTGCCATAAATAGGTCAATGTAAATGGAAGTTTTTAGGGAAGCAACTTCCCTTTTAGGAGACACAGCTGTTTTGAAGAAAGGGAACAGAGGGGACGTCTTCTTTTGTCATACAGAAAAAAGGAATAATTCGAATTCATCCGGCGACTATAGCTGCTACTATTCTTTGCCTTCCCGATCTTCTCGGAGCCTTCGCTAAGTAATTATGTTTGCATGCCCCATACAAAATGACTATAAAAACAGCACGCCAATGTGATACCATGATAATATACTAATATCCTCCGCTTGCCTCAGAAATTAGTATGATTCATCGCTTCACAGTTTAGTAACTGGGGGAAAAAAAGAGTTTGTTCACTGGCTCATGAGTCATATACAGCCACTGTACTCTTTCCTCAACCAGAAATAGCAAAACTGCCTAAATACAGTCACAGAAAAGAGGGCACGGTTTATGTGATGTTAGAAAATGTCATCAAATGTTTGTGTCATACTGGATGCTCTTTGAACTGAAAAATTACAGAATTGGTTGACGTTGAGTAATGCGACTGTTGTTGTTTAGTACTGTGAATATAAGCATGAACAGGAGTGTAAGACTAGTTAAATTGTTTATATGTATTTGATAATAGATAAAAGCATAAAAAAAAGTGTACACTTAATTGGCCTTTTATTTAATTAATATTATATTATCTGCAAGTACAGTAAAATATACCTTTAAGATCTGAAGTACACTAAAGTGCACAAATAATACAACTAAGCACACTTGTTATTCACAACCAACAATGTTCAAAGCTGAAACTATCTTGGCTAAACTTCTTGCCTTTTCAACACCTATCCAGCTGATAGGTTGCAAGGCAAGCATGACGCATGGAAATGATGTTTAGTTTATCGATTATTTCCTTGTCCTGGGTGTTTGAATAAGCTCAGATATGGAACAGAGAGTTCGCTTTTGAACCCAGTCCAACAGGATTATCAATGCTTCGCACAGAAATGCAAGATTGAAAAGTGTGAAGGCAAAAGAGCTGAACTTTATGATGGCAATATCTAATGACTAAATGAACTTTCAGGCATCCAGAGTATTAAACTGACAATCCATTCTGTCACTCTCACATCTCACATTTCCCAGTCCTTTTAATTGCCAATCGCTTTATACGCGCAACACCGTGTCCAGCCCAGAAGGGCTTAATGTGGTTGTTTTCATTGCCTCAGTTTATAGACACTGTACAAGGCAAAGATCACTAAATAGAAGAGCCACTCAAGGCGCTGGTATTTTTATAATAGGGTTTGAAGCTGCCAGGTTACTCTCATATATGTTAAAGTTCGGTTCCCAACAGGTTTTCAGAGACTGGCACAGAATGAGATGCCAGCTGGCTCCCACGTGATGCCAAGTATACTGGCATGCCCAGTAAAGCTCTGCTGGCCATGCAATGCAGAGCACCCACACCATGCCTCTTCATATGCACTGAAAGGTTTCAATGGAAAGAATCTGTCCATCTTGCTTTGCAATATGTCAGTGCACACGCATGCCATTCGTTCATTTTCCGACACTCTTAAAATAATGGTTCCAAAAGGGGGTTTTTTGCAGAAATGCCATAGAATAACTATTTTGGGTTCCCCAAATAACCTTTCAGTCAACAGTTCTTAAAAGAACCTTTTTTCTTTTTTTTTTTTCCCCTAGGCCCTCATACACCTGGTATTAAGATGTGTTTTGGTCCATCAGATTATAAGTGGACGACATTAAATACAGGTGTAAATGGGGTCTAAAACATTTTGAGCTGGTCACTTCCAGAGGTAGTTGAAAATGCATTCGACCGAATTGCTTTCATGTAAACACTCATGTGGTCGAATGCATGCGAACAGCCACACAAGACCACCTACTCTCCGCTTACTGACTTAATGCGTAAACATTATGGGAAGAGCGCTAGCCAGATGGGATTTAAACTTTGTCGGCTGAAGACCCAAATTTGGTTTGTAGACAAAAAATGTTCTCTCACCATTCCTGATTTCTAACAAGCATTCGCCGCATTTGCCGTGGTCTTGCGGCTGTTAGAGCAGAAATAAAAGCTGATACTCTTTGTATGTTTTTTCATCATGTCCGGTTGTGTTCATACCGTATGTAAATTGCATAAGCTTATTTGCCGTAGTTACATTGTAATTACTCAAATAAGTACTGAGTAACTACATGTACTTACTATAGAGTTACAGTTAGGGTTAGGGTTTGGTTTAAGGTTAGTTACTTGTAATTATGCATAATTTACTGTTATTACTATAGTAAGTACATGTAGTAACTTGTAACTACGGCACTAAAATAAAGTGTTACCAAAATCAGGACAGAAGTGGTTGAAAGTGGACAAAAGAGATGGAGTAAAACACCAGATGTAAACGGGTATGTGTCTCCCTCGTCCACTTGTGATCCAATCGACCAAAACCATCTTAATACCAGGTGTAAGCAGGGCCTTAGTTTGAAGAATATTTTAATAATCTGAAGGACCTTTTGTGCAATGAAAAGGTTCCATGGATGTTGAAGGTATACCATAGATGCCAATGAACAACCTTTATTTTTAAGAGTGTAAAAACAACACTTTGTTGATATGGATGACATGTCGCCCCTCATGAACATTCATGACATGCATTTTGTACATACAGATTGAGTTCTCGCCCTGAAAATTCAGCTGACGTTCAGCAATGGACCCAACGAATATGTATGGACCCTGCTGACGTCTGGATGAATTAGGCAGCATTAGCATAAAAGAGTTTAGTAACGAAAGTGGCCCCATGATGGTCGAAATCTGCATATTGCTCTTTTATTCACCTTTTTTGTCTTGTCACCATCCCCTGAATCAGAACGAGTGTATGGTCTGGAGATATTTTCGCTGGCTTCGCATTTACTATTCATTTCCAAATGACTGTATCCTGAATAGGAGATTAACTTTAGATTCAGGCTTCAACATGACAGGCGTTCAAATCTTTCGACTATATTTCTTGAATAGGGATGACTTCCTATCAACTCTCTCTGACTTTATCTTTATTTATTTAATTGTGACCAGTAAAAGCACTTTAAAAGTATACATTTTCTGCTTGAACTTTTCACGAGAAATGAGGTTATTTGATCCTTCTACTTCAAAAGGAGTGTGTGTGTGTAAGTGGTACATCCACTGAATTATAACAGTATCCTGTGTAGCGAGGAGGAAAAAAATCCCATAAATATCTTGCATTATGAATTATTTAAGGAATCATTGATGATGTCCTGTGATGGTGGATGGGGAGCTCATTTTATTTTGTTGTTAACTAATATCTATATGCTTATGGGGTGTAATAAAAATCCAATTACGTAAAATACCTGTGTCATTAACCTAACAGTGTTCATATAGGAATCAGCAGGAATTAATAAACAAACGCAGTAGTGCCTTCCACATGTGGGCTTATTAAAAATGTGCCATCATTATTTTTGTAGAGCACCACTTTTGAAGGCAATACATGGAGGGGGGGGGGTCATTCTATAGTATCAGTTTCCTACTGGGATATATAGCTTATGACTAAGCCCACATTAAACTCCACAGAATTTAGATGCAATTTAGTTGAAATTACTTGGGTAATCTGAAATGTGAAATAGAACCTCAGTTTCACACATTTAAATCCATTCTGTAGAATACCATGTATTTGGCATTCCTCATTCCGGAACAAATCTGCAGATTCCGTCTGGACTTGCTTATGACATATTATTGACAGCCTTTTCCTCCAGAAGTTCTAACAAACACCTCCATCACTATCATACATGAAGCTGGAAAATGTGATTTTCCACTTTCTTTGCCTGGAAATGGTAGTAGCTGGTTTTTTGATGAACAGAAAACAACTGTGAACTGTGAAAACAAATTTCCTGAGAGTATTTTTGAAGAATTTTTCAAAAGCAGCTTTTCCAATACAGATAGAAAGTACAGACATCCCCTGTGAAAAAAGAACTGCACTTAATTGTATTAAATGTGCATTTGTAGTGTACTTTAAATCTTGAAAGTATATCCAAAAAAAAAAAAAAAAAAAAAACTGTACTTATGGATAATATTGATAAAATAAAGTCACTTCGTACTTAAAATACATACAGTTTCATGACTGCTTATTCATTTTTACTTTAAATTGCATTTTAAATCGTTATGTTTTAATTAATGGCTCCCCATTCACTGCCATTATAAAGCTTGGAAGAGCCAGGATATTTTTAAATATATCTCCGATTGTATTCCTCTAAAAGAAGAAAGTCATATATACCTTGGATGGCTTGAGGGTAAATTATGAAGTCATTTTCAATTTTGGGTGAACGATCCCTTTAAATGGGTCAAAAAACTTCAGCTAGTCTCATTTAATATAAATTTAAATCCATTTAACATGTAAGAACTTTTACAGACCCAGTGGTTGCAAATGATTCACAGATAGCGAAAGGGAAAACTTTGGACATAGGCAGGGGTGATCACGAGAGTCTGTGATGCCATTGAAGAGGAACATGGCATGACAGATTCTCCCAAAGATATCAAGCGTCTGACCGCTAAAAATAGCAAGGAAAAATGCCCTCGTGTAAGGTATTTATTTTTCCACGCTGTCAAGGAATGACGACACTGTTTCCATATGCACAGACAAAGAGATATAATGTCCCTTCCGGAGGAATCATGCGCTCCTTTTCACTTCACCTTTAAATTAGAGATTCTCATCTGGAATCAGTAGGGTGGAATTCATTTATCGTGCCAGTTGAACATACTAATGCAAAATAAAAATGGAGAAATATAAAGGACAAGTAAAATGGGATGTTTTGCATGGCAATGCTTCCAGTAAATATCAAGAAGCCCTGACCTAGTTTGTCCCTCACCAGCACATATGCATACACACTTTTTTTTTCTAGGTTTCTCTAGCACTGACTCACGCACTTGCTATCTCTTTCCCCCTCACACGCATAAACCGAACCACTGATGGGCTCTGACTAAAGAATTATTCCTTCTTTTCCCTTCCCCCCTCGCCTCCATCATCTTCTGCCTTCTCAGTTTCCCATCCAACTGTGCCATACACACACTGCGAGGTTAAGAAAGCGGTCCTGAAACTAAGTATTCTTTTTCTCTTAATCCCCAAACCCCCTGGTCCCCATCTATCTCTCGACGGCCATGAAACTGACGTGATGAAAAAAACAACCGGACTATCTCTGTGAGCCATTTTCCGCACCATCACGGCAACGTGGCCTGCGCCCCAGCACGTCCCCGGACCTCCGCTGTGATGGGGAACCCGGTGCAAATTACCCTGCCACTATCATAGGTTATCAGCACCTCGCAACGATGACCCCCTCCCTGAAAAATCAGCCCTCAGACCCCTGAGTTCTGTTGTCCAGGCTTTGCTGTTTTGACTTCAGTGAAGTAGGAACATTTTTTACTTTTTTTTTCTTAGACTGTCTGAGTATTTCTACTTTTTGTTTAATACAGGGCTCGCTTTTTGTCTCCCTGGAGAGAATAGGACAGGGCCTGGTAGTTTAGACCTAAAACAGTCATCCTAGTGACATTATATTTCTATACAGTGGCATTTGATTTTTTTTTTTTTTTTTTTTTCTTTATCTACCTTGTAAAAAAGAATTGTTTGTTTAATGTAAAAAAGTAAGTTGGTTGCCTTAAAATTTTGAGTTGAATTTAAAAATTTGAGTTAATACAATGAAGGCGATTGGTTTAATCAACAGAAACTCAAAATAGTATGTTATCTCAACCACACTGATTATTGAAGTTGATTAGACAAAAGAAAAAATTGTAACAAATCATGAACATGATTTTTTTTACAGTGTATAAACTAAGTCAAAAACATGTTAAAGAATACAATTCATGCATACACTGACTTGAATGCACCTTGATATTTTGACTTCACAGTCTTCACTGCATAAATTACGAAATTAAATTGCAATTGAATGGTTTAATAGCACTTGAATGATAATGTATCTTCATATAATGTAACACTATAGCTAAAGGATGAGGGAAAAAAATGGATGCTGTGTTAATTGCGTTAAATATTTTTAATGGGTTAAGCTCAAAAAATTAAACACATGCCATAACGCGTTAATTTTGACAGCCCTAATTTTTTGGTAACATTATACATGTCTTTACTGTCACTTTTAAATTTAATGCATCCTTGCTGAATAAAAGTATTAATTTCCTTTTTTTAACTTACCCCCAACTTTTGAGTGGTAGTGTATCATGGTTTCCACAAATACTGCAGCACAACTGTCGGAATAATTCAACATTGATAACAAGAATATTTCTTGAGCAGCAACACACTGATTCTGTGCCCAAAGCTTGATATTTATGAATTTAATAATAATAATAATATATATATATATGGTAACACTTTAGTATAGGGAACATATATTCACTATTAAGTATGACTTTTCCCTCAATAAACTCCTAATTTATATATATATATATATATATATATATATATATATATATATATATATATATATATATATTAAGGCTTACTTCATTTCAGTAAACTCACCACTATATTCCAAACAATTTTTGCTTCACTAGGACACTAGGAATAATGGTTACTTTTCATAATGGTTACTTTTCTGATATAAGACATCCTTTATGACATATATGCAGCTGACAAATGCAACCTCCGAAGGACACAGCCTTTGAAACGAGATGCAGCTTAATGCATACACTCATGTAAGAAAATATATTTCTTTTAACACTCACATGTCATTGTCCCAGATGCTTTTAACTAAAATAAATAAGAAACACAACACTGTCACCTATTTCTTGTAAAATCAAATATGACTATAAATGTCCAAGGCTGTATAACTGGTGCCCTACAGTCAGTTTTCCCTGATTAACACCATGCTCACAGACTGATTGAACCGCTTGTGGCTCTACTCTTATATGCAAATACACTGTCGCACCCCCTGCCCTCAACTGGAGGCCATCTGAGGTTTGGTCTAATGAACTATTGTTTTAAGAGTTGTATAAGCCACAAGGGGATGAGGCTAACTAAGTGGGTAAATAACTAAGCTGCAATTAAGAGTACCCAATGAGTTACTGCAAGGAAAAGTGTCATTTAGTACGCAAATTAGAACACAAGTAAGTGACCAGGAGCATAACTGAATTAGAATGGAAATAGATGAAGAGATAAATGAATAAAACTGTTTTGTAAGTGAGTTTGTATGTAAATGGCTACACGAGTGTGGAGGGGAAAGTAAATAAATAGCTTAGTATGTAAATAAATGAATAAATGTAAGACTTAAAGGAATGGGACAGAGCCGGGGAGCAAGCGAGTGAATGAGTAATAAGCGAGTGAATGAGTTATAAGATGAACTACTTATTGCATTTCAAAGGAGTGAGGGCTTACCGATTAGTTCTACCACCACAGAACACCCATCAGCTTTGAAATGCATCAAGCAAACCGAACTAGATTTCACATTTTCGGAACAAAAATGTGCTCAGCCATGCAAAACTCACTGCTACGATGCTATGTGGTTGCCAAAGTGTTTTGAAAGGTTTTTAGGATGTTGCTATGCAGTTGCTAAGTGGCTGCTGTGGTGTTGCTAGCTGAATCCTTCCATCGTAGTTACTGTAAATGTCTTGAAAACATCTCTATCTGGAGCATTTCTGACCTCCACTTTAAAAAATAACATGAGTTAACTACATTAGTTAACGTGCTAACAATGAACAATACTTCCACAGCATTTATTGTTAAGGTGCAGTTGCATTATTCGGAAGATATTTGCAGACAAAATCCAGTCATTTCAATTAGAATTCACGCGATAGAGAATTTCGCGTGAGGGTGCAAATTTTTACATGCATATTTCACATCGGGTTCAGTTAGTAATGTGGTAATAACGTAAAAGTTTGTGTTTGAATAATATGTGTTTGTATATATATTATTACATTTATTTATACTACAGGGCTGTTGAATGCTCGAATCTGATTGGTTGACCAGTGTTCTAAGGTGTGCAATTATTTTCAGGGAAACGCACGGCTAAAGTAGTTCTAGCAGGTCTTGACCGCATTACAGTTCCATATCACTTCGCCAAATGAATTCAGTTATTTCAATAGGTCCTACAGCCTACAACTGCAAAAAGAAACAAACCAACATTGACACCGACCAAGCAAATAAATATAGTAAACAATAAGATGAAAACAACAAATTATTGTCATGGTTTTTGCCACAAAATACGTTTTATTGTGTCCTGAAAGCACTTACTCTCTCATGCTCTCTCTCTCTTTCTAACGTACACACGTAGTATAGTAAAAAAATGAGACCTTTTTGTAAAGTGTTACCATTGTCTCTGTGTTCGTTGGTCATTGTAACCGTTTTTGCATATCTCTGCTGAATGTATATCATCTTTCCTCGTGTCCAGATGATGTGCCAATTACTCTCTAATTACATGCGTCATCTGGCTGATAAATCCTGTTTACCGTACTGACAAGCCTCCCGGTGGTCACAGCCAGTCTCTGGAGAGACGGATGAAGGGATGGACCTCCACAAAAAGGACGGTGAGAACGATAGATCAGGCCGGCTGTTTCTGAATATAGCCCTTACAATGCCAATGACTGCATCTGAATGATTACTAACAAAGTTTGATATTGCGTTAAGGGCTGGGTAAACAATATTCACATGAACACATCTGTTCATTGGCACAAAGCTTTATCTGAAAAAGCGAAATGGCCTAAATAAGGATCATAGGCATTACTAGACTCTCTTTCATCAAAAATCAGCCTTTAACTGTCATCACTATTTGAAATACAACATAACTTGGCTCATTTCACTCTATCTCCTCCCATACCTGTTGTCTGATACATTTCAATACTAAGGCCATATTATATTTCAAGCGAAATCGAAGACTGAATTGATGTGACATCAAAATCAGGCCAGAACAAAGTTAATTTGGAGTTAATTATTTTCGAAGTTCCTTCTGGAAGTTTGAAACTTTCAGGTATGCTGGATTAGAAATATCCAAGGGAAACAGCTTCTCGAACAACAACAAAATGTAGGACGGGACTTGATTGGATGATTGGATTATTGTGGTTTGCTATTGCTGTGATCTCTTGTGAGTGACAGGCTGCTCGGCCCTCGCTCCAGTAAACGCAGATTATGAGGGCACATGAATTAAAATAATAATAATAATGTGCATGGATAAAGACTAAACTCCTTGAGTCGCATCTAAAGAAGACTATTAAAATAAGGCCTTGCTACACAAAGCATTGTTTCATACTGTTTGACTTGTGATAGATCTGCATTTTAGAGCCATGAACATTTTGTGACCAGAATTAGTGTACAGCCAATCTGATTGCTTTGCTACTTTCAGACACTTTGAGGTAGATTACATATTTGGGTATCAAATGTCACTGTTATTGGATCACAGAAGTGCTGTATTAAGAACATTTCCTGGGTTTATCCATTCATTTAAGCTCCCTTCGTTTTGTCAGCTCAAAAAATTCACTGAAAACCACTACCATTGAATCACCCAACCATCTCTACCTTAATTACACAGGAATTGTGGAGCTGGCACTTTACTGCATGACTGCTTTTGAGGCCAACTGGACCTCCACTCTTTCCTCTACTACTTTAATGTACCAAACTATCCTCCATAGACTTCATGTGTCACAGCATTAGTGGCTTGCCAGAGAGATATTCGTTAACCAAGGCTTGGGAACTGCTGTGTAGAATGAAACTTAAGTCAAAGAAACCCATCTCACCATGAAAATGGTTCTTGCGGTTAACCACTCGAGGAAAGATTTAACATTAACCACAGGCTCATGTAGTAATTCATACATGCATTCTCCAAGAACGTTTTTTTGCTGTTACTTAAAAGCTCAATGATGAATCTATTTAAACTCATTAACCATATATCTTCACAGGAAAATTAATTATATGAATATGTGCAAAGATGTGCGTCAACAAGAATATTCTTACAGTATTACATTTTTCTCATTCTCAGTGATTGTATCACTGAAAATGTGTGGAGTACAGAAAAAGTGACTACATTTTCTTCATGACCAGGACTTTCTATCCTTCATGTATTGTGAGTTTGAGTTGGAGGTTGGAGATGGAGTTAGCCATTTGTAATGCCTTATCACCCCCCACAAAACAACATACGTATTAAAATGTATAAGGTGAATCAAAGTCCCTTTAAGACAAGTCATTTCACTCGGCGGCCATCTTTGAAACGCCTCTCGGGCATCCTGGGCATCATGCAGCTCCAAAGCTGTTTGCCAAGCTTTCGATTAAATTTCATAATTTTTTTTCCAAACGCTCGAATCATGTATTTTTATGCTGGATCAAGCTAACGCACATGCGCAAACCTAAATGCGCGTCTCTTGTGCCTCATTTCGGAGGCGTGCGTCTGACTGTTTCTATAGGAACCGGTGCTTCTAACGGCCGCTGCAGTGACACGATGACTTTGTGTCACGTTTGCGCCTAAAGTATATTTTTAAAGTATAAGCTACTCTTAAATGTATACTTTGTTCATGACATTGGCACATAACTAGTTTTTCCAGGCCAAAACTGTCTTTTCTGTGGTGGACACACATGGAATGGTTTGAGAACTGGCATCATTTGAATCCTCCTAAACTCCATCTTATACTTTAACAGTTAATGGTTGGTTAACATCTTCCCATCAATCTCTCTCTTGTGTTATATGACTGTCTATGAATTCATGACATTTTCTGTCTTCATAATATATCTGTGTATATTAAGAAGCACTAAATCTGCATGTCTTCACTCTTAGCCCAGGTACGCTATGGCAGTTTGGGGGGTGGGGTGGCATATAGGAGAAATTCCCTCTGTAAGGGGAAAAATAAGATGATGATACACTTCTTTTTTTTTTTTTTTTTTTTTTTTTTTTGATGCCGTAAGGGCTTTCGCCTGTACGTAAGCCAACATCTCACATGTTTTTCCCTCTCTCCTCACGTGTTCTAAGAGTAATTAGGCCGGTCATGAGCAGCGCGCCACAACATTTCTAAAATTCTCTACCTGTGCACCTTCCCTCCCCCATCTTTCACCATTTCATGATACGGTTTTAACATGGAGTTTTTTTGCAGGCACACCACTCAAATAGTGACCTAATTCTTCCCAAGCATGCCGACACTGCTGAGAGAGCAAGAGAGGCAACTCATCTTCTCACACAAAGGGAGTTTGAGTTCTAATCATACCAGGACTACATAAGAACGCCTGCTAATTCGTTTCAATTCCTCCGTTTTAATGGCGTTAACAAGTATGACCGTTCTGATGTTGTGTCTTCAATCCATTTAATTCCACTCATTCTGGAACCACCCTTCGCATTCTGTCGAATCACGAGAAAGTCATAAAAATTCTCGACTTGCATGCAAACGCATGTCACTCTGAGCTTGTAAACACATCCCTGCTAGTGCTCGCCTTCTTGCCAGACTCATGTTTTTCTCCATGCATCTTTCATGACTGCATAGTGATTCTAACTTGCCGTAATAACAGCTTCTGATGGGGGAGCTTCTTCCATGTATGCTGCTCTGAGAAAGAAACTGGAGCCAGTTTTCTCTCTCTCTCTGTTTGACCGTGGTATTTTTGTCCACGGGAGGCTTGAAGCTTTCTCTCCAAAAAAATATCACAGGGCTTTCCCACTGAGCCCATACTTCTCTCTTGAGTTATGTCCTTGGTGTGGATATGCTGTTGTGTCCCACCATTGTTATTTCCAATTTCATAGCTGAGTCCTGGCTAGCACGCCCTAGCCTCGCTATGCCATTTACTGCAATAATACACACCGGGCCCTCTAAGGTAGCAATCGGCCACACTCCAAACCTCCTGTGAAATGGTTGAATTCGTCAATAGAAAGCCTTTTGTTCTGATAGACTAGGCTGAATAGCTTTCTTTGATTCCTCTCTCAAGATGACTTCCTTTCAGAGGAACTGTCTTCCATTTGCTGCTATTATTTTGGGTTTTATTGTGTCCGTGGTACGTTGTGCGGTGAGGTGATGCATCTTAAGTTAAGTGTATTTCAGAGGCCCTCATATTATGTCTCAGGTTGCTTTCATCTGGTTGTCTTATTCTGTAGAGGTGATCTAATGATAATACGTACAACTATAAAAAGCTGGAGTGATCATTTGTTGCAGATAGATACTTCTAGATATACTTTCTTACCAGATATGGAAATTACAGCAATGCATTGTGTTTCTATCATATGTCTGTGTCTACCAGCAGATACGAATACAACAGTATATTATAATTCAAAAGAATCACAGTAAATCAAACGTAATACTATGTATGAAGAAAACAGTAACATGCACACATTTGTTTTGTTTCTCCGGTTTTAAATGAAATTTGAAACACTGGGGGAGTATATCCCACAAAATAGCTTTGCAAATATAAGCACAGATGCCTTCAAACTGCAAGGTAAGCTCCCAGGGCTTTGCCCCAAATCTGCCTCCAAGTCCATGTTAATAAATGTTTTACAGTGCTGGTGTGTCTTACCCATATCCAACATAGCTGCAATGTACATTCCAATACAAGATTGTATATATATACCGAAAGATTATTAAAACAGCGATTTCCAAGTAAAACTATTATTTGACATTATAACAAAGTTCACTTTTTAAAAGTCTAATTAAAGGGTTAGTTCACCCAAAAATGAAAAATCTGTCAGTAATTAGTCACCCTCATGTCGTTCCACACCCGTAAGGCCTTTGTTCATCTTCGGAACACAAATTAATGAAATCCTAGAGCTCTATGACTCTTCAATACACAGCAATTTAACCACCACTGTCAAGGTCCAGAAAGGTGCTAAAGACATTGTTAAAATAGTCATGACTGCAGTGGTTCAACCTTCATTTTATGAAACGACGAGAATACTTCTTGTCTTCTGTGTCATTCTCTTACGCTTTTTACATCCAACGCTTCCAGTTTCTGACCGTTCTGACCCTGGATTCGCTGGACGCAAACAGTGTAAGAGAATGACACAAAGAAAAGATATTGTTGAATAAATTCATTATTTTTGTTTCGTTTTTGTGCATAAAAGTTTTCTCGTTGCTTCATAAAATTAAGGTTGAACCACTGTAGTCATGTTGACTATTTTAACAATGTTTTTAAAACTTATCCGGACCTTGAATGTGGTAATTTCGTTGCTTTCTATGGAGAATAAAATCCTCTTGGATTTCATCAAAAATGTCTTAATTTGTGTTCCGAAGATGGACGAAGGTCTTACGGGTTTGGAACGACATGAGGGTGAGTAATTAATGACCGAAATTTCATTTTGGATGAACTAACTCTTTATTATTATTTGCAAGTACATTTTTTTTTTAAAAATATATGTTTAAGACTCCATTCGTGTAATACAATTAACCACACTTCTTTTTCACAAGGGTATATCGGTTCCAGAATACACATCTTTTAGATATTATTTATTTGAACGTGGCTGTTTGGCATTTGTTCATTGACAGTTTGACAATTCATTTATATTCGAAACCTGCTGTTCATTTAGGCATTGCATGCCATCAAGAACTACAGACTCGTGACAGGTTGTAGCCTACACTAGTTCTTTCTGGAAAACATCTCCTCTTGGAAACGTTCAGCTGCCAACACGAGGAAGAAAAAGAAAACAAATCAAAATCCATTTAAAAGGAAATCACAACATAGTCATATTTTTAGCTCGCTATTTCTTAATTGCCATAAAGAGAACAATCAGATAAGGCTTGCAGCATGTCTGTGTGAGTAAGAGGGAGAGGGAGAGCAGAAAGCATAGAAACGGAGAGGGAGTCACGTGCCTTTACTACCATACAATGAGCAACCAACTATTTTCATCCCCCCAGCTCCAGCCTTGATTACAATATGGCATCAGTGTGTTGCATTAGTATTGTGTTTACACTACCATGTAAGAACCATCTGAGATAAGAGTGGTTGCCTGTGGATATAGCCTAGGACATGTCTTCATTACACTGACATGGGATCAGCTTCCTCAAATATATAGGATACACATAAATATATATATATATATATATATATATATATATATATATATATATATATATATATATATATATATATATATATATATATATATATATATATATATATATATATATATATATATATATATATATACTAGGGGTTCTTTTTAAAATAGGCTCTACAAACTCTTGCAACCACTATTTGTCCATACCTCACCAACTCTACATAATCTAAATTATATTGCTCAGTGTTTTGGTCATGAAAACCGATGATGCAGCTGAAAAATAGTGGGCTTCCAGCTCTCAAAAGTGGGCGGTCATCAGTGGTCGAACTGCGTTTTGTTTTGACTGTCTACAAACCTCGTGTTTTGGTTTTCTCTATCTGTGTTGCGTATACATGAACTGTTGACACTGTACACCTCGTCACCTGCTTCTTCCTGGCGTTTGAGTGAGGAAGAAAATCCGTTGTGAGCGCATTACATTATCTTTCTCAGCCATTATGACTCTCCAGAGCAGCCAAGCCGATGCTTAGTTTACGACGCCGGATGGAAAGTATATCGCGTGAAGGGAGAGAGGTGGGGGTGCTAAATGTGACACGACATCCAATGAGCTCAAAATGAAGTCAGTCCTCAGTAAGTCGGCGCGCAGTCCAGCGTATATACCATGAAACAATATTTGAACACACCGCAACCCCCTCACACACTCCTGACTGTGCGCATTAGAGTAAAGAAAATGCCCCGGGGCTATATAGATTCAAAGTATTCTGTGAACCACCATATAGTCTTCCTCACAACTTATCGACCGTGTTCTCAAATAACAAACCCATTTATCCTGTCTTTATTTACATTATTTTCCGTTCGCATTGCTCGGAGATGAACGATACCGCTGCAGATTTGCTTAATAAAGAGGCCTAGAGCAAGTGTTTACTTCGGTGAACGAATGTAATTAGGATTAAAAGCTTTTCTTAAGCGGACCAATATAATTATGATGATATGGCGAATGAGGAAGCTGTTCACAAGAGAAAAAAATAATAGCATCTGATGAATGCACTGATGGGTAAAAAGTCCCGCCAGACTCGTAAATTATCCCTCAGTCTGCACTGACCGATGTTAGCTTCTAAACAGGCAGAATTTATGTATTTTTATGTTCGTGCATAATCAGTAGCCGCTCCAAAAGGATTTTGATCCACTAAAAACAACCGGTGTCATTCATTCGGTGCTGGTCGCGCTGTTGGCTATTTGATTCACTAAAATGAACCGGCTCATAAGAGTCATTCGTTCGGGAATTGAACTACATTGATTCCGCGCTGTACATTCAGTAGTGGCGCCGAGTATTTTAATACATATCGTGTCAGTCTCGGAAGAAGAACGCACGTTTTAAAAACATTAGCCTAATGCAATCGAAAGTCATACAGTTTCAGTCATATGTATTAAACAGGACCGGTTCTTCGTTCCTAACCCTATCTGTTACTAGAGGCATGTTGAGAGGGGCGAGTGGTTTTATAGTTGGGGAAGATTTACTATGCGCGTGCCAGACTCCGCCTTCCTTACAGTACGTCAGTGGCGAGTAACAGCGAAGGGGAGTCACTCCCCTGCCTACTTTTAATAGCTTTGTCATGTGATGGAAAGCAGTTGTAAGACAGGTGCCCTCGGTTCATTGTCAGTGAGGGGCGCGAGGGAACGAGTGGATTTTCTCTTTTGTCCGTGATTTATTTTTTATTTTTTCGTACCGTCATTCAGGGGCTGGATGGCGTGGGACAGGTGTAATCAGGACTCGGTGTGGAGAGAACTAGAGGTGAGAACTTATTTTTCCAGGGCTGGAACACTTTTTTCTTTTTCTTTTTCTTTTTCTTTTGAGGAGACGGAAACGGAGCGCAGTAAACGTCCAAGACTGGCTTCGGTCGTAGTTCCCCGTTATGTGAAGTCGACCGCTCTTGTAAGATGCACGGAAGACACGGACGCTCTGAATGCACGGGAATACACCGGGTTGTGAGAAAGTCTAATATGTTGGCAGAAATTGTGTGTGCTGTGATTTATCTGGTGGTAGCGTGTGGCTTTTCTCAAGCCGTGTCGGAGTTGAACAGTGACAGCCTATTTAGGATGTCTTGTCGTGGGAAATTGTTGACATGCCCGTGGATGGAGTGCGCTCGCTCGCTGTAACGCAGGTGATGATGAGACAGGTATCTGCTTCAGTGAGAGCCTAGTGCCACTGCCGATGTGCTGGAATTACTAAAATGTACTCGCGTCAGGTATTGTACATTGAAACTTTCCTATCAGAAAACAGATACAGTCTCGAAGAAGGCTATTTGCATGCATGCGGACGGAGCGCGTGCTGGATTTATTATTGGAGAATGTGCAGGAAATCGGCAAAAAAAAAAAAAAAAAAAAAAAAAGCTGCTGAACCTCGTTTACTTTGTATTTAGCAAGACCACATCGCAAGGTTAAGTGTTGCTCCAGTGCAATACATTAATAACGATTGCATAGCTGTGTAACGAATCATGCTGTTCGGGACATTTTAGGTTTGTTTAAACATGTTTTATCTGTTTCGCTCAGCGAAATGTAAGGTAACGACGCACTTTCATGTAGGCTACGTTATCAGTGCAGTCTATCTATCTATCTATCTATCTATCTATCTATCTATCTATCTATCTATCTATCTATCTATCTATCGCGTATTGGTTTATTCATAAAGCAGTGCTTTCAGCATGCTTAGCTGAAACTTTTTACTCACTATATAGAAATATATCGCTGCGCATATGCACCTGTCTACGTTGCAGGGTTTATGCACGTGCGCTGTTGTTATATTCGTTTTAAAAGGTTAGTTAAGTGTCTCAGTCGGAGCATAAATCCATCTAAACACAATCAGCAAATTGCTTCTCGCTTCCAATTGTAATTATATCAGTTTCAACACAAGTAGATATTATTCTCTCTCTCTCTCTCTCTCTCTCTCTCTCTCTCTCTCTCTCTCTGCATGTGCTCGTGATTAAGCGTGTCCGTATTTTTGAGAGGAAAGAGGGGATGTCGAGGCAGAAGCATTTGATGCATGTGATTTATCTCATTTTATCATTAGCCTACAGATTGATGTAACCGGTTTGCATTGCGTCTATAAATCTGTGACAGCGGAAGGACATGATTTGTGTCATAAATAGATCTAAACTAAATCAGATACCAAGTGTGAGGTGTGAGAATCATCTTTGATTTCTTTTGCATAAACTGTATCGTGATGCAAAGTTTCGCTTTTCGTTTAGCTACTGTGATGTTACATTGTGTCAGTACCGAGAAAAGAGCAGAGTAATATGATTTGGGACGGAGTATCAGTATTTAACGCGCGGTGATGGAATCATTCGACAATTGTTCAAAATAAACATTTCACTGTTCACGAAAAGCATCACTCTACAGCACCCTCCGCCGTCTGTCAAAACTCTACACACCTGTGCGCGCAGGCTCTCCGCTGCTGCTGGTTTAGCTTCTACCTCGTCTCTATTTTACTCACAACGTACTCATTGATATGAAGTACAGTATTCCGACCAATCAGAGGGCGTGGCTGTGGCGCTCTTCCCTACGACGGTCCGCCCCTCCCCTCTCGCAACCAATCACAGAATTATTTGTTTTCTGGTTGGTTATGTTGTTGTTGTGGTTTCTTAAATGCAGCAAACGCGTCTGAATATGCTATTTGGTTAGATTTATGTTTGTATCATTCGTTTCTTTGTATATCTAACTGTTATAGTTCGTGATAATGAAACCCAAATGAGTACTGGTTATTCAGTTCAGCAGTGAATGGAGTAGGTCCGTTTTTTCATGCTAGTCACACAGGTCGCAATTACGTAGGCAAGTTACACTCCCTGTGAATCAAATAAAGGATGAGCTATTGGTGGTTACATCAGTCACACACTGTGCAAATAGACAGGTGCAGAGTTTTGAGATATTGTGGTGCATGCTGTGGCGCAAGTTTTGCCTATAAACTGCTAAATTGATTGAATTAAGTCAGTGTGCACAGTGATTCATTTTTTTATGGATGCTCAAATAGTTGTTTTATGGAAATGTAATGTTTTACTTTCAGTGTTTCAAATAGTTCATTTTTTTTGCCTTTAAATAATTCTGTTCAAGGAAAAAGATGGGTACATTTTAAAACATTTTCTCATCTTGAATACTAAACTGCAAATGCCATCTTGCGAGAGCATTTCTTTTTTACATTGTCAGAATTAGAGATACTGTAAAAATGCAAAAAAAAAATATTGGATTAAAAAGATCAAAAGCAATACAAATATAGGTTTTAGTTTAAGAATAAATAAATAAATGAAAACGATGAAAAAGAAATAGGTTTACAAGCTTATTCCGGGAACATATGCTGTCCATATACACTGTTTTGCAAAGCCTGACCGGTACTGAATGATTTAATATCTGTTGATCCCACCATCAGCAATTTGATGCTGTTTATAGTTTGTGATTTGAGCTCACACAGCTGCTGCAAAGTTAGAGAGTAAACACTAAATGTTAACCAATGGTAAAATTCCATTTGAACAATTGTACTATCATTATAACTAGTCCTGCAATTAGATTACATCATGACTGAATTGAATAGTGGTGTATGTCAAGCCATGAAACATGGCTTTCATTTCTACATAAGCGCTCAATGAAGATGTTTAACATCTTGGCAAATATGTGCTCAACAATCTCTTCTCTCTTCCAGTGTGCTGCCTTGGTTGGTGAAGACCAGCCCCTTTGCCCTGACCTGCCTGAGCTTGACCTCTCTGAGCTGGATGTCAGTGACCTCGATGCAGATAGCTTTCTGGGAGGACTCAAGTGGTACAGCGACCAATCAGAAATCATTTCCAGTCAGTATGGCAATGAAGCATCAAACCTGTTTGAGGTAAAGAGGGTCATTGTGCTGTGATCTTTACTTATCTGATCATGCATGCTTGTCTTTTATAAAATTAGATATGATGCAGTTTATTGTGCGAGATTGTAACTGCGAGTGTGGAATTCTTCAAAGATGGACTTGCCAATCAGTGCTATTTATTAGTTAATAACAGAGCTTTACATATTGGGAATGTGCATTCACCCATGCTGTCTGATAATTGGGGTGAGGTATCATGATAAGCACCCAACCTTTGCCCAGTACCTTAAGGTCAGCGTTTGTACCTTTTACTACAATCTTGGGCCCAAAGCACTGAAATGTATGGCTGTTTATATGCACATTCCTCTTGATGTTCTAGAGTAATGGTCAGTAATAATAGAGTGCGACAGTGTTTGCCGGCTTTTTCAGCGACCTTGGTTCCGGAAGTATTTTTCCCAAAGGGATTTGAACAAAGTCTTTGTTTAGGAGTTATAAACCATGAACTAAACCAACCAGCTATGATCATCACAAACTTTGATCAAAAGCAAAAAAATAAAAATAAAAATAAAAAATATTAAAATCAGACAAAAAGACATAGGTACAAGAACTTCACGTGATGCATTGGGAATGTAAATTAAAAATGATAGTGAAATTTGAGAAATTACAAATTGATGGAGAAATTGCAAATTATGCATATTATGCGTAGTAATATTTAAGCAGTTTGAGAGTACGACTCATTTGCAGCGATTCATGGGATTGGGTGGGCGCTAAAGTATTCTTTTGGTGTGATTTGCTTGTTACAATTTTCTGATTGGTGGAGATTTCTCTACAGAATCATTGGTAATGTAAAATTCCACTGTTGAACACGATCATTTAAGAAAAAAAAAAAAGATTGACAGCTTTAACAAAAGCATATACATTTTACCTTGTAGCTCACAGGTCTGTCTTTAAAGGTTTATAAGTTCAAAATCAATTCCCCTATTCCTATGGAGAAAATGAATGGCATTTTTTTTGTGCAAATTGATGGAGAAAATGCAAATTATGCATATTATTCATACTAATATTTAAGCAGTCTGAGAGCTTAGGGATCACTGAGAGCAGCGCTTCATTGGAGTGTGTGGGCGCCAAAGTATTCTTTTGGTGTGATTTGCTTGTTGCAATTTTCTGATGGAGATTTCTTTGCAGAATCATGGGTAATGTAGTTTTTCACCAGGAATTCCACTGTTGAACACAATCATTTTAAAAATAAGTTGGCAGCTTCAACAAACATATACCTTATAAAAATGTTGTTTCAACGTAAAAAAGTAAGTGATTGTGCTGCCACAAAATTTTAAGTTTAGTCAACTTGAAATGTGAAGTTGTACTAAGTGACAACTTGGTTATTTGAGTTGACTAAACTTAAATTTTAAGGCAGCACGAACACTTACTTTTTTAAGTTTAAAGCAACATTTATTTTCACAGTGTAGCTCACAGGTCTTTCTTTAAAGGTTTATAAGTTGCAGAACTTATAAATAAATGCAGAAAATGAATGGCATTTTTACTAATGGAACCCGACTGTTGCACTCTGGCAGTGATGGTACCATCTCCCAGTGAACAAATCAGACAAAATCTGACCCATTCAACTTAGTCACCATCACTGTTGTAGTTCATTTTAATTATACAACTGATCTCATATCTGAATCATTACCTTAATCTAGATGGTCCACTTTTAACCGGCTTGTTCCTGCACAGGGTTGTCATGTTGAAAAATGGCAGAGGTAAAACTTTAAACCTGTTGCACTTGCGCTTCTTCGTCACTGACAAAGAAAGCAAAGTCCATAGGAAAAGAAATGAGGCGGCTAAAACAAAGCAGCACTGGCCCTGGCTAGTTCATTGTCTTATCTGGAAAGATAGAGAAGAGAAATGATAATGCCACATTGCTCTGAGTGCTGGCAAATATAGTGCAGGGTCTGCTGTGCATTTTGGGGTTTTGTGTCATGGTGAGATAGGGAATTCTTCCACATTCCTATCCTGGACCATGTGGTGAGATAATGATTTTAAGGGCCCACATACAAGTGCCAATAAACCAGATAAAAAATAATACTGTGTGTAGGTGGATGTTAATTAAACGTTAATAATTTACATGCATTACTCCTCCTGTGATAGAAGCATATTTGAAATTCATATAGATATAGAATCTTTTTGACAGTTTGCTCTTTTTTTGTAGGTCCTCATCTGATTTAAAATTTTTGTGGTGACGGAATAAGCACAAGGTGCTAAAGCAGCTGATCCTTGTTCAGTGAGATGGGACATGCGGTGTCAATAGTGATGAATGTGTGAATTGTATATGCATTTCCAATACTGGCCTATGTGGGTCAGTACAGTGCCCAAGAGCAGAGTGAAGACAGGTTAATGAATGGCCAGCTCTTGTGTAAAGCTAGTTGGCAGAACTTTTTCTTCCTCCCCCTGCACTCATTCAAACCCCTGGCAATGTTTTCTTAACCTGTCTGACTGCAGCATAGTTAATGGGTGGCCTGGTGAGTCCTCTGATGTCACACAACAAGCAGGCCACACATGGTTATAGAGACTCAACGCGCATGTGCTATTTAGGGTCTGAGAGAAAAATCTAAAAAATGTATATATATATATATATTTGCACATTGAAGGCCCACTGAAGTGCCTTGTAATGCATAGCATTATTCAATGTGTTGATGTAATTTCCACTGAAACAAGAAAACAAGGTAGGACATATCGAACAGATCCTCCCCTTTTTTTAAAATGGTCAATTGCTGTTTGTTTATTTCACAGCTCGGCCAGAGCCATTGAGCACAGTAAAGCCGCAGTTTCCTCCTAATCTCTAACCGTTTCTCCTCCTAATCTCCTCCATATCGCTTTAAAATACTGCATTCTGTGCAGAATACAAATGGGTCCGATACTTACATTTAGAAAATAGTAAATGTGTGAACAAGAGACCGATTTTAGCTGCAGCTTCAGGGATTTTAGATTCTAGAGAGCATTTGATTGGACAGAAGATCTGATGAGAAGCTGAAGTGCAGAGTGATGGCATCAAAAACATTGTTTCTTACTAGCGGAAGTGAGAGACTGTAAGTTTTCAATGCCAATATCTTCTAAATGTGAATTTAGTCATTGTTTTGGAGCACACTAGCTTATACATAACAGTAATTTTCATACTAGAAGCCAAAAAACTTTCATTTTGATTTCATGGGAACTTTAAAGCACAGGTCTCCAACCCTGCTTCTGAAGAGCTACCTGCTCCAACACACCTGCCTGTAATTTTCAAGTAACCCTGAACACCTTGATCAGCTGGTTCAGGTGTATTTGATTGGGGCTGCAGCTGAACTCTGCAGAATGGTAACTCCCCAGGAGCAGACCACTGCATTAAAGCATATGGCTGCATCCGAAAGCTTAAAAATGCTGCCTTCGGAGGATGCATTCCAAGGTAGGAAGGCATCAAGGCATGTCTGAATCCAATGTTAGCTTCACTTCCTGTCTCCTGAGATACATTCTTCTGATCGATTTTTCAAGGCAGCATAGATGTATCTTTCACTGCTTTTGATATCCCACAATCCTGTGCTTTCCATTCTATGACAGTTGAGCTAAAAATAAAGAGAGCGTCAGAATGTTGCGGTTGGTGGTCAGTTTGTGTGTAAATGAAAACGTATTTGACCAACGTTTTCCACTTCTGATGTTATTCTAGCAAGAAATTACTATTGTAGTAATGAAATATTTGCTTAGTTATCACCAAAGCTGGCTCTATTTTGCTGAAGATCATTAAATTGTTACGCTGCCTCAGAAGTCTGTCTGAAATCAGTTTTGTGAGGTACTTTCATTCACAAACACTGCCTACAAATTCATTGCCTGATAAGACAGTGAGGCAAGGCGAGGTGTCTTTTGTTCAGTATCATATTTGTTACATCAGGCATTTATGACTCAGAGGCCCAAACTGAGCAAAAATATTCAGTTTTAATGCTGATATTTATACGGCCGAAAAGTAAGATGAAATTCAGACTACTTACATAAAAGTGCATCTAAATATCATTTTTCACTCTATATCTCCAATAGTATGTCTCTGTAAGATGATATTAAAATATGCTTGGTTTTATGATCGAAGCTCTGTAGTTTTTATTGTGGGGGGCAAGTGCAATACAATGATTACTGAGAAATGAACAAATAAACGTTTCTCAGTGTTGCTTGATTCAATCCAGTAAATATTCATCTTGAAATATTACTAACAATAATTTTGCATTTACATAAAAATCAGTAAAGAATTCACAGCAAAAGGACACATGTATGATGGCCTGAAAGGGGACGTTTTTTACAATTATACTAAAAGGCGTTTTACTTGCTAAAAAAATGCATAAACTATTGTACGGGAAATATGATTAATAGAAGGCATGTAGTAGATTGTGTAAACAGGTTTTTCAGCAAAGTTTTGATTGTGGTGATCATTTAGAGGACTTAGAAATTTGCATATCAGTAGGCTTTATGGTTGATGCAAAAATAGACAATTACAGCTGCGTATACATGAAAGCACGACAAATATGTGTATATATGCACAACAGACACATGGCATGTGCATTTAAACACGCTCGCATTCGACACAAAGCTTTTCTCACTATTATTATTCATTATTTCATGTCTTACGCTTTCCTGACATTTTGTACATGATGTTCCATTATTGCAGGGCCATGTGGGGCAAGCCGGCAGGCAGATGAGAGTGAGCGATAGCAGCGGGCATGGAAATGCAGCCTAGAGATTTTGTGTGACGTGACGGCTTATGCCTTTCAGTGGCAGTTCAGCCCTAGTTATCAAGCGCATCTCAGGGGCTAAAATGGATCTCTGGAGGTGGGGGCCGACAGGCAGTTCTCTTTGCCCCAGGGAGAGGGACTGACAGCACGGTCAGCCTGTCACCGGCAGCCCCTCTCTTGGGAACAGGGCCGTAGGGAGGTTAGAAGTACTCAGACATGTAAAACCATGTTTTGAGTCCAATAGAATTGCTCTTTTAGGCATTGGTTGAAAGTGTATGGTTGCTACATTTGTATTAGGCCACTAAATGGAACATTTAGTGATAAATGTGAAGCTGAGCACAAGTTTATCATACAGGATGTTATCTTATGCTTTTTTTCCAGAAATTTCAAAAGCAACATCACATTAGATAGTGCTTTTTAGGATATTTACAGACTATTAAACACATTCCATTGCAGACGCTTTAGTATTAGGCTGCTGTGACAAATATTATAACTTTTGTGCTTACAAAAAAGTGCTACGGTGGTACAGTGAAGGTAATATCATTATGCACAAATGCCACGGTACTGATAGATTACCATATTTACATACTGTATAATGTAATTTATTATTATTCAACTTGTGCTCATTTGAAAAACATGTCTGTTGTGAATTTTTTGCAAAATAAGATATGATGTTGCTGCTTGCATGTTTCTCGACAATTTCAAAGTGAAATATACAAGTGAGTGGCACTAAAAGCACATTTAGTTCTATCCGAAATAGAATCTGGCAACATTTTTATTATGCTGGTTGTTGTGCATATTGCACCAGTTCAGAAATGAAATGTCCTAAAAGATTATAATCGTGTTGGGGTAACACATTACAAGTAACTTGAGTTACGTAATCTGATTACTTTTTTTAAGTAACTAGTAAAGTAATGCATTATTTTTAAATTTACAACAAAATATCTGTGTTAATTTTTCAAAATAACACAAGTTACTTTGTTTTCCCATGTATTGACTGACAGCTCTCCTGTACCCATTTTGAGAGAAATCGAGAGCAAGTGCAGATGTGTTGTGTGTAAACATGACTGTTATTGTAGGTCAGACTAAATGTGAGCATTTACTCATCTTACTCTTTTAAAAAAAGAGAGTCAGTATTCTGTAGTTACTTTTTAGGGAGTAACGCAATATTGTAATGCTTTACTTTTAAAAGTAACTTTCCCCAACACTGGTTATAATGAAAAAAAAAAAAAAAAAAAAAACATACATTATGGAGCTGGTTATGTGATGGAAAGTTCAAAATATATTAGTTAACAAATCATGCACAATGATAAGTGTTTTGAGGTTATAACATAGTAATATGCAATGAACCGCTCAAAAATAAGTCTTATTAATTGATAATATGCCCGGTAATCATAATTTGTGTGAAAAGTAATAAAGACTATTTCTGTTTTACTTACCACTAGCGTTTATTTCAGCTGGAAACTGCAGTGAATTGTATGTATTGGTACGTTTTTGGAGTTTTGCAAAAATGTAGATATGAGCCTATGTTATTTTTATTACTTGTAATAAATATAAAAATAAATACATATTATTCATATAAATTTATACAAGACACGTCAAAATGTCCATGTCCATGTACCATGTCCAAAACACTGGCAAAACCTTTTTACTTTCTATTAGTGAATAATCAAACAAAATATAAGAATTTGCATTAATGCATTATGTTGGTGTATAAAGAGTGTATTTTTTTTTAATTTTTGTCAATAAAACGTGTAGTCAAGTTTCAGAATAACTGATCAATTTTCAGCCATTAGTTCAGTGTAATTCTGTCCTCAACTCCAGCAGTCCTGTGACTAAAACATGTTGTAGGTCTGATTGTGTCGCCTTGATCCCTCTCTGATTTGATAAACAGGTGACTGGAGTGTTACATGCTGTCTTTTTGGATGGCCTTTAGCTCTGAATCCTGGTAAGAGTTCTCACTGTTCTGTCCACTGCATGGACAATGTGTGGAATGGAACACTCCCTGACTCCAAGTGATTGCCGCAGCCTTTTATTTTAAGAACACTTGACACCTAGTCAAATTAACTCCCTATTTAAGACTGTACTGTATTAGGTCATCCAAAAAGGGCTGTGCGGTCAGGTTGTGTGATGTTTATATCCAAACACGAAACTATGCTGCCAGCGAGTGTTTAGAATTACAACTTGGTTGTGGGGTGAAAGCACTGGCTGTGCTTTGTAAGGTGAGTGCAGTTACTGATGACCGGACAAAATTTTGACCAGACTTTGACCTAGCTATAAGAGTTGAGCCAAAGTATGTGTGTATTTGGGAGGGTGGTGTTCGGATGTCCAAGTGTGAAAGGGACTCCGCAGATTAATTGCTGAAATAAATCACACTCACACTCAAGTACACACATTCACTTACACATAAACACATCCATGTAAACAAGTCCTATTTGCTTCTTGCTTGTCTAGTAATTTGTAAATCTATCAAACAGAAAACTAGAGCAACAGCAAGGAACCGTGATTGATAAAATTGGCCAAATGTACTGTAGGCCTACATCTCTCAGAAGACAGAAAAAATGCTCACAAGCACATCCACGCCAAGCAACACACGCACATGGTGTTAATGGTGACTGCTGATGGCTTCGCATTTTTAATTTGCAAATTTATGCTGACATTTGAAAACACACCATCAGTTTAGCTGCACAAGTTCAGCTGGGCCAAGCATATTATCATTTTGTGCTGTATAATGTGATTTCCTCAAGTGAACACTTACATGCACACGCATTCACACACGCACACACACACACACACACACACCACACTTTGACTTATCTCTCCATCGAAACCAAGACAGTTTGCATGTTGTTTGGTGTTGGCCTCCTCAAAAGCACCACCAAAGCATCTTTCGTCATGTTTTGTCAAGTGTTATTTAATTAGTTAAATAACTATAAAAATAACAGTGCATTAAATAATATTATTTGTGCTTCAAAACGATATTGATGATTTTACATTTTAAATAATGACAACAAATATTGGTTGGCATCAAGTTTATCATCTAATATTTATATGTTTTTTCTATGTATAGATGACCATGCTGTCAAAATGATCCCTGTTCACATGGATCCACGGAAACGACTAAAAACGCTGTATTATGCGATGTCACATCGGAAAGAAAAACATACGCACACATACGCATTCTTTTACAGAGCACTTGCGCCAAATTCGCATGCCTATAGACTACACACGTAATATGCATGCCGTCACTGATCCATGTTTAAGTTGTTTACATGGAGACAATAACAGTATCATTTTCAAAAACTTGCACTTTGAGAAACCTGTTTTCAAAAGTTTGCCTTTTCAGGCCCCCCAAAATTGCGTTGTCATGTAAATGAACGGCCAAAACACGTAAAAGATTTTAGTTGAATACGGTGTCGTGTAAACAGCCCCTAAGATGTCTCCCTAATCAAACACACCTGATTCAACTCATCAGCTCATTAATAGTGACTCCCAAGGCCTCAAATATGTGTGTTAGATATAAGCGAGACAGCAAAGGACCAGGATTTGGAACCACTGGTATAGTGAATTTCACTGGTTATATCTCTCATTTTGCATGAGCTGCAGTTATATTTAGGTATATGTCATGACTCCATCTTGCTCCCAGAGGGCCACCTTCCTCCAACACACCTGCCTGGAGGTTTATAGTAATCCTGAAGACCTTGAGTAGCTGGTTAAGGTGTGTTTAATTAGGGTTGGAGTTGAGCTCTGCAGGATGCCAGATTGGACATCCCTAGTATATGTAATATTTTCCTGGAATGATAATGTCTTTGAGAGCAGTGACACTGGTGCCATGCGCCATTGGGCAGATAATTGGTTAGGGCTGTTTTGTCACACTTTTGGAGTGTTTGACTTCTGGTGTTTCTCATATGCAGTGAATCAAAAAAAGAGTTGAACCAGGGTGACCACTTAGTTGCAATGGTTGTGAAATGCAACAGAGCCTTGTCATCAATAAGAAACCTCTGAAGTTTTGGCAGAGAAGCTTGTCAAACAACCGTAGAGAGAGTCTGAATTCCAGTGGGTATAAGCAAATTTATTCACTTTGCAATGAAGGGAGGGGAAAAAGCAAGGGAGCGCTAGGCAAGGAGGAGGGAAAGAAGAAGGAGGGTAACATCACTTGCAGTTGGAAAATAGTCCCTGCAGGGCATGTTTGGAGAAGCACAAGTTAACATAAAGCTTGTTGCTCGGCTTGCTTGCGTACTCTTGCGTTCTGCTTCTTTCTCAGGCTCTGGTTTCCTGTCCTGTATTCATTTCCATGCTTCTGTCATCTTTCTCTGTCCATACACCCATCTTTTATTCTTTCATTCTTGTTTTTCCATTCACTGCTCTCTAAAGTGGTGGTTGTATGTGAGACCTTTCTTCAGAGGCCTGTAGCATCAGCTGATCTTCATTCTTAGCCACCTGATGCTCATCACAGAGCCAATTTAACACCCCACACACACCTGAGAAGGAGAGAGAATGTGGGGAATTTGTTACCAAGAGAAATTGAAGTCTGTATGTGCAAGAGAAAGAGTAGGAAAGAGTTATTATTGTTATTTCATTTTGTGCATTATACATTAATTTCGGTGTTGGTCTTTCTGTAAAAAAAATCATTTTGATGCATCACTGAATATTAGTATAATTAAGAGTCTTCATTAATGACTGCAAACAATTACTGCATTTCGTATAAAATGCAAAAAGGCACAGAAAACTCAGCACACACTTTTTCTGTAAATATATCTTGACACAGACTTGCTGAGCTATTTTAGTCGAGTATGAAATGAACCTTGTTTTAGCACAATGCTTGATTGACAGGTGAGGAGGCGGTCTTTTCTGGAGCATATGAGGATGGATTTCCATTTACACTACAAATGTAATGTGGTTGCATCCGTTTCAGACTACCTCTGAGTGAACCGATACCATGATATTCTTTGAAGTACTTTGGAGTACCATGTAAATACCTTGGTAAATGAAGTACCGTGGCATATGCTGCATCAAAGTATTAATGTGCTACCACCACAATACTTCTGGCTGTCATCTTTATGTTGTAGACACATCTGATTACAAATATAGGTAACACTTTATTTTACAGTGCCTTTGTTACATATTACATGTAGTTACTACAGTTATTACTATAGATTATTCTTAATTACATGCAACTAACCTAAACCACATCCTAATTCTAACCCTAAACCTAAGTACATGTAGTTAATTATTATTACTCTGTACTTAAATGTATAATTACACTATAACACCAACACTTTAAGATTAAGTGTAACTCAAATTAATCTAATTCCTTTAAACTACCTATATGAATTTAAGTTTTGATCTTAACGCATATCTCCTGTGTTTGTTTGTGTACAGCATTTCAAATGGCTGGTTAAAAGGTTTTGCTTCCTTTGCTCTGGGACACGCTATGTCCTGCCAGTTAAGTGTCAGCTGATGACCTCTGCCCAGAACTGAAGCACCACAGGTGGTGTCACACATGAGACCATTTTTCCATGTCTGGGGACAAGTTATACATGGGATTTCCCTTGGACATGGTGTTCAGCCCCTTAACTCCCATTTTATGAGTCTGGCTTAGACAGCTCATGGTGGAAGTTGCACTGATCTGGTGCCAAAATTCATTATGGAAGTGATAAATATCCTACATCGACAGTACAACCAGTACTATTTGAGGATTTAATGGTGGCTTATATTATGCTGATAAATGTAACAATATATCATGTCACAATATATATTACAATACAAATATTCAACAGTGTTGATTATAGTTCATCAAAATAAAATTTCAGACAGATTTAAAGGGTTAGTTAAACCAAAAATGAAAATGCTGTCTTTAATTACTCACCCTCATGTCGTTCCACACCCGTAAGACCTTTGTTGATCTTCGGAACACAAATTGAGATATTTTTGTTCAAATCCGATGGCTCAGTGAGGCCTCTATAGCCAGCAATGACATTTCCTCTCTCAAGATCCATTAATGTACTAAAAACATATTTAAATCAGTTCATGTGAGTACAGTGGTTCAATATTAATATTATAAAGCGACGAGAATATTTTTGGTGTGCCAAAAAAAAACCAAAATAACGACTTCATAATTCGGATCACGTGTCAAACCGCCAAACTGCTGAAATCACGTGACTTTGGCGCTCCGAACAGCTGATTCAACACACTGATTCATAACACTCCGAATCTTCCTGAAGCAGTGTTTTGAAATCAGCCATCACTAAATAATTATTATTATTATTTTTTTTTGGCCCAACAAAAATATTCTTGTCGCTTTATAATATTAATATTGAACCACTGTACTCACATGAACTGATTTAAATATGTTTTTAGTACCTTTATGGATCTTGAGAGAGGAAATGTCATTGCTCCCTATGCAGGCCTCACGGAGCCATCGGATTTCAACAAAAATATCTCAATTTGCGTTCCGAAGATTAACGAAGGTCTTACGGGTGTGGAACGGCATGAGCGTGAATAATAAATGACAGAATTTTCATTTTTGGGTGAACTAACCCTTTAATTTTGCATCACATATGATAATGGAACATCAAATATGAGAGTCAATAAATTAAAAAATAAATACATTGTTGAATAACATGCAATATTTAAAATGGTTTAAATGGATCCAAGCATGTGTCTAATGCAATTCTGTATTTTTAGCTAAGCAGAATCATTAATATTTATATTCTGGTATCACCATTGCCTTGTACATGCAGGAGAAGGACCAAGTCCAAACCTATTCAAGTCTATTCCTGGTATAATGCCAAATGTATCATTTTAAATAACAGTACTTTTGTTAACTGTTTATCATATGTTTTAGAATTAATCATAAAAAAAACCCAAAAACGTTTTAACTTTGTTTAAAGTTTAGTGAGAGTATCGTATCGCGAGATCAGTTTTATCTATCAAACCGACATGAGTGTATTGTTACACCCCTACTGATACTTTTTAATGGCTTTGTATGTACGTGCTATGAACATAAGCCTCACAGTGTTGTGTGCATTGACGTGCACAAACGTCCAAACACGCACGCAGTTGCCCTGTACAGTAATATTCACATTTTGTAACGTGTCACCAATCGTAAGTGCGGGATAGCCATTGTGGGCTATTTTTAGTCTGGGACGGTAATCTCTTCTAAGAGCCTTTCAGGGCCTGTCTCTTTCTAACCTGGCCGGAAATGCTAAGCCAATAAGCCCCAGGCGTGTGGCTCAACTCTAGGCCGGGAGAGAAAGTGAGTCCCGGTACAGGCGTTTCCTGGATTATTTAATACTTCAGCATTGCAGGGAGGGGGAGTTTGAATCTCTGAATTCCAGGAATGCTGGTTCTTTTAGGGCTTATGCACTGCAGGGTACAGAGTGTTTTGGACATAGCTTAGTGGCGTCACACTGCACAATTTTATGGAGTGGGTAAATTAACAAACAAGTGCAAAATTTCTGCAACGAGGAATGAGCTGATTGAGTGCATTGCAGTAGACAAATTTGATACATGCTCAGACTTGAATGGGCACTTTTTAATAGCTCTGTTTGCAAAGTAAAATGAACCACTGTAACATATATTCACAAAGTTTTGATTGAGGATTCATTTTCCAGTTGCCATGAGACTCTTAATTTCCAGTCTTACTCCTCCGTCCATCTGTAGTTCATCCTTTCATTCCCGTGATATTCATCAAGGATATAAAGTGTGAACATGCATTTTGAGCAGCTGTGACTGTGAATGATGCATCCTTGTCACTTTTTGATGGTTAAAAGATGTATTTCAGTGCTGTACAAAAATATTATAAAAAATATATATTTGGTTGGTGTTTTAATTTGTGTAAAATGTTTACATGCATGCATATGCATTGCCTCCAAAAGTTTAGAAATGCTCAATGTGAGCATACGTCCTTATCATCTCTTGGCATAGATGTATTTTAAAGTAATTTGTAATTATCACTGAAGACCAGCAGATTATTACATAATAATGGCAATATAGACACGTCACAGTCAGACTTGCCCCTTTGGCAGCTGTGACGCCTGATTAAACTTGGCCAGATTTCTTTTTTTAAGAGAATCGGGTCAAGCACACCTTTTAGCTTTACTGTTTGATTGCCATTTAAACTTAGCATCCAATAGACCAATCAGAACACAGTGTAGAGATTTACAGTACATTACAGTACATTACAGTACATACAAGTGTCTTACAAATTAGGAATACAAGAAGCGATTCATCTTAAAGGGATAGTTCATCCAAAAATAAAAATGTTGTCATCATTTACTCACCCTCATGTTGTTCCATGAGTTTCTTTCTTCTTTTGAACACAAAAGAAGATATTTTAAAGCCGCAGTCCTTAATTTTGTTTTGGTTAAAATTGTCCAAAATCAATTTTTGAGCAAGTACATAACCAGCCGGTGTTCAAAACTATCTCCTTACCTTAGCCTACAACGGTAAACTTGTAATAATGTTTTATAATTCGGGTGGTACTGGTGGGTTTTCGTGAGAAATTAGAGTATGCGGCCGTTCGTCTTTGCATCATTGTGTCACGTCTGTTTACATAAAGAACGAGTCCCAGCTAGTAGGCTATATCTCATGTGAGGATGCTGCAGGTTGCGGAACATTTATAGCCTTTTCTCACAGCAGCTGAAATAATTAAACTTATCTTTTTGATGGCAGATTGTATGGTATGACAAATTAACGTTAGAGATTAGACTGTACAGAAATTGAAATCTACAGGTAACGCTAATGCATACTAAATACACATAGTCACGCAATGCTGATGTTGTTAACACTAACAATTTGAGAACAAAGTATAACAACAATAATTTGCAAGGATTGATGTGATATGAGCTAAGCGATCATTAGGTTTAATCACCACTGGTAGCGCAATTCATTGTAATGCCTTTTTTTTCTCAGTTGTTCAGAACAAAAGTGGCAGATTTGTTACTTACTTGTTCAGATGACATTCTCTGGTGAAAATTCTTATTTTGGTCATACTTCCAAGACTACAATCTGTGATTCCGAAGTACAGTATCCACCGGTGACTGACAGACACACATTCTCCTCAAAACATTAGATTCATCCGCGCCGAGGAGCCATGCCAATGCACAATCCACATAAAGATGATAATTCCGCAAATAACTGCAATTGCAAGTTTCAAACAGAGATGGTGACAAAGAGACAAAACTTAAAGACTGCAGCTTTAAAGAATGTTGGTAACCAGACAGTTGACCGTAGCCATTGACTTTCATAGTATATATATTTTTTTCCATACTATGGAAGTCAATGAAGCCAACTGTTTGGTTAACCCATATTCTTCAAAATGTCTTATTTTTTGTCCAGCATAAGAAAGAAATTCGTACAGGTTTGGAACAACTTGAGTGTAGGTAAATTATATATATATATATATATATATATATATATATATATATATATATATATATATATATATATATATAATAGCTCTAGTATATATATAAATAACTCTAGTGTGTGTGTGTGTGTATTGTTTTTATTATTTGGGTTGCAAATTGATGATCAGGATTTCTGCTCATATTGTCCAAAATTTGCATGGTACATACACACAAACAGACAGAAAGGGGAAAAGGGGGAAGCATGTTTGACGTGTAATGGGAATAATCGTCTCACAAAGTCAAGGTCTGGTAGATCTTCCCTCACCTACAGGAGATGGAAGTCAAGGTAAAAGATAATGCATTTATTTAGTAATCAGCAAATAGCTTTTATCCAGTGGGGTGAGAGCGTTGCGGTGGGTTCTGATAAGATCATTTGCTTTCAGGTGTTTTGCTGGATACTGTACTCAGCATTGAGTGTAAATTGAATAGCATGACCTTTTGCAGCCAAATCAAATTGACTGCATTTCCACACACATTTGGTGGTTTCAATTACCATACATTTTTTGATATTGGAGTCTGTAACCCCACTCGTTTCTCATGGATACTCGAATGAGAGCAGGTGTTCATGATAAAACACACACACACACACACACACACATGCAGGCATGCAATCTGTATGCGCTTGTTTTGCTCTCTGCTTTCATACAGATATATTCAGGCAATTGACTCTTGTGCAGTTAACACATATGCTTTATTATAGAAAGAGAACTATAGTCCTGTCTTTCTCCTTTGTTGTCGCTCCTCCGCGCGCTTGGTGCAGTGCCGGTGATGATGTGCCCTGCTGCTGATATCAGGGTGACAAATGACGGGCCGCCCTGCGATTTGCTGCTTATAAGCCTGCTAACAGCCGAAAGGTCAGAGGGGGATTCGGAGGGTAACAAAGCACTTTTAACAAGAGGAAGAGGGCGACTTTACATGCTTAAATACTAGCTTTATATGTCCACATTTCCACATGCATGGCTGTTCCTCTGCCCTTCTGCGTTGGAATAAGACTCTGTTTCCTTTTATTCTCTCCTTTCCTCTTTGCTTGCATTTTCTTCGGCTGTCTAGCACATCATAGCATGATCACCATGCTGTATATGTTTATTCTCACAAAAGATTGCCTACCTCTGCAGATTCTGTTCTATTCACATGCACACTTCAAAAAGGAATAACGATGTGTGTTTTGTTTTGTTTTTTTCTTTTCTTCACTGCATTAAAATATTTAGACTCCAGCCCTTTAGGAATCCAAGCACCCTAGTGTCAGCATTATTGGGCAAGCTTCTAAAATAAGTAGTGCATCAATATGTCTGAGCACCGAAAACTAAGTTTATTCTAATTGCATTAGAAACAGAGCTGTGGACCATCTGTTGCACCACAGCTAAGAAACAGCATGCAAACTCATCTTTTCTCTCTTCATGTTCAGTGCATCCATTTAGATTATGTCAGTTTGTTGTAGTCCCTTTCATCTCTTTCACTTTGTGTCTTTCTATTTGCGAGAGTGATTATCTCTCAGTAGAAATTGTTTGTTTATGGTTCTGAATATCAGGTCATGGACACTTGCAACCACATATAAATTGGCAATATTATATTTTAATGTCCCTCTGATTACTCTTCCCTAGTATGCATTATTCTGATTGTTTACATGCTAAAATAAGCAATGGTTCATGTTGCTGATGAGTTTGACTGGTACCTGTTCAAGCTCCTGTTCGTGGTGTTCAGACAGAGTAGTCAGGGGGGTGGTAATGTTGGTTGAGGGTTATGAAAAGTTAATCTTTGCCATACTCCGTCTCTCTGTGATCATTGCCTCTGGAGCAGGCATGCCTCGGTGCCCAGCTTGCAGGATCATTTGCGGGGGAAATGAGGTTTGAAATAGTTCTAGTGATTCCACTGGCAGAATCCTATTTTTGAGTATGACATATGACTGCTGTGCCATTTACGTATACTGTGACACAATCTGGTTAGGCTTATTGAAGGAAGCTTACATTGGAATGTTTTTGATAATGTCAATATAATGTGTGACTTATAAAAGGTGTGGTGGTCTTTTTTTATTACAGTTCTAGATTTGTGACAAAAAATGCCTTTGCAGACCATGAATTAAATTAGTGTCATATTCAGTGCTCTGTACAATAATTCTCTCTCTTTTCCTGCACACAATGATATGACCAGACCCAGCTCACATAATGCAGCATGTTACTTGGATTTATTGGATTTATTTACCTCTGATATTTATTATCAGAGGTAAACTAATACCATTGTCTATGCTCTAGACAATGATAAGCCCCTTTACACCATCCAATAATCCTTCCCTCTTTCCATAAGGCCTATAAACCTTCAAAGTTTTTAAATTTTTTTCAAAACTTTCAGATGAGGCTTTGTTTAACCAGCATTCCAAGTTATAATGTACAGTTATAAGAATGACCAATTCTGCAGTCTCCATCTTGCATACCACCTCTATTCAAATTCAGAATTTGAACTGAAATTTAAAAGGCATTCTTAAACCATTTCTGAATGTCATACAAGCTTGTTTGTCACAAAAAGAAATTATAGACATATTGAATGGCACAAAACAATTTTCAGAGATGTGAAAAATAATTTTTTGGTTTCAGAAAGAATAAAAAGAGAAAGAAAATTCCATCAATCTTCACTTTAAACTTTTTTCCACATATTCTAGGTCATCCATATATTCAATGTTTTCCTTGTGATGGTGCAAGGCTTTGGTTGTAAAACCCACTCTGAGTAATTGACTTTCTAGGTTTTATTACCTGCAGAGTTTTCCTTCTCGGTCATTGCAAGGCCGCAGACACGCGGAAAAATACAAACCTCATATTTTACTATCTTTTTATTCTTTCGTTACCTGTGGGGTATTCGCTCAGATCCGCAAATAATATTGGGTGGATTTTTTTCAGTTTGCATTGAAGTTGCAATTAAGGGGTAAAAGAAAACCTACTTGTTATCAGTAGCATAAGTTATATCTTAGGAATACAATGGCTTAGGTGGAACTCAATAAAAGAGTTAAAGCAAGGACAATTTCAAAGACAGCCTGTCTGATAACAAAAGAGCGCACCTGATAATGAATGAATGGTTAATGCTGGCATTCCTCTGAAGTACTGGGAAAAGGACGGGAGCTAGATGGACTGTGACTACCAAGCGCTTGCCAGTGTGTTTTATGGCTAATTGAAGCATTTGTGGTAAAACAGCCATGAATGGCACCCTTTAGAATTAGAGCAGGTTAATATATTGTGATCCCACAATTAGCCCACGATTGTTAAGATCTGTTTAATTCGGTTGGGTCCATTAAGCGGAATGGGAAAGGTCCTTTCTATTTTTCTTCCCTTCTTACTGAAGGCCATTTCTCTTTGGAGCTGCCAGAGTCAATCGATGGCTGCGGACACGGCTCCAGAGGTTGCCAGGCAAATCCGACTACTCTGGCACTGGGCTGGATGTACTTTGCAAGTGTTGGTTACACTTTGAATTATGTGTCTGAATGGAGGACAAAGGTTATTGAGCCTGTTTCATAGAATACTGAGAGATAACCAATGTTGTAAGAGGAGTGCAGGTTTTGGCAGGACTTTTGATTGCTGTATAAACCCTGGAGCACCCTCTGTCATTCTAGATAAAGTCTGACCTAGAGTTCACACTTAACAAGTAGTTTTACTAACCACTAGTCCATATTTGCATGCATGCTGCTGTTGAGAAATCTCTTTCCGAAAAGAAAATCCTCAATTGAATAAAACCTTTTTTGCTGTAAATCAAATGATGAGCATCTAGGGGAAGTCACCTGAATAACCAGGATTATAATTAGCTGGAAGGAAATACTTATTGTTATTGCCCTCTGTTTTAGTGGCTGCCTGGGTTTTTATGAAGTTGCAGAAGACAAATTGCGGGAGACAGCAAAAGCGTAACTCAAAGAAAGGACATTATTAGCCAACCATTAAACAGCAGCAGGCTAAGTCACAGGCTGTGAATTTCTTTCTAGCTGCTTTACGTCAGAACTCAGGTGTCCCTGTGAATGTTTTGTTATCTCTAGGAAATATGCGCTGATATCAAATCCAATACAGAATTAGGAAACATGTCCCAAGGAGGGCATTATGGACTCGTTTCCTCCCTGTCAGTGCGCTAATCAAACGTTAGCATTATCAGTACTGAAATCTCTTAAATAGAGTGAGATAAGAAAAAAGGCCTTGTTTTGGTGTCTCAAAAGCTGCTCCCGTGAGCACAGGGACATGCCTGTGTGTAATCGTGGGAAACTATTAATAGAAAAGGGATCAAACGGGGTGATCGTTGCACATGGGACTGGAGGCTAAGCAATGCAATACTTCTATCTAAAGAGGACAGTCCCCCTGCAGCCACCACGATTGTGCCCGAACGCTATCAGCAAGCGATGCTAATCCGGTGGTGTGCATAAAAGGATTTGTTCTTGTTGGCCTGCATACGCCACGTCCCCCAGCAATTTTGGTGTTTATCTTTTGCAATTGCTAAGTCCCGTGGGTTTTGGTGCTGGAACTTCCAGTGCCTGTGACTTTTCCACAGCCACCGCTCTACAGATACTGCCCCTTCTGTGTTACCATCTGCAGAAGAGACAGAGACGGGAACATCAAAGACTGGAAGCAGCGTTTAGCGTTTAGCATTTGATTCTGTAATCACACTTCATATGCTCAAAAAATATTGCATCTATTTCAGTTCACAATAAGGCTCCTTATCTATGGATTGCCAGCTTGAATTTTGTTGATGAGCTGTTTGAGACATCTGAGTTAGGGATTGGAGGAACTTAACTTCCCTCTTATTGTTTCTTACCTCTTTCTCGCTACTTCCCTGGGTAGTTGCTGTGTGTCAGCTCAGTTAATGGGTTTCTTAGGGGAGATATTATTTTGGTCCAGTAAGCTGCATGTTTAATGTATGACTGACAGTGCTGACTCATGTGGCTTAGGCAATTTGTAGTTGAAAGAGATTTTGTAGTAAAAAAAAAAAAAAAAAAAGTGTATGCAGCAAGAAAAAAAATCTCCATCCTCTATTAGTGATTATAGAGCACTGCTCCACCCAGTCTGAAAACAAAATCCACTTCTCCAGACTAAAATGTCCTATTTTCTTTCACTGTTCTTTCTCTTTCCCCTTTTCTTTTCACCCCCTTAAGAAGATAGATGAGGAAAATGAGGCCAACTTGCTGGCAGTGCTCACAGAAACCCTGGACAGTATCCCAGTGGACGAAGACGGTTTGCCTTCGTTCGAGGCCCTGGCAGATGGGGACGTGACCAATGCCAGTGATCAGAGCTGTCCTTCCACCCCCGATGGCTCGCCACGGACCCCAGAGCCAGAGGAGCCTTCCCTGGTAAGAGACGCTCCTCCCGTGCTTCCTGTGTGCCCAATCCTATTTCGCCATGAAGCATGGCCCTCTCATTCTGTTTCCTTCCCTAGCTCTTTCTTGGTCCCACAGTGTTTCACTTTCCCTGACTCCCTCTGTCTGGTCTTCACTAGACCCAGATAAGGAGATGCTGCAGGCCTGTCACCAAAAATGGGTACAGACTAGCCAGACAGCAACTCTGGCTGCCTCCTATTGATGTCTGTGCACAGAACATAACCATAGCCTGTTGAAAAAGCAGATCAAAGTAGATCAGTGTTTCTGAGGTGTTAATTGCATTGTTCATTACTGCAAAAAGGAACATGCACAACACTGTCAAGCTGAAGCAATGGAAAATATGCTGAAAGAATCGAATTTAATCAAGTAGACTATTTTAATCTGCATTTTCTCTAATGAACCAGCAGTAAACAGCAAAAGTTGAAATCCACATAGCATTTGTTTTGTTGTGTATCAGCACATTAATGCTCATCACATCAGAATCCATAGTTACATTCTGAGTATCACAGAAAAAGCATCGCACCTGCTGTACCTGACATACTGCCACAATATTAGGCTAATATATCTGACTTATATCCTACAAAATGAAATCCTTAAAGTTTAAGTTTGCAGCACACATATATAGTCATATATTGCATAAATGATTTTTTCCCCAAAATATGCACATGATACTGCTGTCATCAAATGAATTATTTTGTCTACTTACAAGATGCTTACAGAGAGAATCTTATGAAAATAAGCATGTAAATGGCTTGCAAGAGACAATATTCTCAAACGTCAGAGCATGGTGCATGGTAACAACGCCACGGTCATGGGTTTGATTCTCAGGAAATGCATGAACCGATAAACTGTATACGTTGGATGCAATGTAAGTGGCTTTGGATGAAAGCGTCTGCAAAATGCATAAATGTAATGTAAATATTGTTTGGAGTTCTTTGCATTTTGTATTAAATTCATAGCTGTAATCCTTATGATCTGTTTCTCTGCTCTGTTTTAGCTGAAGAAGCTCCTCCTGGCGCCTGCTAACTCCCAGCTCAGCTATAATCAATACCCAGGTGGCAAGGCACAGAACCATGCAGCCAGCAACCAACGGATCAGACCAACACCTGCTGTTGCCAAGGTAGCTGCTCGCTGCACTTCTTGCATCAAAGGCCTGGTGTGTGAGCTCATCTGCTAGTTTCATGTAATTTTTCCTTTCTGATAAATTATACAAATAGTCTGCTCCCTCCAGGGAGCTAAAGCTTGATTAAGTTGTGTCTGTGACGGAGGAGTTATGGCTGTCTCATCTAAAATTTCGTTACCCTTAATGACGTTCAGGACTTCTGAATGGCACCATCTCATTTCCATGAAAAAAGAAAATGTTGAGTTGTCTTGATAGAATTAGCATTGTTGTCTCATTGTCACAAAAACAATGATTTATTACCACAGGCCCAGTCATGTTGTAAACTAGAAAAATGAGTAGTTATTTGAGGTCAACATCATGCATAATTCTCTCCCCTTCACACAAACATGCTCACACACATGCGCAACTCTCTTTGAGGAGTTAATTTTCCATAATGACTTTGACTCCTCTGTTTCTGGAGCTCTGCACATGGCAGTATCCCAGAGGACACCGCTGTCTCCTCCTGCTGCCTGTGTGTAGATCTTCCTGGAGCCGTCCCAAGACCTTGTAATTAAGATGATGGGCAAAGCACACTCACGTTGCCTTTTGGGAGACTAAACCACCTCTGTGCTAACCCCCTGTTCTAATCTCCCTATGTTACCAGTGTCCCCTGTTACATGCCATACTCATTCTGCCCCCTCTCTCTCTCTTTCTCTCTCTCTCTCTCTCTCTCTCTCTCTCTCTGTCTCTCTGATTCCTGTTTTTTAGACAGAAAACCCTTGGAACAGCAAACCACGAGGGGTCTGTCCCAACCGGTCCATGAGACGCCCTTGCACTGAGCTGCTCAAGTACCTCACCTCTAGTGACGAGGCCTTCCAGACCAAAGCCAGGGAAGCCAAGAGCACCTGGACAGGTTGCGTCAAGGACAGGGGAGGGGCTTGCACCTCTTCCTGCTCATCTTCTTCCTCTCCATCGTCCTCGTCCACCTCCTCTTTCTCGTCCCTGTCGTCCTGCTCCTCTTCCACCGCCTCCAAAAAGAAGACATCCTCTGCCTCCCCATCATCACAGCAGCAGCAGCAGCAGCAGCAGCAGCAGCAGCTGGCATTGCAGGCCCAGCGAGGTGAGAGCCAGGCAGCCGGCACGTGTAGTGTGGCTGGTGAGGGGGCGGGAAAGTGGCGGCGGTGTACTCAAGGGGAGCAATCCGCTCCCGTTGTGCTGTCCCGTGGAGGCGGCTGTGGCCATGCTTGCTCCGGCGAAGAGGGGAGGCTGCCAGGCCTGCAGCCAGCTGTTGACCCAGGCAGCCTGGCCGCTGCCCGCTTTATTAGGTACATGCACTCTTACTCTCTCCCGCCTAGAGAGACGGGTCATGCAGGCAGCTGTGGTCATTGCCTTGAGGCAGGCGGCTTGGCTGAGGCTGGCCGTGCTAATAGGCACATCACAGTGACCATTAGGAAAAGGAGGCAAGAGCTAGAGCACCCCATGCTCAGTCAGCTGCTTACCTCCAGGCCCAGACCGGCCCGTTACCGGGCTCACCTGCAATTGCCCAGTGTCCCCCAGAATAAAAGGCGAGACCTACCTTACTTGGCTCCTAAAGACCAAGAGAGCCACGGACACTTAGAGCAAGCTAGTCATGAGCACCCTAGAAAAACACCTAGCTTACACAAACAAACAATTAGTGTTGCCGACACTATTGAGTGCTCAACAGATCTTAAATTAGACCTAGAGAGCTGGTTAAGCGTGCCAGAACAGGTGACAGGAGACAGCTTGCATGATCTGGTGGGCCAAGCCGGGGAGGATGTTTTTGAATATGTCATAGGCAGCCCCATGTCATTCTCACAGGGCCTGCCAAGCCCATTGTTCCCAGACTCTTTAGTTCCAGAGCACACGCCCTCCGACTCACAAAAACAGGCACTCTGCAGGCACCTTGATGACCAAGTCCCACCAATGTTAGGTAATCATTGCTGCATCCCTGCCCTCTCTCCTTTGCCTCTCCTCCTTTAACTGCTTCCCAGTTTGACCACACACTAACCCCAGCGCTAACACAAACCTAACATTTACTTGGGAGCAAAAACAGAAGCAGCCAGCCACACCATTCACTCCAAAGGGTAAACCTCTGAATTGGCACAAACCTTTGTATGTAGATTAATTATAAATGAAAGATGTGGTACGCCTGTAACACTTTGAACTATCACGTGCCCAATTTCAAACTCAGATCTGTGCTGAAAAGCTTCTTTGTCAGGCTGCCGTAATATAGCTGTCTAACTGAGAGATACTCCCTAGCTGCAGTTGGAGACGGTCGCAGCCTCAGGCAACTGCACACGCTTCCTTGACTCTTCTTTCTTCCTCTGCTTTGGTTTCAATTGCATGCAAAATATCTTCTTGTTAGACATAATTTTAGCAGTATGAAACATTTGTGCCATTCTTTTTCATGTCATAGTCTGTTTTACGTTTTCTACTCATTCTGACTGTTGGAATGTGGTGGACCTTGTATGATGGGCTGGGAAACTGAACACATGCCATCACTCCATCCTGCCTCACAAAGTATGCAGTCAGATAAAGACAAAAACTATGGGGTCAAGTTAATCCAACTATTGGTTTTTCTCAAAATTTCTGGCTGGAGAGTCATCTAGCCTTTCAGTGCAGGGTTGGATTTGCAACATCATTGCTGTCACTGATTGAGTCTAAGATATTTAGTTGTAGATGTGGACCTGAAATATCTTGGGCACAGTGTGAACTAGTAAATTAATTACCCATGCTCCTTTGTGTTCTGCAGCCAAACCAACCATCTTGCCACTTCCTTTGACCCCAGAGTCTCCAAAGTAAGTGAGAGAGTTTTTACACAACTTTTGTAGAGCAGACAAAATCTGAAAAAAAAAAAAAAAAAAGAAAGAAAAAAAAAAAAGATGAGGCATTTTTGTTAATTTCATTTCCATTTGTAAACTCACACAAACACTTTCAGCACTCCATTTCTGTTCTCATATATTTTTTCCCCCTTTGTGTTGCAGTGACCACAAGGGATCTCCGTTTGAGAACAAAACCATTGAACGCACATTGAGTGTGGAGATCTGTGGAACCCCAGGTAAATAAACACAGGGTCTTTGCTCATTACCAAGAAAAGAAAATGTAATTTGTACCAAAGACAAAAATCCTAACTTTTCAAAACAGACAAATGAATGGCACAAAAGCTCCCTCTTTCCTCCATTTGTCTGATTGTTAATCTGAAATATCTTGCTGTTTTTTTTTTTTTAGCATTCAGTAGTAAAGATAAGACTTCTTTGGCAAAGGGCAAACTCTCCAACAAGCCTACTTTGATAGTTTAATTAAACCAAAGGGTTCAAGGTGAACTGATGGAACATGGTCAGAATTTTACACAGTCCTCCATTTTTCCATTCTTTGTGTGATTTATTGGAATTTGAAGAGTTAATATTCTCTCTTTTTTTCATTTAGACTCTAATGCTTTTTGACTGGGCAGCTCACTGCTTCAATACATCAGAGATAAACTGTTGTGACATGATTATTGTTTTAATTGGTTTTGCCATGCAATTTGGTTTTGCCAATATTATTAGCATCTTTTTTCAGAGAGTCTGGCAATTTGATTAGGGACATTAAGGTAATTTCCTCTGTTAATTCTGCTATTTATGAAAAGGGCCCATTTGTGATATTGAGCCAAAGCATTTTTAATGTAATGTAAAGAATATATTCCCTCTATATTTCCTCTTCGTCTTTTCATATATATTTTTTTAAATTTTAAAGTAAATTATACCCACTAAGTTTATGTCAGCTAGGGCTGAAACACAACTCTTCAGCAGTTCTCCCCTTTCTCACTTTCTTTCTCTCAGCATAAATCATGCAGGTAATTATTTCTGTATCCCCCATACAGAGATTAATCATTCCAGGTCAATAAAAACAAAATGGCTGCCCTTTCCCTCTCACAATGTGTCATGGTGAATGGGCAATTGGTATTTACTTACTACAAGGTAATGGCCCTCAGTGTGCAGTTTTGACCTAGCCGTGGGGGTAAAATGTAGCTCTATGTCTGGTGTATTTGCTCAAACATGGATTATGTCATAAATGTTTAGAGAAACTACACATTTTGAGGAATTTTGTCACTTCTGCAAGCCATTCATGTTCTTTATTCCCTGTATTAAATATGTGTGTTAGCTTTAAGACTAAAAAGTCATGTGAGGTCACCTTTACAGCCTCTTATGCAAGGCTAAAGGATTAATTTATCTCTGTATTTAATGCACAAGTTTGTGCCTACTAACCTGAGGCCAACTACAGCACTGTTTAATAATAGTAATAAAATAAAAAAAACTCAGGAAGGCTACACTTTTTTTAGTAGAGACACTCTTATACAATTCAGATTTAGGATTCGGTACTACAGCTATGTTGAGGGAAAGTGCTTTGAAGTTGAAGTTCTCTGATGAGGATACGTTTACATTCTCCTAGTGTCTGCTGTCCTATAGACTACCCTAAGCCCTTCATACTCATATGTGTTTACTGATAATCATACAGATTAACTGATCAGTGTACAAATCAGTGTAAAGCCAGATGAGACTTGAGTCATAAAATAAATTTCCGTTCGTGTAATCATGACAGCAGTGTGAGAAGCCATATTTATGGAGCTGTTGAATTAGAAAATGGCCAGGTGTTTCACTGCAGAGCAAAACACCTTGACACCTGCGGAATAGCCAGCGCTATGAAAGTGCCAGATTTAATACCATTCCCTAATCCCCATCCCTCTAATAGATTAACTTGAGCGGGGGTTCCTTTAATTACGGTATCATATGACACCCAGGTCAGTCTGTGTTACGCTCCTTGTGTGGCATTTTAAGATTACCAGGAGGATCAGTTCTGTAAGCTTTAAGTAATAATTCGTTCAGAGGTCCCTGCGTAATTCACACCCTGCCAGAAACAGACGAGAGAACCCAGCAGTATATGATTAGTGTTTGTATCTGTGTGCATTCATCATGGCTACCTTGAACTGAATGGCACATATTTATGTAATGCTATGTTATGTAATTTATGTAATGTAATGTAAAGGCGATAATGGTCCTTGGTTTATGACCCTGCGTGCATTGTTTTGCCCAGATGGTGTTTGATTGGTGCAGCAGAAGTTCCTTTGGCAGTGCATGCTTTCTTTTCATAGCTCATTGCATTGGCATAATGATAAATTTAGTCAAGGCCACTGTTGTTTTGTATGCCGAATCAGGCTCGTGACGGCTGCAGTACTGTATCCATTTAGTTTAGTGACTGACATAGACAGATGAAGAAAGAAAAGAAGAGGTGAGTTTTTTTTTTTTTTTTTGAAATACCTGTTTCAGGACATTTTCGTAAAAGGATGTGATGCTGAAAATATTCAGAAAATGGCTGTAGCTGTTTTTAATCAAAGAAATAATGTATAGAAAGGTCATAATATGTGTATGAATCAGGAAAACAGAAATCAAGAGAGATCTTGAAATAGAAAGAGAGAGGGAGAAGTAGAGAAAAATAAAGAGGAACTACCTCTGGTTGTTTGTGCAAGTGCATTATCCATGCCATAAAGCAGCACATCTCAAGACTTCCCATATAAATGCCATCTGTTGGCACATAAATCTGTCAAGATGGCTGGGGTTCATGAGGAGAAAAGGTGGCAAAGATGAAAAGAATGATAACTGCTCCTGCATCACTGTGCTTTCATCAGAGTCCCAGGAGTGAGGCATTCATGCATCTGTCGAAAGCACCAGTATTATTATAAGATCTGACTGTTTACTTTCTAATGAATTGGGATTGTTTACGGTCTGGAGGAAGTTTAATTGAGTAACTCTGTCTGTATCACAGTGCAATCTGAGGTCACATTAATCTGTCAGGGTTGCAATAAAATGTGGATAAGGATTAGGTCTAAATGAAAGGGAATATTTTAATCAGTGTGTGCACGTTCAATCACTTAGAGACAGACCAAGCACTGTTAAGGAACTTGAAGGATCTCATTTGGTAAATCTTCTGTCTCTTCTTCCCTCCAGGTCTGACACCACCTACCACGCCTCCTCACAAAGCCAGTCAAGAGAACCCTTTCAAAGTATCACTCAAAAACAAGCTTTCTTCATGCTCTCCCTCTGCCCTGACAAGCAAAAGGCCCAGGCTGAGCAATGGGGGCTCTTGCCCTCAGCCAACCAGCGGTTCTATTCGGAAGGGCCCAGAGCAGACTGAGCTCTATGCCCAGCTGAGCAAGGCATCCTCCACAATGCCCCTAGGGGGCTTAGAGGAGCGTCGGGGCAAGCGGCCCATGCCCCGCGTCTTTGGCGATCACGACTATTGTCAGTATACAAGCACAAAACGAGACAGCACCACCACAGCTACAGCGGTAACTGGGCCAACGGAGGGCCGGCATGTGGAATGTAAAGACTCGAACATGCCGACCTCCTCTACTTCTACATCATCATTGTCTTCCGCCTCCCTTTTGTCTTCCTCTCTGGCCAGGCAGCTTCAGGGCCTTACCCCCACAGCTCAGGAGGCTTGTCCGGACACGGATGCTCACGGACAGGACCATATGTCGACTTCGGACTCCAAAACGCCAGTGGATTGCAGTTCTGCTGGCAGGAAACTACTTAGGGACCAGGAGATCCGGGAAGAGCTCAACAAGCACTTTGGAAAGCCTCAGCAAGCCTTCTATAGTGGGGTAGTGGGAGAGCAGAGGGGCAACCGGCCACGAGAGGACAGTGACTCTGGGGATGAGTACCCCGGTCTTTTCGGTGACTACATGCACCCAGGTCTGCCTGACTTTGAGGACCTGGAGGTAGGCCGGGAGCGCCTGCTCTACTTGGGGGAAGGTTCTCCACTCGAGCTACTCCTCGAAGGGTCGCCCTCCAGCTCCCCTTCAAGCAGTTCATTCTCATGGAGCTCTGTCTCACCTCCTTCCACTCAGCTCTCCCCACAGCACTCCGCTGGCCACGCTCCATCTCCCGCTCCCGTTCCTCATCTCACTACAGATGCAGATCCCTCTCCAGGTCTCCATACTCCCGCTCCGAGTCTCCCGACAGCCGTTCTCCCTCTCGGTAAGTTCTGTTGTGAGCCTACACTGCCTGTCTCAGAAACACGTTTACCTAGCAATCTTTTTGGACACAAATCCACATGTCTCAGCAGGAGGGGCTGTAAAGAAGGTAAACATCTTTCTGTGGCTGTCATTGCGATAAAGCACCAGTCTGGGTCTCACAGCATGGACACTAAAGTCATTACGGCTGATTTTGCACAACCAGAGAAAAATTACATACAGTAGACAATAAGCGTTGGCTTTGAGAGACACAAGATGAAATGAGCTTGGAAGATAAACAGTGTCTTAGATGGCAAATTGCTCATCTACACACTTGCAACATTCTTGCTGTTACACCAAATGAGCAGTTCCAATCCTGAGTTCAGACATTCGCTCACCATTATAGCGATACACTGACTTTTCATCAATTGCAGAAAAAACTTTTTGAGGAGTTTTGAATTTTCATTTAGAACATTTTTATAACTCATCATTCTCAAGCAGTGCGAATGACAAATAGAGTCCAGCATAGTAATTTCTTGGGCAAACAAGCATGTGTCATGCTTATGGAAGTCTCACATTGTTTCCTCAATGGGCCTTCATCCCTTTAGCTTGAATTTTAGATTAATTTCTCTCCAGCACTCTTTGATGGGGCTCTGTTGTTTTTAGTAGCAGCTGTTGTTTTGCTCGACAGCGTTGCCTGCTCCATCCCCGTGAGATGAAAGAAACGCCCAGTAAGTGAAGTCCTGGACACTTTAAAGTGGGTTACGTCCAGATAGCATGCAAGCAAGACAATATTTACAGTGCCTCCTTTTGATATATATATATATATATATATATATATATATATAGAGAGAGAGAGAGAGAGAGAGAGAGAGAGAGTAACACATGATAAAGTGATTGTACTGATAAAGGAGACTCCAAAACCTCTATCCAGAAAATTTCTCTGATTTTTTTACCCCATTTTAAATATCTAGTGACATTCCCATTGTTCGTGTTTACATGCTCCTGGAACATCTTATGTGCTATATATCTAAACTTTGTCCCATTGGCATCGTTTTCCCCTTTTTTATTCCAAGGTTCCCCCTTTATTTCCCTTTTTTATTGCTTATTTCAGTTATTAAAAGTTATATATAGATTTCAGTTGCTGATCATCCAGTTACACTTTAATTTACAGTGCCGTAGTTACATTGTAATTATACTCAAATAAGTACTGAGTACTATTAATTACTACATGTACTTACTATAGAGTTACAGTTAGGGTTAGGGTTTGGCTTAGGGTTAGTTACTTGTGGTGTTACAATTTTATTATTATTTTTTTTTCTTTCTGCTTATACACAGGTCTCCTCGCAATATGGACGATAGCACTTTTATTCCCAGGATTTATAGAAGCCCTCGGCCCCAGTCTCATTCTATTTTTGGTCGGAGACCCAGGTAAGTGCTTGTGCATAGCAAATGCTTTTCTATTTTTTACTCTTTAATATACTCTGCATAAATGTATGATGTGACACTTATAAAAATGCATATATGCTGATATTATAGACCTGTACCTGAGACAGACTTAAATAAGTGCTGCAAGATAATGTACTGTGTCTGCAATACTTTCAGAGTCTGTCCTTATGCAAAGGAAGCAAGTCACTTGCTGACTCTGTCTAATTGATATGATGAGTTATGATGATACATCATTTCAAGGCCTTAACTTTTCAGACTTTTACAATAAAGCTTTCGTTGGCAAGAGCAGCTTGCATTAGAGACCCACTACCTCCCAGCTACACCTTTTCCCTGATGGTGCTTTAGTCCGCTCATATTGTGCTTTTACACCATGTTGCCTCTGTTGCAAATGGCTGTAGAAAAAAGTTGCACTTTTTGGACGTAAAGTTCAAACTAAGCAAAAAGTAATGGCATGTGAAGTTGTGCTGACAGACACAGCTGCCAAATTTCTGCCATATTCCCTTAAGAGTCCCGCCATTGGGAGCTGTAACCTTTTGCGATGTAATGAGACATCTTATTAATGTGTTTGTTTGTCTTCCACGCTAAGAAGAATGGAAAGCAGTCTGCTCTGAGCTAGCTGATTCCCAAGGCCACTTGAGCAAAACAGCAAACAATACATCTATGTACTCAGAGAAAAATTTTATTGCTCAGGGGTTGCTCTTTCACAGCTCAGAAGGCTTAATTGAGTTCTCAGTTATATTTTATTTAAGTTTCTTCAACAATCCCTTTGAAAAAAAATACAACAGAAGACCTAAAATTTATTTTTTGGATCACTTAGTAAAGATAATTTAGTCCTTGAAAGAGTTTGACAAGTAATCTCTTTTTTTATTTCTTACAGTTGCGTGTCTAGAGAGTGTGTTTTTTTAATGGAGTGTTTTTTCCTTCTTTTCAACTTCAGGTATGACAGCTACGAGGAATACCAGCATGAGCGTCTGAAGCAGGAAGAGTTCCGACGCGACTATGAGAAACGGGAATGTGAGAGGGCCGAGCAGAGGGAGAGACAACGGCAAAAAGCAATAGTAAGTACACCTACTTCAGTATTTTATTAAATTATTGGATGTTTTTTTGCAACTATGGACACATTTATATCCCTGGGGTTGTTTTTTATTAAAACCTATAGATTTAAAATACTTTCTTTTTGTTATATAAAGGGCATATAAAACATTCTTGGAAACTTTTACTCTGCCTTCATGATTTACTTTTATAACTTTACAAATTCCTTTTATGCATAGATTTTATGACCCAGACTTTTAATCAAAATTCATCATACAAATATTAATATTAATTAATATTAATCTACACAGCCTGGCCAAAAAACAAAAAAAAAGTTGCTGTCTGGATTTAAAAGGCAAATGCTTAAAAGTCTAAGACTGGATCATTATTGCTGTGATTATTATGATTCTGGCATGTTATATGTTTGGAACTGTAATTAATGGAGTGTGTAGCTTTTCATTTCTTAAACAAATGTAGGAAGACACATTATGGCCATATTCCATGATGACAAAGCCAATATTCATCAAGATCAAATTGAGAAAGAATGGCTGGGAAGGAGAATGAAGAATCATTTTCACACATGAACTGACACCTTAAATTCATTGAAGGTCTTTGGGATGTGCTGGAGGAGACTTTACAGAGTGCTCGACTTGTCAATACAAGATCTTGACCAAAAATTGATGCACCTCTTGATGGAAAAACATCACAGCATTTATTTCCATCGAGCGGTACATCAATTTTTGTGTGAAATAATAACAAATAACAATGAAAATAATGTTAAATGCGATGGTAATGTCTCTGGGATTGAAAATGTTTCAGAAAACATGACAGAATTATTTTGTTTTAAATGTCTGTCCACTGTTGTACATTATTAGTGGACAATTTAAACGAAATATTGAGTGTGTGTTTTAAGAGTGTTGATTTTCTAAAAGTCCACAGGGCCAAACATGCCCATAGTTGACAAAAACCCTATTATGCTTGGAGGTGTTTTTCAGTTGTGGTCTCTCTCCTGCTGGCAGAAATCGTACATTACCACAGACGTTATCCTTCTCTCAGGCTTTCTCTGCCTCCATCACTGTGTATGCCTACAGAAAGCTCGAAGCACACAGCCATCCCAATGCGCTCTCTCTCTCTTTCTCTGTATCTCTGTCTCTCTCACTCAAAAAGTGAACTCATGCAAAGACGGCACTCTGAATCATTCAGGCTACACGCGTTTCCTCTTTATCTCCCAGTTGTGTATTTTTAACATCTCCGAGGCGTTTCCGAATGGTGCCAGATTCTATTAATCACACCATGGGCTAAATGCTTACGACCAGACAATCGAAGGAAAAGTTGAAATAAGATTGCCCAAAATCAAAGGTATGTTAATATGTGGGCTCAAAATGAGCAGTTTAATTTTCGAACACTTACATATTTGAAATGCAGTTCTCTGAGATGAAATATCAGTTTTGTTCTCTCTCGCTGTGCCTGACCAGACTGTGAAATGAGACGGCTTTCCAACTCAGTTCACTGATAAATGCACACGTCAAATAATGCACGCATGACTCGGCCCTGGCGTACGTTTTTTTTTCTTTTTCTCTTTTTTCTTCATGTTCTGTGGCAGCGAGACAATTACTAGCTGCGGCGGCTGAGCTGTCAGAAGAGGTTTTGGGGGGGCAAAGGATGTGAGAGCTTCATATGAAGCGCTAGTCTCAGGGTGTCATCTTTAAAACCTCACCACATTTATCAGCTGTCAGCAACAAAACCACCAATTCAGCAAACACTTTTGTCTCCTATTGTACATGATGGAAGCGTGAGGGGAGGAAATGCAAAAAAGAAACACCCCTCCCAGGTGTTCTAGCTAATTTGTAGGTTTTTGTTGTAGCTGTCGTTGTTGTTGTGACACGGTGACATCATGTACACAGGTGAATTATGACTCTGTTGTGGGGCAATAGATATGAATCATAATTTTATGTATGACTTACAAGAGACCTCTGGTTATTGTTGAGGATCATAAGTATATTTTGTCACACATAATGGCAGGTACATGCACATATGAATAAGTAATGCCACAAAATAAGGCCTGAGGCTTGTGCTTTGTCTCAAGATTAGCAAGCTAAATTAAATACCACCATTTTATATATTCAGCCTGGTGGGGTCTTTACGTTTTCTCAATCTATGTGTTCTTTTGCTTCAATGAATAATGGAACAAAGTGATATTAGCCTGTAGCTAAAATTGATGATAAACTTGACTGTACATCACTTGCTTTCTAATTTAATGTGACGAGTTGCTTGGCAACTATAAACACCCTACATTTAGGCATCTTATTTGGATAAAAGAACTGATTATTTTTAAATGTTTGGTTCGTCACAATGCTGTAGCTTAGTGACAATCTTAGCATTATCACATAATTCATCTGTGAGTAGGGCTGGACAATATATCAAAAATTCATAAGGTATTTATGATAATTTTGTTGGCGGTGTAAAATAAGTAACATCATAAAATGAATGATAAAAGAATATTGTTCCTTTCCTTTACAGCGGTGCGCTTTCACTCTTCCTTAAATCCCAAAATTAATGTGCAAATCAGTCAAATCATGTAACGTGACTTTTGTAAAGTGCAGTCTATTGTGGGACCTGCTTGACCTGGTTGATGTACTGTGCTGTTCCCCAGGTGGCTTTCTTATATGTGTGTGTGTGTATATATATATATATATATATATATATATATATATATATATATATATATATATATATATATATATATATACAGTGCTCAGCATAAATGAGTACACCCCCTTTGAAAAGTAACATTGTAAACAATATGTCACTGAACACAAAAACAATTTCCAAAATGATGACAAGACTAAGTTTTATATAACATCTGTTTAACTTATAACATGAAAGTAAGGTTAATAATATAACTTAGAGATAATTACTCTATAATATAACTTAATTATTCATTACACAGGTGTCCAGCAGACAGTTGACTATAAAAGTGTGTTAAAACCCCTTCCCATTTCATGCTGTCAGCAATGGCACCACATGGAACAGAAATGTCACAAATGTCACCTGAGAAAGAAAATAATTTCTGTACACCAGAAAGGTAAAGGCTACAAGAAGATCAGCAAAGCTTTACTTATCAGTCAGAATACTGTAGCAAAAGTGGTACAAAAATTTAAAAAAGATGGAACTGCAACCATCTCACAGAGACATTCAGATCACCCACAGAAGTTATCACCTCGACAGAAGTGTCTTCTGATGAGAAGGGTTGAAGAAAATTGGCGTGCAAGTTCACTGCAGTTATCTAAAGAAGTAGAAAGCCAAACTGGAGTTTCTATTTCCCTTGACACAATACAGCGTACACTGCAGAGGAATGGCAAGCATGGGTGCTGTCCACGAAAGAAGCCTTTCAAAAATCCCAGGCACAAAAAAGCCCGCCTAGAGTTTGCCAGGGCCCATGATGACAAAGATGAAGACTACTAGGATGCGCGCACCACACTTTGGGAATCCCTGCTCTAGAGTATAGACTCTATACTCTAGTGATGAGATCAAGATTTTTGTTTTTGGAACTGATGGCTTCAAAACTGGATGGCATCGCAAAGGTGAGGAATACAATGTGGGGCTGCATGAGTGCTGCTGGTGTCGGGGAGCTGCATTTCATTGATGGCATCCTGAATTCACAGATGTACTGCTCTATACTGAAAGAGAAGATGCTACCATCACTCCGTGCCCTTGGTTGTCGTGCACTTTTCTAACATGACAATGATCCTAAACACACATCTAAGGCCACTGTTGGATTTCTGAAGAAGAACAGGGTGAAAGTGATCCAGACCCAATCGAACACCTATGGGGAATTCTGAAGAGACAAGTTGAGAATCACTCTCCATCCTTTTTAAAAGAGGTCATTCTTGAAGAATGGAAAAAGATAGATGTTGCAAAATGTCGCCAACTTGTTCATTCCATGCCTAGAAGACTTGGTGCTGTCATTAAAAATCATGGAGGCCATGCAAAGTACTAGATGTAGTAGTTTTTGTTGTGGGGTGTACTCATTTTTGAATCACCCTAATTTGAGTAAAACTGAAAAATGTGTAATTTAAGTTATATTATTAACCTTACTTTTATGTTATAAATTAAATGTTATATTAAACTTAATCTTGTCAACATTTTGGAAATAGTTTTTATGTTCAGTGAGATATTGTTTAAAATGTTACTTTTCAAAGGGGGTGTAGTCATTTTCGCTGAGCACTGTATATATATCACTGTTCCGATGTTATATTTCAAGACATTTGTCAGGTTTTTGTCCTTAAAACACTCTTGTGTGTTGGACTAACTTCGTACGCATCTCATCCCAAGCCGCCATTGCTAATTCCATGATGTGATTTCAGAACTAGTAACGGAGGCTTGAGCCTTGATAGCAGAATAATACAGTTGATACAATTATTAATGCAGTTAAGAGAGAGAGAGAGAGAGAGAGAGAGAGAGAGAGAGAGAGAGAATATGTGAATTAGCCTACCTGAGTCTGTGTGTCTCTCTCACGGCAGCAGTGTCTCTACTCACTGGTTATAAATGTCATGTAGCTTTTAAGTTGCTAAACTATTTTATTGATTAATTCGTCAGAGTAGCGTTGGCAAAATGTTTCTGTGCGAGTGTGTGTCCGTACTATACAGTACGTGTGTACATTTTAAAAAAGAGAGAGAGCAGGAGAGAGTATGTGCTTTCAGGACACAATAAAACGTATTTTGTGGCAAAAACCATGACAATAATTTGTCGTTTTTATCCTATTGTTTACTATATTTATTTGCTTGGACTGTGTCATTGTGAGTTTTGTTTCTTTTGCGGTTGCAGGCTGTAAGGACCTATTGAAATAACTGAAATCAATTTTGGCAAAGCGATATGGAACTGCAATGCAGTCAAGACCTGCTAGAACTACTTTAGCCCTGCGTTTCCCTGAAAATAATTGCACAAAATAATTGAATAAGTGAAAATAATTGCTGAAAGTCATCAACCTGCAAGTATTACAAATCCTGCACATACTGTATAAGAGATTTGCACTAAATCCAAAACACATTTGCAACATTTATAAAGCTCGAAAGAACCAAGTCATTTTTAGTTGATAATAATGTACTATAAAATCAACAGAGATTAAAGTTATATGTATTGTAGCTCTAATAATATGATGCCCTAATCTTGTTTGGATAGTCCACCGTGATATGCTAGACCATTCTGTATATGAGCCGCTCAAAGATGATCTGCACATTAAAGGGTTAGTTCACCCAAAAATGAAAATTACGACCATTTACTCACCCTCGTTCCAAACCCGTAAGATGATCGTTCAATTTTCGAAACAAAGGTATTTTTAATATATTTCTGCCCCTCCACCAAAGTTGAAGCTTAAAAAAGACACACGATCACATTGTATGATGAACAGATTTAATTTAAGCTTTTATTCACATTTATACATCCAACAACTCACACATCAGTTATGGTAAATGGAAGCTTAAGCATGTTTGCTTGACATGCGAGAACCAATGAGGTTCATTCTTGTGTTATGCAGCACGTTTGAGCTTCCACAAGGTTTGTTTTTGCGTCTCAAAGCAAGTACGGTTGAGCTTCTGTTTATGTTCACTGATAAATGTTTATATGTGAATAAAAGCCTAAATTCAATCTGTTCATCATATAAAGCAAACATGTCTCTTCAGAAAATTTGGAGTAAACTGCTCAGTGTCAGTTGTGTAGACTGTCAATGGGGGAACCGAAATCTCTCACATTTCATTAACATTATCTTAATTTGTGTTCCGAATGGTTTGGAACAACCCGAGGGCGAGTAAATAATGACGTGATTTTAATTTTTGGGTGAACTAAACCCTTTAAGTGAGAGACCAACTCTTTCAGTTTAGATTGTTCGCACACACACAAATCAGAGTGAAAAAGATAAAGGAGAGTCCTCCAGCTATTTTCTCCAGACGGTTCTTGGCTTTCCCACAGTGGTGGATGTTAATTACAGTCATGGGGTGAGGTTGAGAAAAGTCAAGGAGAGGGGGAAGAGGGAAAAAGAAAGCAGAAGCACCATGTTAGACTAATCTCTTCTCTCTCGTTCCCTTTATGACCAGGAGGAGAGGCGAGTGGTGTATGTGGGACGTCTCCGTGCCGACAGCACACGCACGGAGCTCAAACGCCGCTTTGAAGTCTTCGGCGAGATTGAGGAGTGCACAGTCAACTTGAGACATGACGGGTAAGATCGTGGGCCTGTGTCTGTGTGTTTTTCTGGATTGTGTGTGTGTTAAATGGTTAAAAGGAGTCAATATTTTCCTTCAGCATAAAAGGAATCTTCTAAATCTAGTTAATGATGTACTTGTGGCCATTGGACGGTGATTAGGAGAGCAGACTTAACTGCTTCTCGTTGCACACGCAACATCTGTCACAGACAGCGCAGGCGTGTTTGAATACAAATAGGATTATACTGCAACAAAGAGCGAGAAGTCACATATTTACTGATTCCAATTTTGCATTTTGAATGGGGAATGAAAGATGCTTTGCTCTCGTCGACTGATGCTTCACTTTCTATTTTTCAACCCAGAGACAACTTTGGCTTCATCACCTACCGCTACACTTGTGATGCGCTCGCTGCCCTTGAGAATGGACACACCTTGCGCAGGTTGAACGAGCCTCACTTTGAGCTCTGCCTTGGTGGACAAAAGCAGTACAGTAAATCGAATTACACAGACTTAGGTAAGTACACAGCCTGGCTGCGTTTGTGTACAGCTGACTAGAGACACAACTAATAAAAACTGCTGCCTTAATACAGAAAGAAAAGAAAGACTCAACAACAATATATTATATTATATTATATTATATTATGTCCCACTTTATATTCAGTGTCTTTAACTTCTGTGTACTAAAGGTAAAGCATCACTATAGAGGGTATGCACTTGACGTCACTGTCGGCCGTTATGACTGTGGTTACGCCCACTGAGTGGCAGCATTGGTTTTCAGAGTGAATGCCACAAAAAACACAAAAAACATCCAAAACAGGAAAGAGCTTTGCGATTGACTGTACAAATAGATTTGACACAAAATTTGAGGTATATTTTTACAGACTGCTGAAAGCTACAGAAAAAAGAAGCAAATGGATCGCTGCAATTCACAGAAACAGCTGGACTTCAGGCAGAGAAACATGGATTTGCAGTTATCATTTTGTGTCAAAATGTTGGATTTTGGGATAAAATTATACCCTATATATTATATTGTCAAATATTGTATTGACAACTCATCAATTAAATATTTTTAATAAATATAATTTAAAAAATATAATCTTATATTCTGCATAATGGGGTGTTTTTAAATAAACACTGACAAAAACTATAGGGTTTTAGGGCTGGACGATATGACGACATATATAGCATTGATATGAAGTGATTACTCCGATTTAGACCTTTTGTTGTTATGTAAAATGTTCACAGGCAAATTTCCTTTATCTATTTCCCCGGCATGGAAATCAGGCACATATAAACGCCAGGAAACACGATTCTTGGCTGCGTGTCAATATCCATGGATTAGGTTTCTTTGACTGGTTATAAGGAACATTTTCGAGCCCAACCTTTAGTGTAATCATTTGTTTTACTCACGTTTTTGCAGTTTCCCTTATTAAATCCAGTCATGCAACAGGCTCTTTTGCCACTCAGTCCAGCTGAGGGAGCGTGCTCCGGAGGGAAAGTGACGTCAATGCATATCCTCTATTGTTCTCTTGCATACTTATTATTATTCCACACAAAACGTCGGCGTGCTTCATCTCCCGCAGTTTTTGTCATAGACCCATGAATGAGGCGTCAAATCGACTGGCTCATTGAGGAGAGGTGTGATATGGCTTTTCTAAGCAATCAGACTTACAAAGTTTGCACAGCGGATGAAAAAGCAGGCAAAAACATCCCATAGACTTAACATTGATTGAATTTTCATGAATTTGAATCCCAACTGCCATTTTCTCTCTCAAACACACGGAGGGCCTTAGACCCCCCCCCCCCCCTCCCTCTCTCACTTGAGTTATCTTATCAAGCAGAAAATAAGTAATGACCCAAAATCTTCATAGCCACACCCTAGCAACCGCCCCATAGACTTCTATTGAAAAATAGATGAGAGGGATATAAATGAATCAGAACACATGAGACACACGAGTTTGGCTCTTTTGATTTGGGCAGACATGCAGTCTGATAGTTTAACCTGCTAACTGTCTAGCCATGCCCTAGCAACCATTTAGATCATCCTAGCAACCGTGTAGCTTCATGAATAAGCCATATTTCAGAACCAGAACATTATACAAACTTACGATGTGGCTCTCTTGCTGTTACATGCATCACTGTAGCATCTGCCCAGTGACGAATTTTGCCATTGCAAGGACCACTCACATTTTCTTCAGGAAATGTACATTCTAGTTGCATCTATAATTAGACTGTTGAAACACCCTTACCTACCCATACCACCAAAACTGTAACCTTAACCCTATCCCACCTCAATACAGCAAGTGTTTTGGAACACAATAAGTACATTGGACCTAACTGTTTTTTTTTTTTTTTTTATGCATGTAGACAGTAGTTTAAGACACCTAATATAAAGTGTGACTTTATATTATATTGCATATCATGCTGGTTGACAGGCATTTTTTGCTAGATGCACCGGTTAGACCCACTTGAACCAACAACGTGAATTTATGCAATTTTGTTGTACACTATTTTTATCATGTCTTCTTCTGTTGTCTCCAGTGTTGTTATTGATAACTAAAACTAAATCTATTTCCATTAATTGAAATAAATCTGATTAAAATATAAATACTGTTTTTGTTAACTGAAATACAATTAAATATATTAGATTAGATGAAAAACTTAAACTTTAAATGAAAATTAGAAATATTTCCTAGGCTACTAACTTATTAGTTTGAGCTGAAGTACAAAATGACCTAAACTAAAACTTAAATAAAAAAATAATGCTAAAAAGAAATATTTAAGCTAATAAAAGCAACTGACCAGGACTCTCTAGGAGAAGAGATTGTATTATCTCACAAGCTTTCCTGACTAAATAAAGGATAAAAAGCACAAAATTAACTAAACTAAAATTAAAATAATTTATTTTATTAAAATATTAATAAAATACTGTAATAGCCTATAAATAATACTAAAATAACACTGGTCATCTCTGTCCGATCCCGATGCATTTCTTTCTTTCACTCTCATCCTATCGCTCTCTTTCTCACAAAATACCCAGCATGCCTTCTTTTCATATGCACCATGCCCTCTGTCCAGGATTACCAAGGTGACAATCTAGATCAGATTTATGGATCTGTGAGTGACAAATTCCTTTGTAAAATGTTATGGGGCTTTTTTTCTACTCATGATGCCTAAGATATGATTGTGGCTATAATAGGCAATCATCTCCACCCAAAGGGGAAAGTGTCTTTTGGGGGAAGGGGCAAGATACAGTGGGAGGCAAAGGAATTGAATCTTAAGGGCAGCGCCTTTACATGTTGGTGAAGGGGGAATTCTGCTCTGTTCAGCCATGCAACATGAGCTCATTACTTCCTGTTATAACAGGAAAAATGGGAGGCTGGAGAACGGCATGCACTTCAATATTTAGTCAATGCTCCACTCCACATTTATTTTCTGCAAAATGTGAGGTCAGGGACGTGTAATGGTCGGGACGTTGGGATGATCCGTCTCAGTGGCGTTGATGGTGCTGCAGGTCAATGGAAAGGAACAAGAGCACTTTCCCTCAAATAATGAGGACATTACCTTGTATTTCAAAGGCTCAGGGTAAGGCCAAAGGTATTCAGATTGTGGACATAATACACTCTCCAAAGGTGAACGTGAAAGCTTTGGATAAGGGCCATATAGCAGAGTCATTGTATTGGGAATCTACCCCCGCCTCAGGCAGATGGATGAGTTGACCTTCATTTTCTTGAGGCCTTTCGCTAGACACAGGGTTTTACGGTGAGCGTAGGCTGAAGCACAGGGACAGGTTCAGATGAAGAGGGAATGGGGGGAAAAGAGGCAAGTGACTAGAATAATGCCACGCCACAATAGCCTGAGAACCTTCCTCTCAATCTTCTGCCTTTCTCTTCCTCTTTCCTCCTTGTTTTCCGAGACACCGTCCATTAGTTCAAAGTAGAGCGCAGAGGCATTTTTCATCTTTCAAGGTGCGCGGCGTGACACCGTTCTCCCCTTAGCCATAGTATTAGATCACGACTGGCATCTCCTTCATGCCACGGTCATTGCCATTTCTCACGTGCTTCGACTTTGCCGCTGTGCATGTGAGGGCACCATTTGTGAAGCTGTCTGCCACTAGAGATAAGACAGCCGTATTTGTTATCCTGGCTGCAAATCAAACTGTATGTCTGATGGCCGTTCGGCTCTCGTCTTCGGGAAGTTGCTCCTGACTGTTTAATAATTAAACTAGGCTGTTCGAGACAATGACAAGTATATTACAGGAGAGGTTGAGACGGAGGCCTAGAAGACTGATTTGCTGTGTTTCAAATAGACGACCCCTGCATTTTAGTGTAAAATATATATATAATATTGCATAATATTGACCCACAGTGACAAATAAGTGTCCACGATAAAGAAAAGGACAAACTATTTTAAAGTTTAAAACAAATATGCCAAGTACTCAGAGATGTACTCTTTGTGTTCATGTTGGTTTCAGATGGTTTTGAACTTTTATACCGTTTTCTAGAAAAGAAACATTTTTATCATAGAACAGGAAACAGGAACATTAAGAAATTATTTATCTGACTTTGCATTTTTGGTATGACCAAACAATCGAAGCACTATGGAAGCCCATTTCTGCCACATAATACTGCATAAATAAATAAATAAATAATAATAATAATAAAATCATGATTTGGTCAGTAATAATTATGACATACATACTAAGTCATAATTATGATATAAGTCGAAATTATGACATGCTAATCAATTATGAGATAAAATGTTAAAATTATGACTTCTGCCGAGATGGAAATGCACCGTTGTGACATAAAAAGTCAAAATTATGCAATAACATTTCATAATTGACATAAACGTCAAAATTATGACATTCAACATTGAGATAAAAATTCATAATTTACACTCAAGATTGACAGTCATAATTTTTGACACTAAAAATGGTCAAAAATCATGTTAATTGTGTCAAACAAATCACCCTGACTCCAAAATGAATTTTAATTCAGAAATTAAAAACCTTTTTTATCATAGAACAGGAAACATGAACATTAAGAAATTATTTGTCTGGCTTTGTATTTTTGACCAAACAATTGCGAAGCACTATTAAAGCCCATTTCTGCCACATAATAATGCAAAAAAAAAAGTCAAAATTATGACATGCTAATCAATTATGAGAGAAAATGTTGAAATTCTGACATCTGATGAGATGGGAATGCACAATTGTCACATAAAAAGTTAAAATTATTACAAAAAGTCACAATTATGAGATAAGAAGCCGAAAATATGACAAAAAGTCAAAATTATGTGAAAACATTTCATAATTGACAGTCAACATTGAGATAAAAATTCATAATTATGACAACCGAAATGACGTAAAAAGTCTAAATTGACAAAACTGACTGATTATGCCATAGTTATAATTAGAAGATAAAAACTCAAAATTATTACCTTCGGAATTATGAGATAAAATGACGTGATAAATTCATAATTATGACAAAAAAACTAAATTATCACACAAGTCAGAATTATGTCATAATTATGATTTACCAAAGCACTTTATGTACGTGGCGGAATCAGGCTTCCATACAAAGGAGCTCTTGCAAAATGAGCAACACAAAGTAGCACCTTTTGTAATGAAGCCAGCGTCCCTGATTTCCACAGATGTTCAAACGTGCCATTTTCTCCTTTCAGATTCCCATTCTGACGACTTTGATCCAGCCTCCACTAAAAGCAAGTACGACTCCATGGATTTTGACAGCTTGTTGCGAGAGGCCCAGTATAGCCTGAGAAGGTAATGAGCACCACTGCACCGGCTGGCTGCAAAGAGAGGGATTTGCAATACCTCACTGTTGTTTCTGTTCTTTAAATACAAGACTACAGACATTTTACACTTTATATAAGTGGAAAGAGTATATGTGGATGATAAAGTTCTACGTATATGAAGGGATATATGTGTATATCTGCAAGCAAAGTTTACATGAACCTAGCTGCTGCAAAAAGCCGAGGAGAGACATTACCTGTGGGGATAACCAGTGAAGTAGCGCACACTACTTTAGTGGACTACACAGATCCGTGCGCTGCGTGAGGCTCTGAAAGAGACACGAATCTTCATCAGAGTTCGCTCCACACACCGCATCGCCCTCGGCACTTTGAGAGGGGAAAAGTGCAGCTCGTTCAGTCTGTTTTTATTGTTTGGAGTTTATTTTTGTGGGCTTTTTCTGTTCCTTTTTTAATCTGGTGTTTGGATGTGGTGTTACATTAACGAGAAGGGTTTGGGGAAATCTCTTGGATGTTCAAGGTAACATTGTCGCCTATTTACAAAAGGAATATTTTTATTTGATGTGCATATCAGCGTTCTTTGTTTGTTACAGCTATGCACTGTAAAATGCAGCCTTTTTAAGACGAAATTTTCTTAATCGAGAATGTTGATCTGTAGTCATTACGATGATGTATAACCTACATGGCGTTTAGATGACGTGTTTTGATTGTAAAAATATGTATGGAGATTTATTGCTCTTTTTGGGGGAGCATGCAACAAATTTTTGTCTCTGTTTTTCTTTTGGTTTTTCTCTTTTTGCTTTTATTTTATTATTATTTTTTTCCTTTTAATTGAAAAACTCCATGTGCAGTTTTATCCGATTTTGAAGTTAATAACTCAGTGTTTTGCGTATATACATGCAGTGTAAGATAGATTTTCAAGAGTTTATGTTCACTACTGTGTAAAAAAAAAAAAAAGATAAACCCCAAGATATTTTTTTATCCTTTAATGTCTGAAGGAATCAAGAACTTTTATTAATTTCTCTGTGCACACTAATCATTGTTATTGTTCCTGTTTGATAACACACTTTCACAGAGATGATTACTCTTCTAACACAGAATTACTCATGCTTATTTATGTATTTATCTCAGTATTCTAATCAAAATATTTATGGCAGCCATCTCACGTGATGCGCCTTACAAATTTTGCTATTTATATTATTTGTTATTCAACAATCACTGGAAAGGATGTAAATTTACAAGTTCTAAAGAAATATCGTTTTTATATGCCTTCAGAGATGGAACAAAAAATATATTCTAGGCTCATGATGAACTTTGCTGCTCCAAACTCAAGTGATTTATTTGTTTTTCTAGCTCTAAAACACTTTCATCCACCTTTTTCATCTCTTTTTTTATTACATGAAGCAATAAAATAATTTTGCAGGTATTTTGTTGTACCACAGAAAATCTGTTTTTGCTCCACACTTTTGATTATGTGAATGCCAAACTGAAGTTTACAATTTTCTTTCCTGAATTTTTTAAAAAGAAGAAAAAAAAAAAAAAAAGATGTATTTGATGTAAAAAAAAATAATAATATATATGATGATACTAATCTTGTCATTACTCACAATAACTCGAAATAATGAAAAGTAATAATGGAATATGAAAATGTGAATAAAAAAAAATAAAAAAGCAATAAATTATTTTTCAAAGCTGTATTTTAGCTCATGTTGTTGTATGGTTTGAGACGTGACAATTACCCAGACTCTGTTCAAAAACGGGGGATCCGTTCCAGTGCCTCAACACAGATCGCATGACCATCGTTGGAAAGAGATGTTGGTTGTGAATGCAGCTTGTGTGTGTGTGTGTGTGTGTGTGTGTGCGTGTGAGCGAATTTAAAAATTCAATACAAGCAATGACTAATAGGATTGAAAAGCCAAAAATTGCATCTATGAGATCGAGTCGCTTTCCAAAGCAAGAGCTATTTTTGTCTTTGCTGTGGTTTGAAGGCACCTGAGAGGAACTGCTAATAATTCGAATCACTAAAACACTACAGGCACTTGTCATGGACACTTAAAAGGATAGTTCACCCAAAAATGAAAATGATCACATGATTTACTCACCTTCAAGCCATCCTAGGTGTTATATGACTATCTTCTTTCAGACGCACATTTTGAAGCCCAAAATAAATGCATCCATCCATCATAAATATAATCCATACAACTTCAGCGGGTTAATAAAGGCTTTCTGAAGCGAAGCGATGGGTTTTTGTAAGAAAATATCCATATTTAAAACTAACTAGCTTCCGCCAAATGACCGTACGCATACTGCGCAAATGAGTAACCCATGACCCGCCGTATGATGCAGGGTGTAGGAGTATCGTAAGCTTAGATGCCTCTCGCGGTTCAAACAAATATGGCTGGGCAACAAACTCAAGCTCCACTTCTCTGAAAATCGAAATCCTCCAACATTTCGCTTTAAAAATGTTATCATTTTAGACTTCTAATTCGTGACCGGTGTTTTGCTTTGCTCTATCCTCTGTGCTTCCGCGTTCGTCGTTACGTCATGCGTCGAGGTCAGTGTTTACTCTTCCGCCGCAAATCAATGCTTACGCCTGTAAGTGTTTAAATATGGATATTTTTCTTACAAAAACCCATCACTTCGTTTAAGAAGGCCTTTATTAACCTCCTGGATGAATGCATTTTTTGAGGGGGCTTCAAAACATGCCCCCCGTTCACTACCATCATAAAGCTTGGAAGAGCCAGGATATCTTTAAATATATCTCCGATTATGTTCGTCTGAAAGAAGATAGTCATATACACCTAGGATGGCTTGAGGGTGAGTAAAACATGGGATCATTTTCATTTTTAGGTGAACTATCTTTTTAAGGTAATCTTTTTATGTCAGTTAACAGCAGGTTTTGTTGTAGCCCATTTTAAAAGATTCACAACCATTACTGTCAATGTAAATGTCTGGTTTCAGAAATGTTTTGTACATTATTTTCTGCACAGAGCTTGGGTATGGAGTCATGTCACGTTCGATATGTGTGGCTTTAATAATGCAACATGTATGTTGCAAATCTGCTTTGTAAATTGCTGTAGCAATATGTTACAACACCTGATGGGGTGTATCTTTTGGAGTGGCAGACTTTTTACCATAGTAAAAACTACTACTGAAGGATTTGCCACTGCTTTGGACGATTTTTTTTTTTTTTTTTTGTGTTTCCATAAAGAAGCAGATATATCTAAATGAGGCTGTGTGTGATTTTGTGTGTGGATTTGATAGAGTGTGTGTGTATTTCGGGTCAAGGGGACTGTGTTTGGCTGTGTTATCTTCTATTTGTCTCCTATCCATGTTGCCTTCTGCTGAGTCCTAACCAATGCCTTTGTAGTTGTACGTATTGTACAATCTTTGTTGTGAATTTTCTTTTTTATGTGTAGTTTTCATCAGCCTCACCATGCCAATAAAGGGAATTGTGTCTAATTTATTCTTTTCCTCCTTTTTCTTGTACATTCAAACTGAATACATTTAGAAGCAAATGATTTCAAGAACGCTTGTGACGTTCGTATTGACTAAAGCGCGCATATGAGCATCATACGAACCCTGCCGGGTGATGCTGTTTTCTGCATATCATCACCGTAAGCTGTAAAGCACATTGTTTTGGATGACTCACTTGCAGAGTCAGTTATTTTTGGCGGATGCTCGTGTTTTCGCCAACTCTGCACGACCCTGGAAAATGACTGATGATAATCCCGGGGAGCTTGTTTCTTAATTCCCATAAACTCTTTTTGACAGGTTTTGCATGTACATACGAGCGAAAGCGTTCCTATAAAGGGGCCGAGAGATTTTGATGGCACATCTGTCCAGCTGAAACGTAATACTGTATCATTACTATTCAGCCTGTGAGTATAGAGAAGGTGAATAACCTCTTCTCTTCTTTGAGAGATGTGGCAGGAGTGGACATTAAATTTTAAAAGAAGAGGATCCAATTGTGGATTTATTTATTTTATTTTCTTTTTCATTAATGCTTCAGTTTAGCCTCGGAGAAAAGAGAGACTTCTTTCATTTTACCGTCACAATCATGCAGGCAGGAGGTCTTTTGCGGTTTGCCCTTTTCCACACAATGAAGCTGGAAGCTCGAGAGCTTCACTTCACCTCTGTCTTTTTGTGCGATACAGGTACTTACTCTGGCAATCCATATATTTCATTTCACACAGCAATTGGTGAAAATGGCCATGTCTGCAGTTTTTGAGGGTCTTCTACCTGCCATCCTATAATATATAAGACTGTACTTGATATATAGTATATTTATACACTACTTGTCAAGCCGTATGGATTACTTTTATTATGGATGAATGCATTTGTTGAGGGGGCTTGTTCACTACCACCATGTTCACTACCATCATAAAGCTGGGAAGAGCCAGGATATTTTTAAATATATCTCCGATTATGTTTGTCTGAAAGAAGATAGTCATATACACCTAGGATTGCTTGAGGGTGAGTAAATCATGGGATACGTTTCATTTTTGGGTGAACTATCCCTTTAAGGTAACCTTTTTATGTTGGTTAACAGCAGCAGGTTTTGTTGTAGCCCATTTTTAAAGATTCACAACCATTACTGTCAATGTAAATGTCTAGTTTCAGAAATGTTTCGTGCATTATTTTCTGCACAGAGCTTGGGTATGGAGTCATGCCACGTTTGATATGTGTGGCTTTAATAAAGCCTTAATTATAATAAATATTTCATTTCACAAAGCCATTGGTGAAAATGGTCATGTCTGCAGTTTTTGAGGGTCTTCTACCTGCCTTCCTAAAATATACGACTGTATTTGATATATAGTATATTTATGCACTACTTGTCAAACGTCTGGAGCACAGTCATTGAAACACAAAATCAAATGACAAACTGCAGTGTGAAAAATACGCAGTGTGTATGTGTGTGTGTGTGTGTGTGTGTGTGTGTGTGTGTGTGTGTGTATACACTATTTAGCCAAAAGTATTGGGGCACCCCTCCAAATCATTGAATTCAGGTGTTCCAATCACTTCCATGGCCACAGGTGTATAAAATCAAGCACCTAGGCATGCAGACTGCTTCTGCAAACATTTGTGAAAGAATGGGTTGCTCTCAGGAGCTCAGTGAATTCAAGCATGGTACTGTGATAGGTTGCCACCTGTGCAATAAGTCCATTCGTGAAATTTCCTCACTACTAAATATTCCACAGTCAACTGTTAGTGGTATCATAACAAAGTGGAAGCAATTGGGAATAACAGCAACTCACGAAGTGGTAGGCCACGTAAAATCAACAGAGCGGTGTTAGCCGCATGCTGTGGCGCACAGTGCGCAGAAGTCGCCAACTTTCTGCAGAGTCAATAGCTACAGACCTCCAAACTTCGTGTGTCCTTCAGATTAGCTCAAGAACAGTGCGTAGAGAGCTTCATGGAATGGGTTTCCATGGCCGAGCAGCTGCATCCAAGCCTTACATCACCAAGTGCAACGCAAAGCGTTGGATGCAGTGGTGTAAAACATGCACTATCACTAAACTCTAGAGCAGTGGAGACGTGTTCTCTGGAGTGACGAATCACGCTTCTCTGTCTGGCAATCCGATGGATGAGTCTGGGTCTGGCGGTTGCCAGGAGAGCCGGTACTTGCCTGACTGCATTCTGCCGAGTGTAAAGTTTGGTGGAGGGGGATTATGGTGTGGGGTTGTTTTTCAGGGGTTGGGCTTGGCCCCTTAGTTCCAGTGAAAGGAACTCTTAATGCTTCAGCATACCAAGACATTTTGGACAATTTCATGCTCCCAACTTTTTGACAGTGTTGTTATTGTTAACTATTAAATAATTATAACTTTTTTTGTGAATTTAAATGGAGCTAAAATAATATATAAAAATTATAATAAAAACTTAGATTTTTTGTTCATGAAAACAGAAATGAAATGAAAATAAGAAATAAAATAAGTAAAAAAATAATTGTAAATTAATAAATTTGAAGTATACTAAAATAAAAAAAAAATAAAAATTAAACTGAAATGAAAATAAATTAAAGCTAAATAAAGCTAAGTGTGTAGTGGTGCTGACATGGAGCAAACTGTAGCAACAGTGTAAAAGTAGCTTAATTCTGTGTGGAAACCGCAGACTTGGCAACATGTAATCATGTAATTAACTCGTAAATACGAATTTCCTAGGTAAATATTGCACATGAACGCCCTCCCATTTCGAAACTTGAATGAAATTAGTTTGGATTATTTCATGCTACCAACTTTGTGGGAACAGTTTGGGGATGGCCTCTTCCTGTTCCAACATGACTGTGCACCAGTGCACAAAGCAAGCTCCATAAAGACATGAATGAGCGAGTTTGGTGTGGAGGAACTTGACTGGCCTGCACAGAGTCCTGACTTCAACCCGATAGAACACCTTTGAGGATGAATTAGAGCGGAGACTGTGAGCCAGGCCTTCCCATCCAACATCAGTCCCTTGACCTTGCAAATGTGCTTCTAGAAGAATGGTCAAAAATTCGCATAAACACACTCCTAAACCTTGTGGAAAGCATTCCCAGAAGAGTTGAAGCTGTCATATCTGCAAAGAGTGAGCCAACTCCATATTAATTCTTAAGATTAAGAATGGGATGTCATTAAAGTCCATGTGCACATAAAGGCAGGCATCCCAAAACTTTTGGCTATATATATATATATATATATATATATATACACTGCCGAAAAAAAAAATATATATATATATATTTTGTTCACTGTTTGGATTTAAATAGGCAAATACTTGGAGTCTGTGACTGGATCATTATTGCATTATTGTGATTATTATGTTTCTAGCATGTTATATCTCTGATATAATAACTATATGTTATACCTCTTGGTGGAAATAAATGTTGTAATGTTATTTCCATCAAGAGGTGCATCAATTTTTGGTCAAGCTCTTGTATTGACAATGCAAGAGGTGAGCACTCTGTAAAGTCTACTCTATCATATCCCAAAGACTTTCAATGAATTTAAGGTCTGGACTCAGAGGTACGAATTTATATGTGAAAATTATTCTTTATGCTCCCTCCTAAACATTCTTTCTCATTTTGAGCCTGATGAATATTGGCTTTGTCATCCTGGAATATGGTCATGATACATCTTCCTACATGGTTGTTTAAGAAATGAAAAGCTACACACTCCATCAATTAGCGTTAAAATAACTTTTCCCAAACATATAACATGCTAGAAACATAATAATCACTGTAATAATGATCCAGTCACAGACTCTTAAGAATTTGCCTATTTAAATCCAAACAGCGACTTTTTTCTTTATAATCACGATTATTAATCATGTTTATTCTATCAAAAGAGTAATGTAACTATGGCTATTTTGCAAGTTCTTTACCAACCTACACTTCACCCAAAAGGCCTGTAGGTGGCACAAAGACTTAAATTTAACCAACTATGATAACTTCGTTAGATGGTAAATCAATACAAAACATGGTTTTGGTGAGCGCTTTGTAATATGTATTCACATTAGATTTTAAAGCAACACAATTCGTTTGCAATAAGACAAACCAGATTCAAATTGCCCGGCAAATTCGTAAAGCAAAGAAAAATCATTTCTAGCTGATCAACATTATGAAAACTGGTAAAACCTTTAGGAACTTCAAAAGATAAAACAGCGAAATTCCTAATATTACTTCCAATATTTCCAAATTATGTTCATTTTCATAGAGCGGGCCAATATCGTGACGATTATTTAAAATCAATTGAGAGAAGCAGATATCGTTATCGTGATAAAATACGATTAATTGTGCAGCCCTAATTTAATTTAATTTGACTTGACATTTGATATTCAACAGTATCCTTGACATTTATTCAACAGTGCTTTTGATCTGCCTGCATTGACACTATTCTTTAAAAGGAAAAAATTATATACCAATTATCAATGTAAAGCTGCTTTGACACAATCTGCATTGTAAAAAGCGCTATATAAATGAAGGTGACTTGACTTGACTTGACTTTTTGGTCGGGCAGTGTATATACAGTATATATTTAAAAATGCAAAAGTCTGTTCTGACACTTTTAATACATCCTTGATGAATAAAAGTATTAATTTATATGAAACAAAAATAACATTACTGTCCTCAAACTTTCTGATCACTATGTTGTTTGAAAATAGTTCTTCTTTCAGATGCATTAAAAGCAAATAATGGCAGCAGAAATAAGGCAACAGGAACTGAATTCACCGTGAGATTTATTAGGATGGAGTTCAGAAGCTGTTATGATGATGATGATGAAACTACATCAAAGGAGCAGTGGCGAGCTGATACTCCCGGATTCCAGTGAGCTCACCAGTGTGTTATTTTGAGGCGTCATCGACACTGATCCCCAGCCTCATGCTCCATCTCTTTCTGTTTATTTTTAGAGTGCTTTATGAGTGCCACGCAATTCCATTGTCTCGAGGTCTATCAGATTTACTTTCTCATGTAGGACAACAGCTGCAAGTCCCCAGAAATTCAGACAATCACCACCTTTAGAAATGAGTATATGAGAAACATGTAGGGTGTTTACTCAATATTAACTTTGAAAACTTTTAAATATCACTGTGGGTAGCAAATATGATGTTATGTGGTCTAATGCATAAGATATAAACTGCAGTGAGGTGGGCAAGGGACCAGATTAATGTCAATGTTTTTATAAGGGTTTGATATGGAGCGGAAAAACATAAAACTTGTTTAAAACGTTTGAAGTTAACACTGTCAAAAGTTATAAAGTAATAAAAAGTGGTTGTGTCTAGATGGTAAACCTGTGAGATTCACATTTGCTGATACCAAGGTTAAAGTTGCCATTAGCATTCATCATTTGCATAATTCCTTTAGTTAACTGAACGGTCAATGCAGAAAGTGCAATTAATTTTTTTGACAGTGTTGTTATTGTTAACTATTAAATAATTATAACTTTTTTTGTGAATTTAAATGGAGCTAAAATAATATGTAAAAATTATAATAAAAACTTAGATTTTTTGTTCATGAAAATAGAAATTAAATGAAAATAAGAAATAAAATAAGTAAAAAAATAATTGTAAATTAATAAATTTGAAGTATACTAAAATTTAAAAAGAAATTAAACTGAAATGAAAATAAATTAAAGCTAAATAAAGCTAAGTGTGTAGTGGTGCTGACATGGAGCAAACTGCAGCAACAGTGTAAAAGTAGCTTAATTCTGTGTGGAAACCGCAGACTTGGCAACATGTAATCATGTAATTAACTCGTAAATACGAGTTTCCTAGGTAAATATTGCACATGAACGCCCTCCCATTTCAAAACTTGAATGAAATTAATGACTTCAGAAGTGGGACTTATCAAATATCCTATAGCACATGAAGGCAGCATTAATACATGATCCAGGGGAGCACATGAATTTAACAACCTATGAAAAAACAGAATTAATGAAACAAGAACCAATGAGAACTTGACACATAAAACAAAGGAACAAATGAAAACAAAGGTGTGTTCACACCATGTCGTAATTACCGTAATGATTCTGAACTGTAAAAAGCCACTGTACCACCTGACCACTGCAGATTTAAGGTGACAAGAAACATGACTGATTAAAAAAAAACAACAACAATAAAAACCAAACCAAAAACAGATGTGACAAAGTGAAGCTATATATATATATATATATATATATATATATACAAACATTAGATAATACAAACATTAGATAACTTTAAAAATTACAAATGAAATAAAACAGGAAATAAAATAAGTAAAATACGTAATGCTGAATTACTAAAATTACTAAAACAAATAAATAAATATAATAAAAAACTAATATAACTAACAAAATGTAAAAAAAAACAAGAAAAGGCTAATTACAAATATTAAAACAATACTATAATAGTATAAATAATAGGTATCACTTTACAAGGTCTCATTTGTTAAAGCTGCAGTCCGTAACATTTTTTTGTTAAAAATAATCCAAAATCAATTTTTGAGCAAGTACATAACCAGCCAGTGAGTCATTATCTCATTATCTTAGCTAGATTCACAATGGTAAGCTTGTAATAATGTTTTATAATAAGAGCGACATGGTGGCTCTTATTAATCGAAATTCAATCATGCAGCAGTTCGTCTGTGCGTCATTACGTCACGTCCGTAAACAGAAAGGAAGGAGTCCAGGCTAGTCGGCTTTATCATGTGAGGATGCTGCTTGTAGCGGATCATTTATAGCCTGTTCTCACAGCAGCTGAAATAATTAAACGTATCATTTTGATGGCGGATTGTAATCCAGAAAGATCCAAATGACAATCATCAGTGACAATGATTGTGTTGATTTTTTTTAAGTTGTTGTGGGTTCCACATTGATTTTACATTAATAATTATTATGATTTAATTTTATTATTAGGATTTTTGGTCTGGTTTTAATACAATTCTCAAAAACAAACAAACAAACAAACAAACAAACAAACAAAAACTAACCAGTATGCCTAGCTGCAAAAAACTGTTAAACTATTACACTATTTTGAAAAATCACATTACAAAATAAAACAACATAAATGAGATAATTAAAACAGCAAATATTTTTTAACATTTATTATTGAATTTAATATTTTCAGTTTTCACAAGCTGTTTTGCCTACAGTAATTACAACTTTTTAAGCTTTTAACTATTTGTAACTGCGTTGTGACTAGGGACGTTTAAAATTGTCCAAAACAATCCTGCACCCTGTTGAGGCCCTGTTATAAAACAAGTAACAGTATTACTTTAATTTAACATTATCAGTTAGTATGTTACTACCTGAAAGCTGAAAACGATAACGATGTTTGCAGGGCTCTCAGGTTTTGGAGACAGGCAAGAGTGACATAACCCCCCCCCCCCCCCCCCCCACCCCCATAAAAAAATAAAAAAAAAACTTTCGCCACCTTCTCTGGGTCAGCATCCTGTAACCTGCCCTCAGGGTGAATGAGATGATGTTTATTAGTTGTCTTTTACCTGACACCTTTGAAAGACAGATGCAATGATTAATGCATCCACAGTGTTTCCCACAGGATTTTGTGAGACTGTAGTGGGTGGACATCGGTTCCTCTTGGGGGTCCGGGGGCATGCCCCCCGGAGGAAAATTTCGTACATTTTAAATTTAAATGCATGAATCTAGTGCATTCTAAGAGCAAAATTAAGTGACTAGATCAATGAAGAAATTTGTTCTCTTGTAAACAATTTTGTGCTCTAAAAGTAATTTATTTATTGCTGATGGTTGGGCACATTAGTCATGTACACAACATATAGTAGGCTAAATGAGAGTTCGTAAGTGGTCAAACATGTAGAGTACACATTTAAACCATTAAAAATATGTAGCAAAAGAGGTTACCTTTGTTGAATTAATTTATTAGTGGGAGCCTGTGTCTGTATTTGTGGAAGTAATGGTCACTGTTTGATTTGTTAAACAATCCAGAATGCACTAAACACACCACTTCATTATAGATACAAATAAAAAAATGAATAAAAATATATAATCATAAGCTGACCAATAAATAAATAAGTAAACTAGGTGAGTATATAATTCAGCAGCAAAAAGTATTCTAGCCTAATTCTTGGAAGAAAAAAAAAGCTATGGAATGGCTTCAGATGACTTTGAATATAGGCAAGGCAAGGCAAGGCTATTTATTTGTATAGCACATTTCATACACAATGGTAATTCAAAATAAAATTATTAAAACTATTTGGAGAGAGAGATGTTTAATGTAACAAAATGTCAGTCATCGTGTGATAGCAAAATATAACTAGGCCTAGACTACTTGTTCTGAGCAGGTGTCAATGAACAGGCTGTAAAACTGTTGGCTAAGTTCAGACACTCATGAAAAACTGATGCTGATTATCTGATTATCTAACAGTAGTCAAGTTGTCATTATTTCTGTCAAACAAGTTGTGAATTTGTTGTAACATTAAAACAGGAGATCATGACTTACTCTGTGCTCAAAGTGATGCTCAGAGCTCCAGTGTTTTCCTCTGTGGGTGAACGAGGATGATGGTGAACAATTCCAAGATATGCTTTTTTTTCATTGGTTGTTGCGTTAAATCTTACCCAGATACAATAGTGCTATTTTCTGATTGGCTATTGTGTAGCCTCTTTCTTTTTTTTGATTGGCTGATAAGTGGCAGGTTCGAGACGCGCTTGATTCCTTCCCGGTTCCAGAGAGAGCGGCGCGGCCAGATACATTTTGGGCGCTGCGGCATATTAAATATATGATAAATAGTTTTTCTGCGTGAGAAATACAATGTGTGGCGGGAGTGCGTGACAAAAGACCGAAATGAGTGACTGTCACGCTCAATGCGTGACACTTGAGAGCCCTGTGTTTGATAACTGATGATGATGGTGCCGGGGTTGCCAGGTTTTCACAATAAAACTCGCTACTCAAAACTATGTGGTCCCACGGTAAAAATCGCGTTCCGGGGGGTAAAATCCATGTTTTTGGCGGGGCTCCCCAAGTAAAAGTCACATTCCAGGGGCTAAATATTATGTCATTTGGGTCGCTTCAACCCGCGGACATGAAAAACAACCAGCGGGAACAGTGTAAATGTAACCCAATTCCGCTGGGATCACTGCGGACTTGGCAACACTGAATGGCGTTCTTCTCTCACGTTCTTCTTTAAGTAGCGGCGCGCGCGACCAGTGTGGCTGCACGGCTCCCTCTGTTGGTGAAAATAATCACTACACGATTGCTCCGATAACCAGCAGGCTGCTTGCTGTTTGCTGGTCGGACATTTTTGCAATGTATTTGCGGGTTATTTTGAACGAGCTATAAAACGGGGACATTTTCGGGGACAGCTCTAGTCGGGGACGGAGCACAAAAAACGGGGACGTCTGGGTCACCATAAGAGTGGACTTGTTTTCATGCTACACACAATGTTCTTACATTAAATATTTAGCTAACAGTCTAAATAAGAAGTTACCTAGCAACAGTGTATGTTAACGTTAGCTCAGTCAAGGCTAACATCAACAAGTGTAGACAGAAAATAAGATTATCCTGACCTGAGCTAATTTACTGAATCAACCAACTTCTTTCATTTCATCCATGATGATGTTAAAGTCATCTGTTGCTGTTTCTGGCGTTTCATCGCTGACTGTGCCGCAACCGCAATACTTGCTCATTAGAACTTTCAATGAAGCTGTTTTTAGAGTGTGCACGCGACGTTCCTGGACGCGGACGCGCGCATCGACACAGGCCGGCTCTCTGTGTTCTGCTCCGTGGCGATGACGGCGTGCGGTTAAAAAATCATAACAAACTAGTTTGTGAAATTACGCCCTTGTCTGTGACATCACAAACTTCCTTGTAACTGTAACCCCTCTAATCCAGGTCCTTCTCACCCCGCCCTACGCGGGTCTCGGGCGTGGGAGTCGGACGCTCTAACAAGGAGGCTAAAGGCTGCAACCTCTAGCGTCAGTCGCTAGAGCATCTCTTGAGATCAGGGGAGTGAGGTTTACTCGCACAGCAACTACTAGCTGGCCTCCGTTAAATAACCAATCACGTCAATGTGCCGGCAGACTTGAGCATATCCTTAACTATGCATTAAGCAAGGGAGTCTCAAGAGAAGCCAGGTTTTCCCAGTAGGCTATATTTTTCTGTTGATATGAAAAATCAGGTCAATTTAGCAATACGGCGGGTGTATGATGTTTATTACGATGTAATGATGAATATGCTTTTTCCCACTGACATTCTAAGGTATTCAAAGTGTTTCAGATACTGATTTTTAGAAGACAGCTGTCTGACTCAAGAACGGGAACATGGTTTGTGTAACATTAGCAACACGTTATTAGCCTTTTGATAATGTAGCAAAAGCAATAGGCTAATCATATTAATTACCGTTATGTGTCCGACATTGTAAAAAAGCAATTCTGTTGTGCAGCTTTTACCTCAGGAAGTTGCCTGAGTGGATCAGGGTTGCCATGTTTTCATAACAAAACCCATCCAATTGCTACTCAAAACTAGCCTGATCGCATTTCAGGGGGGTCCCTCTGTATAATTTGTGTTCCAGGGGGTAAAATCCGCATTTTTGGCGGGGTTCCCCTAGTAAAATTTGCATTACAGGGGCTAAATATCATGTTATTTGGCGTTGCTTAAACCTGAGAACATGAAAAACTACCCGCAACAAAAGTGTTAAAGTCAAGCATGCCACACGAGTCCTGAAAAGTGAAGCCAAAGCTGAGATTGACAGCTTCACTGAGTGAAGGCATCAACAGACTTTAATCTGGATCTTCACGAGGAGATTAATGTTAGTTAATTACAACTGTTCATTTGTGCACGTTAGTTCACTACGGAAGAGGATTAGGGCCAAGCAAAAAAAAACTCGTTAAATTTCAAGAAAAAAGTCGATAAAATGTTTAGAATAAAGTCATTAAATTACGAGAACAAATTCGTTAAATTATGAGAAAATTGTCGTTAAATTTCGAGAAAAAATTCAAGATAAAATGTTGAGAATAAACTCATTAAATTGTGAGAATAAAGTCATTAAATTACGAGAAAAAAGTCGTTAAATTATGAGAACAAATTCGTAATTTAACGAATTTGTTCTCGTAATTTAATGACTTTATTCTCAACATTTTATCTCAACTTTTTTCTCAAAATGTAAAATTTTTCTCATAATTTAATGAATTTGTTCTCGTAATTTAATGAGTTTCTCGTAATTTAATGACTTTATTCTCGTAATTTAACGACTTTTTTCTCTTAATTTAATGACTTTATTCTCAACCTTTTAACTCAACTTTTTTCTCGAAATTTAACACGTTTTTTCTCGTAATTTAACGAGTTTATTCTCAACATTTTATCTCGACTTTTTTCTCGAAATTTAACGAGTTTTTTCTCGTAATTTAACAAGTTTATTATCAACATTTTATCTCGACTTTTTTCTCGAAATTTAACAACTTTAATCTCGAGATGGTTTTATTTTTTCATTATTGCTTGGCCCTAATCCTCTTCCGTAGTTCACAGTGCATCAACTAATGTTAACATTTGATTTTAAAATGTATTAGTAAATGTGTAAATTAACTAAGATTAATAAATGCTATAGAATTATTGTTTATTTTTAGTTCATGTTAACTAATGTAGTAAACTGATGATAACAAATGGAATCTTACTGAAAAAAGTTACAGTACCAAATAATACTAAATTAACACTGCTTTGACAAAACTTGCCGTGTTTAGTTTAAGTCTACATCAAATATTTTATGGAGTGTGTTAAATAAGCTAATAAAGCAATATGTAAAACTAAACAATTAGTCAAGTAATGAGCAAAAAGCTGAGTGTGGGATTTCTCGTGCCTTCTGCCAGCTGCTCAACAATAGCCCTCCCTCCATCTCCATCCACACGCTGCCATTTTAAGCTTTAAAGAGTAATGAGCGACAGAAGGGACGGTATTCTTCTTCTCCCAAAGTATCAACTTTGGGGACCAAACGTAAACTTCGCTTGATAATTAATGACACCAGACAAATGGCGGCTGATTGAGCAACTTGCCTTTATTGTCAATCACCATCTGGTCCACAGCGCCGACGCAACACAATGCTAATTGCCTCGAGTGCGCTTAAGATGCCTTTATTAATTAAAAGTGAAAATAAAAACGATTTTGGGGACAGTTCCAAAGCACGAGCATCAAACCCTTTGATGTGTGGGTGGGAGTGAAATGCTGTGGACTGGATTTGGTGGGTCGTCTGAGGGGAGGTACCCATCATGCCCCGAGGCCAGCGCAGGCCTTTCAGAATGCTGTGGCTGGCAAGTCTCACCGCGCGCTGGGGACATCAGCAGAAAGTCGCGTGACCGAGGGGACCGCCGCTGACAGAGCCGGTTAGGACAGCGACAGGTAGATGGGATGTTCTTTTTGTCAGTGCTTTACCTTGGAGGCCGGTCGGGAATGGATGGATGGATGGGTCGAGGGAGAAAGATTGGAACAATGGAAATGAGAGATTGACACAAAGGTAGGGGAGTGAGAGAAGGGATTTAATGTAGCTGACATAGCCATCTAGTGCTTTACGAAGGACTGAATAGGGCTGCATGATTAGGGGAAAAATCTAATCCACTTGTTAAGTCGTGACGTAAGGAATACTGTTTCTGGTGTTGTGCAATATTCAGTTCCTGTGAAAAACCGTTCCAGTGGGTGGAGTATACGTGAATATTCATGATATTTCCCCTGTTGTGAGCGTGGCCTTGAGACAACATACAGACAAATGGAACTGAAACTATACCTTTAATCTATTATAATTGATTAGACTAGTGATTCCCAAATAGGTGTGGAAAGATTTTGATGTTGCTTTGTTAAAGCTTTAAAAAAAATTGGGCATGTTGGGGGGCCCCGCGATAACCCAGGTTGCGTCAACATGATCATTTATCGACGACAGCCAGAGATATTGTCAAAACTAGCATCAAATATTGGCAGTATTAGGAGGATTTTGTATTTCCAATTAATGTAGGCCTGTTGCATTCTTCTACTGTATTATTATTACTATTAGTTTAGGCTACTTTTATTATTAAATTAATATTATAATAAATTTGCCCCGCAATAATTTCATAGCGCATCATCGCATAGGCCTAACTGACCTTCTGTGAGGATAATAAAATATTATTAGCTATCTTTGAAAATGTTTTAATTTTTTTAGGTCTATTATACAATGAATTATAGGCTTATAATTAAAATTATTAACAGTCTATAATATTTCCTAACACTGACTGCAGTCATCAATGAAAATTAAGGGCTACTTCAAGCACTGACTTTAAAAAAACAAGCTGTTTAACACTAAATACTAGGGATGCAACAATACAATTAGCCCACGGTTCAATACATACCTCGGTTTTTTAACCACGGTTTTCGGTTCGGTTCGGTTCAGTTTGTTATTCTATGCTTAGGCAATAGGAACAGTAAGAGGTTAGTAGAAAAAGTAAAAACGATTTATTGCAATACTCCTTTATTTTATTTAAAAGCAAAGAAAAGTCCACTAGTTTCTAGTGTATTGTATAATATAAAATAATTTTTTATTTTAAAATTAACACTGACATCTCACAGCTGTTGGTAGCCCATGTACAAACTGTACAAACAAATTCTCCAAATCCAAGCTTTCGATTAAATTTAATATTTGAAATCACCAATAAAATCTGACAACAACTGCCTCATTTTATTTTATTTTTTTTCTCAAACGCTGGAATCATGACAAAAAATCTGTACTTTTCAGGCTGGATCAAGCTAATGCGCATGCGCAGACCTAAATGCGCGTCTCTTGTGCCTCATTTCGGAGACACTCGTCTGGCTGTTTCTATAGAAACCGGTGCTTCTAACGGCCGCTGCAGTGACGCGATGACTTTATCAGTCAGCGATTGGCTCTTATTTAGAAGGCGGGACTTATTCCACCATATTGCGCGTTTCACTTTCTCCCATTCAAAACAATACGAGTGACGCGTCTTGTGTTATTCTATAGTCTTTGATTATACTCAACGGCAAAACCGAAATGTCTCCACACCACGGATTTGAAAGACGCCGGCGCTTCCTCGTACTGTAGCCTCACTTCCCCGCCGCTCGCCATGTTAAAGTGTGGAATGATGGTTCAGCGCCCCCTAACTTTAGAGCATAGTGATTGAATATTTACTCGCGGGGAGGAGTACTCGTAGACTTACAGGCACACACAAACAGTCAATTCGGAGAGAAATAAAACGCACATAAATTATTTAAACGTAAAACCGAAAAAAACGCAATTCACAAGCGCGTATTGAACTGTGGATGTCGTACCGAACGGTTCAATATTATATTGAGAATTGTGGCATCCCTACTAAATACTATTATTCTCATTTGTTTCACTATATGTATGGGCCACAAGAGAAATAATGGAATAAATTAAGACAGTTATATATCGTTTTCAGCATATTATGTTGAAATTCGTCTCAGAGAGAATATGCTCCGTTAATGCAGCGTCAGACAGCTCCGTCACTTTTTACTTTCAATTTGAATAGCCTACTAACATTGCTTCTTGTGTGATATTCATTGGCTCCCCTTCTTGGTTTAAAATGGAAAGATTTACAATATTGTTTTTCCATATGGAAAAGCTATTATTTTCAACCCTCATTCTGACCCTCTGTCTGAAATGATCCGGATGGATGGATGGATGGATGGATGGATTTTGTGCAAAACACTTTATTAACAAGTGAACCTCAAGAAACATTCATGTCATGACGCCTTTAACCGTTTGTTGTTTTCTTTTGGCATCTGATGCATGACATCATACTTAACAAGTGGATTTTATTTTATTTTATTTTTTTTTTTTTTTAATAAAAATTATGATTTTGATTTAAAATGCTATTTAAAACATTCAAGGTTTACTGTGCTTGTTTGTAGGGCTTCACAATTTGGCCACACTTTTGTGATTATCAATAATAATAATAATAATTGTTGTTGTTGTTGTTGTTATTATTATTAATAAAATATTAATAAATATTCTTCTTCTTTTGATTTAGTAAATCAAAAGAAGAACAAGAAAAAGAACAACAACAACAACAACAAAACAACAAAACAACATTATATTATTGTTATTATTATTACTAAAAAATAAAAATGCTAAATCAAAAAATAATAAATATTACTATTTTAATATTTCACTGTAAAACAAACAAAAAAATCATGTAATAACTATTTTAGTTTACATTACAATTGTAAAATTACAGTACTAACATTTATGGCTATCTACTGAAATTTTTCACTGTAAAATAAATATATACAGGTGTTGGTCATATAATTAGAATATCATCAAAAAGTTCATTTTTTTTTATTGTAAATTATTTTAAAAAAAGAAAGTTTCATATATTCTAGATTCCCTACATGTAAAGTAAAACATTTCAAAAGATTTTTTTAAAAGTTTGATTATTAGAGCTTACAGCTCATGAAAGTCCAAAATCCAGTATCTCAAAATATTAGAATATTTCCTAAGATCAATCAAAAAATGGATTTGCAAAACAGAAAAGTTCAAGTTCTTTAAAGTATGTTCATTTGAGCACTCAATACTTGGTCAGCAGCACATATTACAGCAAATGACTTGCTCCTAGCACAAATTACAGCATCAGTGAAGTGTGGCATGGAAGTGATCTGCTGAGGCACTATTGAGCCTTCAGATCATCTGTATATTGTTGGATCGACTGTTTCTCATCTTTCTCTTGAAAATATCCCATAGATTCAGGCATGTTGGCTGGCCAATAAAGCACAGTAATATCATGGTCAGCAAACCACTTGGAAGTGGTTTTTGCACTGTGGGCAGGTGCTAAAGTCCTGCTGGAAAAGGAAATCAGCATCTCCATAAAGCTTGTCAGCAGATGGAAGCATAAAGTGCTCCAAAATCTCCTGGAAGATGGCTGCATTGACTTTGCACTTGATAAAACACAAGACCTTACTGACTTCAAAACACTACTGACTTCAGAAACTTCCCACTAGACTTCTGTGCCTCTCCAGTCTTCCTTCAGCTCTGGGAGTAAGAAACTTCTGAAAAGAGGACGTTGTTTCTTTTTCTCCTTAGCCCAGGTTTCAGTCGTTTCTGTTTCAAGTGGCTTGGTAGTCCTTTTCCTGAAGATGTCTGAGTGTGGTGACTCTTGATGCGCTGACTCCGGCTTCATTCGACTCATTGTGAAGCTCTCCCAAGTGTTTGAATCGGCTTTACTTGACAGTATTCTCAAGCTTGTGGTCATCCCTGTTGCTTGTGCACCTTTGCCTACCCAATTTCTTCCTTCTAGTCAACATTGCATTTAATATGCTTTGATATTTCACTCTGTAAACAGCCACCCCATTCAGTAATGACCTTCTGTGACTTACTCTCTTTGTGGAGGGTGTCAATGATTGTCTCCTGGACCATTGCCAAGTCAGCAGTCTTCCCCATTAGTGTGGTTTCAAAGAACAAGAGATACCCGGAATTTATACTGTAGGAATGGTCATTTAATGAAACTCAAATGTAAATATTCTAATATTTTGAGATACTGGATTTTGGACTTTCATGAGCTGTACGCTCTAATCAACAAATTAAAAAAAAAAAAAAAACTTTTGAAATGTTTTACTTTACATGTAGGGAATCTAGAATATATGAAAGTTTCATTTTTTTAAATAATTTACAATAAAAAAATGAACTTTTTCACGATATTCTAATTATATGACCAGCACCTGTATATATACACAGTGCCCTCCCAATTATTGGCACCCTTAGTAATTATGAGCAAAAGCAGCTGTGAACATAAATCTGCATTGTTTATCCTTTTGATCTTTCATTCAAAAATTAAAAAAAAATATATCCTTTCATTGAAGGAAAATAAAAAAATAGGGGGAAACTTACATTATGAAATAAATGTTTTTCTCCAAAACATGTTGGCCACAATTATTGGCACCCTTTTATTCAAAACTTTTTGCAACCTCCTTTTGCAAAGATAATAGCTCTGAGTCTTCACCAATAATGCCTGATGAGTTTGGAGAACACCTGACAAGGGATCAGAGACCATTCCTTCATGCAGAATCTCTCCAGATCCTTCAGATTCCAGCTCCATGCTGGTGCTTCTTCTCTTCAGTTCACTCCACTCATTTTCTTTAGGGTTCAGGTCAGAGGACTGAGATGGCCATGGCAGAAGCTTCATTTTGTGCTCAGTGACCCATTTTTGTGTTGGATTTGATGTTTGTTTTGGATCATTGTCCTGATGGAAGATCCAACCACAGCCCATTATTGGATTTCTAGCAGAAGCGTTTAGGTTAGGAACAAGATGTCCAGGACCTCCAGCAGAAAAATAGGCTAAAATAGCTATTTTCTTACAGCCACTTTCTATTTTGTGGAGCCCAACAATCTTTTACTGCACATCAGAACTATATTATTTGGTTTTACTCATTGTGATGAATGATTACGGGAATTTGGCCTTTGTGTTTCCTCATGTTTATATTCCTGTGGAACAGGAAGTCATGGCTGGACAATTTCATGCTCCTAGTCACCCTGGTGTGCTAAAAAAAAAAAAATGTAAATATGAATGGGAATGTACTTCAGAGATATTTTACTCATAATAATTTCTAGGGGTGCATTTAAACATTTATTTCATAATGTGAGTTTCCCCCCACTTTAAACAATGAAAGTTTAGAATTTTGTGATTTTTTTGAATGAAAGACCAAAAGGATAAACAATGCAGATTTATTTTCACAGCCACCTTTGCTCATATTTACTAAGTGTGCCAATAATTGTGGAGGGCACTGTATATATATTATTTTAGAAAAATAATATAATAATAATAATTTTATTTTACAATAAAACTGTAAAATTACAATACTAATATTTTTGGCTGTACTGATTTCTCCATTTTCAAGCATTAAACTATCAAACATTTATTTTGGTGGATCATGATCTACTGACGTGTAAATGAACACAGTGCTGCCCTTCACTCTGAATCACATGGAGCATATATATTTATTTATATTTATATATTTAATTAAATCGCAGCCTTTGCAATTTGATAATCGCACTAAGCCAAATTGTTTTTTGATTTTGTTTATATTTTGATTAATCATGCAGCCCTAGGACAACGCAACATTTTATGTTGGTGCCAGATCCACTCGTGTTGAATAAAACATGCAAATCTAATGATGTGCAATTATTTTCCATATCATCAGTAATTTGGTTTAATTTGGTAATTATCAACTGTCATCAGTTCTCATTAATGTAATAGCCAAGAGTCACGTTACTTGAAATGACAAGCAGCGACAGGCTAAATGTCTTCACTTCCACTGTGGGATGAAAGTTTGCTTCCAACTGAAAGGATCCATCCATCCAGCTACACAACAAAATGCTGCCGATCTTAGAAAAAAAAGTGAATATTTCCAGGCTGTCATAACTTGAACATTTTGACATGAATAATTCTTTGACATGGTTATGTCCTTAGCTTTCTGTCAATATGATTTGACATGCAAGGACGAGAGAAAATATCACACTGACTGCCTGCGCGCGTGGTGTCAGCCACTTCTGTGGACACTTTTTAAATGCATCTCGTCAATGAGGTGTTATTTCATTGTAATTTTAGTAAGATATCAGAAACATCCCAAAGTAAAAAAAAAACAAAAAACAAAAACAAAAAAAAACATTATATTCCACATTATGCTAGCTAAGCCCAATGTTTAGTATGACAAAACAGCTGACAGAAAGCCACATTATTATATATATTTAATATATATAAACAGCTGTGAGTGCATAGACAGTGAGACCATAATTGCTTGTTAAAAATATTGGTGACCTTAATCCACATGCTAATAGCATAATTAAAGTGGTGTTTCATGGACTTCGTAATCTTCTGTGACAAGGCTTAAAATTCAATTAACCCCATTTTAACACTTTTGTTTCAACTGTGTTTAGAAGGCTAATTTGCTTCAGATTTAACTCCACTAAACGTAATTATGATTTGAAAATAATTTGGTCTCTAAGTATACAATCATAGGATGTTTATGTCTGAAGTGCACTGATTTGCTTTGCTTTCTAACATAGAGGATGGCAAAATATGTATATTGTAGAATAAATTATTGGAATTAAATCCATATTAAACCTCCTTGCACTACATAATAATAATAATAAAGTAAATGCTTCATTAGATGCAGGTCAATATAAAATAGCTTGTTAAATTTACAGTAAAATATGCAGCTGTGGTTGCCAAACATTTAAATACTACAAAATAAATAAATTATTAAGCAATATGATAGCGTAATCTACTACCGAAATCTAAATTTTACCTTTAAAATGTACTGATAACAAAAAATGAGAAGCAGCAATTCAAATGAAATATTATCTAATACTGTATGTAATATGTGTTACGCAGGGACTTCTGAGAATGTCCTTTTACTGTTATTCACTGTAGATTATACATTTTTCTTAGATTTTACTTGCAAAAAATAATAATTTGACAGTATTTTACAGTAAAAAACTACAGTGACAATATTTCTGTTATGATATGTAGCTGAAAAGGAGCGCAGGAAGGAAATCTTTACAGAAAACTTTTAATTCAGTAAACAACTAGAACAGGAGATTAACTAGGAGAAATTAACAGCCAAAACACCATAAACATTCAGCAACGCAAGCCAAGGGACTAACTGAAACAGAGGGCTTAAACAGAGCAAACAGAGAGATATGCTATCTAGATAATTAATACAACACACCTGAAACAAGGAACCTAATCAATTAGTAACTATGGAAACAAACAAGGAGAAAACAAATGAGAACTCATCTAATTAACAAACTCAAAACAAATCTAGAAACTCAGACATGAACAGATCAAGAAAACAGATCAAAGAACAAACTCTAAACATGTACAAATAAACCAAACGTGACAATTTCAGGGATAACTGTATATTAAAGGGATAGTTCACCCAAAAATGAAAATTTGATGTTTTCTGCTTACCCCCAGCGCATCCAAGTTGTAGGTGACTTTGTTTCTTCAGTAGAACACAAATGATGATTTTTAACTCCAACCGTTGCCGTCTGTCAGTCAAATAATGCTAGTGGATGGGAACTTCTACTATAAGAGTAAATAAAATTTGCATAGAGAAGTCCAAATTAAACCCTGCGGCTCGTGACGACACATTGATGTCCTAAGACACGAAACGATCGGTTTGTGCAAGAAACCGAACAGTATTTATATCATTTTTTACCTCTAAAATACCACTATGTCCAACTGCGTTCAGCATTCGCTTAGTGAGGTCTGATCACGCTCTGACAACGGCAGTGATGTCTAGCACTCGTTGAAGTATAAGCGCGAGACATCACTGTCGTTGTCAGAGCGCGATCAGACCTCACTAAGCGAGTGCTGAATGCAGTTGGACATAGTGGTGTTTTAGAGGTAAAAAATGATATAAATACTGTTTGGTTTCTCGTGTCTTAGGACATCAATGTGTCGTCACGAGCCGCAGGGTTTAATTTGGACTTGTCTATGCAAGTTTTATTTACTCTTATAGTAGAAGTTCCCATTCACTAGCATTATTTGACTGACAGACGGCAACGGTTGAAAATCATCATTTGTGTTCTACTGAAGAAACAAAGTCACCTACATCTTGGATGCCCTGGGGGTAAGCAGATAAACATCAAATTTTCATTTTTGGGTGAACTATCCCTTTAAGTGATATAATGATAATATACCAATCTACTTACAATACCAAAATCTGCTTTTTATCTTTAAAATAACCGAAAAGGAGAAGAAACAAAGTTTAGAAGTATAGTTTTAATAAAAGATAATAATATTTGATGTCACACAGGGACTTCAGGGATTGCCCTTTTACTGTTTTTTTGCTATACATTATAGAAGGTTTATTTATTTTTGTTTATTTTTATTTGCAAAAACCATTAATTTGACAGTATTTTACAGTAAAATTACATATAATGTGATGTTATCCCATTTGCAGTTTTTCACTGTATATGTTAACTAATTACAGTTAACCATTAACAGGTTTATACTGCCGCATTTTTACAGTTGAAGTTACAAACATGTTTCTCGTGTTCTAGATAATTATTTGAGGACAAAGTTTTATATCTCATTTTACATCTGTCAAGCGAATGCCATATCATCTCACATTTTCTTTAGTTTTGCCCAACTGTCCTGCTGCAGTTTTAAAATGATCCCGGCATCGTTCTTGTCTTCCTCTATTAAAGCCGCTGTGACATATTGAGCAAAGACGTTTTCCATGTTCTTGTGGAGAAGGTCGTCGGGCCAGCCCAAATCTAGTCCCTTGAAAGTGAGCCAAGATTTCCATCGGTGTCATTCAAATTAGCATTAGACTTGAATGCGGTTTGCGAGCAGATCAGACAGTGTGAAGGACAGAGCCGTCTCCCGTTCGCTCGCTCCACTCCCCCACTGTCACAGCACGAGGTGCAGGCCTTGCCGTTTCTACACTATCAGGGAAATTAATTGTCCTCAAACCACTTTTATCACACCCTCAGGTCCGTGGCTTGATTGAATAAAGAGTTTTATTAATGCTACAGCTTGGGACTTGCTATTGACATGTTGGATCAATGCTGTGGACTGCAAAAGTGAGTGTGCTACTAATCAGTATTGATAGACAAGAACACAGGAGTGTCTTTTTTGAAGCTTTCTTGAGCAGTTCATCTGTAGATGTGATTACATTACAGCATATTATATAAATTCAATTCAATTCACGTTTATTTGTATAGCGCTTTTAACAATACATATAGTTTCAATGCAGCTTTACAGAAAATGCATGTCAACATTACAATTTAGAGTACTCTGTTATCAGAGGTGACTGTGTCCAAATGATGTAATTTCAGAAATGTACATACAGTACATCATACATGAAATCATTGTATACTAAAAGAGTAGTTCTTTTAGTCCAATAAGTAATACTTCAGTTTGATCTGAATTTAATTGAAGAAAATTAGGCCTACTGGTCATACAACATTTCACGTCTTTAACACACTCTGTCATTTTGGATAATTCAGAGATTTCATCTGGTCGTGATGAAATATATAACTGAGTATCATCAGCATAGCAGTGGAAACTAATTGCATGTTTTCTTATAATATTACCAAGTGGAAGCATATATATATTGAAAATAGCAGAGGTCCTAACACCGATCCATGTGGCACTCCATAATTTACTCCATAATTTATCTTAGAATTATTAACATTACACTAGGCATCAAGTTCAACCAAAAACAACCAAATTTTTTATCGTACATTAATAAATAAATTATCAGGCATTTATGGCTCATATATGAGAAATTATATTGTGAGAATATGGAGCTCATACTCGAGGAGGAAAAATAACACCTTAATTTTATTCAGAGGTCCAAACTGAGCAAAAAATATGCAATTTGGTGCAGATGCTATTTATACGGCCAAAAAGATGTACAGTAATTCTGATAGCTTGTAATGAAAATCAATGAGATTTGTAACAGCATAGCAGACTGCTTACAGAAAATGCATATAAATATCAGCTGCACTCTACACTGTATCTCCAATAGTATGTCTTAGTAAAATGATATTTAAAAGCTTAGTTTAATGATCAATGTGGGGGGCAAAACATGTAATGCAATGCAATACAATGATGACTGGGAGATAAATAAACATTCCTCAAAGGCCTGATGGATCATTTTTGATTTTAACAGGATTTTTCTAAAAAAAATATGCATGGATAATCAAGTAAACCGAAGTTGTTTCAGTCCAGTAAGTTGTCTTGAAATATTATTGAATATTGTCTTGAAATATTACAAACAATATAAAAGTTAATAAGAGCCAGTAAAGATTTCAAAGGAAAAAGACACCTGAAGGGGGATGTTGTTACAATTATACACTCTTAAGAAAAATTGTTCTAAACAGTACCAAATTAGGGTTCTTCGGCTTGTAACAAAAGCAGAATCTTTTTTAGTGCTAAATAGAACCCTTTTTATAAGGTTCCATGAAGAACCATGCTTTGAAAGTGCTATATATGACCTTATTAATGGTGTTATAATTTATAAATATTGTTTTTCTTACTCCTCTATCTGCCTGGTCTTTTAATATGATTGCTGCCTCTATTTAAATTTTATAGACATTTTAAGAAAGAAATAATTTACCTGTTGAGAGTGTGCTGACAGTCTGTGTAATTGAATGGCTGACCTACAGAGAATCAGTAATGAGGTGGCTTTGACAGTTACAGATTTGAAAAACAAAAAAAAAGTGGGAATAAAGAACACTCCAACACAAAGAACCATTTCAGCATATAAAGGATGATATGCCACAATGCCACAGCCTGATGTTCTTCAGGATGATACGGTTCTAAATAGAACTGTTATACATGTAAAGAACCTTTAAAGGACCATCTTTTTTAGAGTGTAAAAGGCCTTTTACTATAATCTATCAGTTAGACGACAGAAGGCATATAATATATTGTGTAAAAGTTTTTCAGCAAAGTTTTGATCATGTCGATCATTTAGACCTTTGAAATTTGTGTATCAGATATAATACAGTAGGCTTTATTGGGTTAAAATCAAATTTTTATATTTTTAAGCTGAATGCGATATCTGAAAAATTACTTTAGAGGGCAGAATGCTAAAATAATGTATTAAATACTTGCATACAAAAGCTAATATATATATTATTCAATATAAAATCAGTTACATTGTCTTGTCTTGTCTTATTATTTGTCCATCACAATTGTATATCCTAACATTCTATAAGAACAGGCTGTATGTTCCTGCCGAAAAAGCTGAACAAAAGGCAGCTCACATATTCGATAGGTCTATTTTTACCAAGGCCATGAGTGCAGCAGGCAGAGCAGGTGAGGTGAGGTGGGACGAAGTTTTTGGGGCCCATACGGGAGAGTGAAACGGCCCACGTTAATCATCCAGACAGCAGAGACATTAACTGTGCATGAAGCCGAGTCTCTGGACATCACACCAGAGAACACACTCCGCGTATGGGGGGGAGACCAGGGCAACAACTCTGGGATTCACACACTGCTGATGTTAGACTGAGTGCTATTGTAACTTGCCGCTTCCAACTTTCTTAGCCACTTTCGCCTTTGTACTGAAGCTAAGTGGTCATCTCTTTCATAAAAAAGAAAAAACCTTACTACGTATATATATATATATATATATATATATATATATATATATATATATATATATACATACATATATATATATATATATATATATATACCTTACTACAGCTGGGTCAGTCTCTATTATTATTTCAAGAGTGCCTGATTCTCCATGACCTACTTGGAGAGCTGAAGGAGCCTCTGTGTGCACAGATGCATTGAGTACTGTCACTTTCTGAGGATTACACATCAGCCACGCTGACGAGTGTCGGCAATAGTGTTCCACTGCCACAGAGCTCCAGCATATGAAAATGACTAAATGTATTTTCTTCTGTGGTAAATTAACATTACAGTTCTTTAGGACAAAAACATAATCATTTGTATTCATGAAGCATAATCAAGACCATTAAACGTTTTAAACACATCAGTGTCTGTTGCATTTCTCTGTTTTATCTCCAGCTGTATTCGTGAGGTGCTTTAACGTGGATGGCAGGTGGCTGTCAGGCTAATGGCAAGTTTATAATAAGCAAATGTTTCCTGATTGATGGCTCGCATGTCACTGCTCTGCTCTCAGTAGACATATTACAGACCTTTCCGTTTGAGTGTTCTGAAGGCACTAATGTTAACACAGGAAAGCAGATGAAGATCTCTTCGTGGGGATGAGCTGTAGTGTAATGTTTAAAATAATTCAGACAAAAATAAAACTTCTGACATCTTTTACTCACCCTCGCTCTCACACCAGTGCTTTTTTAGTATTTATTTTAATATTATTGTATTTATTAATATTATGAATTATCTTTTATTTTTATATTTTTAGTTTTCACTTTAATTTTAGTTGATTTTTTTTAACAATTTTGTTGTGCTTCTGCCATTTTTATTTATTTAGCCTTAATTTGTATTTCCATTTAATTATTTTTTTATTTTTTTATTTTTTTTTTTTCGTTTTAGTTTTATCATTTTACTTTTTTCAGATGGGCTGGTCTGAGTATTTCAGAAACTGTTGATCTACTAGGACAGGGGTGTCCAGTCCTGCTCCTGGAAGGCCAGTGTCCTGCAGAGTTTAGCTCCAACCCCAATTAAACAAACCTGTACCAGCTAATTAAGATCTTACTAAGCATATATACAAGAATCTTCCAGACCAGTGTGTTGAGGCAAGTTGAGCTAAACTCAGGACAGTTGCCCTCCAGGACCGCGGACACCTGTCACGATTTGTGTTGAGTTATGTTCTGTTTGTCACGTGTTCTCCTTTGTTTCTTGTTTTCCCACCACTTGTTTGTTCTTATGGTTACCCTCATTTGAGTTCATTTGTCCCAGCTGTGTCTTATTAATTAGTCTTGTTAAGTCCTTTATTTGTTCTGTATATATTCCCTGTGTTCTCCCTCAGTCTTGGTTGGTTCTCATTTATGTTAGGTTGTGTTGTATTTGGTTCTCCTGAGTTTTGTCATTAAAGACATTTATATTGAAGCTCCTTTGTCTGCATGTGCTTCACACAACTAACCCCTGACAACACCCCTGTACTAGGAATTTCAGGCACCACCATCTCTAGGGTTTATATAGAATGGTCAGAAAAAGAGAAAATATCCAGTGAACGGCAGTTCTGTGGGTGAAAATGCCTTGTTGATGTCAGAAATCAAAGGAGAGTGGCCAGACTGGTTCAAGCTGATAGAAATGCAACAATAAAGCAAATAATCACTTGTTACAACCGAGGTCTGCAGAAGAGAATCTCTGAATACACAACATGTCAAACCTTGAAGCAAATGTACTACAGCAGCATCAGATGCCACTCCTGTCAGATAAGAACAAGAAACCGAGGCTGCAATTCGCATGGGCTCACCAAAAATTGCACAATAGAAGATTGGAAAAATGCCATCTGGTCTGATGAGTCTCCATTTCTGCTGTGACATTCAGATGGTACATTTTGGGCCCCTTAGTACCAATTGATCATCGTTTAAATGGCACAGCCTACCTGAGTATTGTCACTGAACATGTCCATCCCATTATGACCACAGTGTAAAATCTTCTGATGACTACTTCTAGCAGGATAATGCACCGTACTAGCTAAAATAATCTAAAGCTGTTTTTTTGAACATGACAATGAGTTCACTAAACTCAGATGGCCTCCACAGTCACCAGATCTCAAACCATTTAGAGCAGCTTTGGGATGTGGTGGAACGGGAGACTTGAATCATGGATGAGCAGCCAACAAATCTGCAGCAACTGAGTGATGCTATCGTCAATATCAAATATCAAAATCACTGAGGAATGATTCCAGCACCTTGTTGAATCTATGCCATGAAGAATTAAGATGGTTCTGAAGGCAGAAGGGGGTCCAACCTGGTACTAATACCCTTGTACCTAATCAAGAGGCTGTTGAGTGTATATATACACTGCTCAAAAAAAAATAAAATAAAGGAACACTTTTTAATCGTAGAATAGCATCAAATCATTTAAACTCCTGGGATATTGATCTGGTCAGTTAAGTAGCAGAGGGGGTTGTTAAGTTTCAGCTGCTTTGGTGTTAATGAAATTAACCCTCTGGAGTCTGAGGCTGATTTGGGGCCTGGAGAAGTTTTGACATGCCCTGACATTTGTGCTTTTTTCAGTTGTTCATAAACATATAAATGACAAAAGTGTCATTACACTGTATTCAGCACAAACTAGGCTACAATAATATATGAGGAACATGTATGTACATGTTTGTGTTTTTGAAGGAATAATGTTTATGCGTGGTTACTGAAAAAACAAAAAACTTAAGTCACTGAAATAAGGCCAAAATAAGTATATTAAATCTGTGTTCACAAGACTTTTGGGTATTGGAGGTTGTAGACTAGAGTTTTTGCTTCAAAATTATGTAAAAATTATGCTGCCTACTCCTTCATATAAAACAATATATTGATTTAGTTTTTGTAAGACACTTTTTGCCAAGAAACACAGTATGCATGGAGGCGTGAATCACCACTGAAAAATGGGCCATTCTCACCTGAGAAGACAAAAGAATTGGATAGTAATGAGCTGAAATGACTTGCATATTAATGAGGCATTTCAGTCAGGTAGGCTGTGAAAAAAACCTTCTGTGATGTCTCAAGCTCATCATGATATATGAAACATACAGAAAAATATTATTACAATATAAAGTAATGGTTTTATATTATACTTTAAAATATAATGTATTTCTGTGATGCAAAGAGTCTGAATATAGGCTTTTAGTTTAAAAGCATGCACATTTGGAGAAATATTGGATTCTCATATGCTTATGTCAATTTTCTATACAGAGAAGTTATATTTATTTAATATTCATTGTCATTACTATGAGCGCTGGTGTTTTCAATTCATCCTTGAAGTCGGAGGGCGCTCTCTGTGCATTTTTAGTCCACAAATTCATCTAAAAGAAGAAGAGGCTATTCCATGAATGGAGTTTCCAATTCATACTGCAGCCGGAGGGCGCTAAAGAAACAAAAACTCATCTAAAATTCATCTGTAGAAGAAAAGAAAACAGGAACTAACTGCATGTCTTCTAGAGCTCCCTAACCATGACTTTTACATCCAGATAAACACTTTTCAAGACAATAAATACACGATTGAGACGATGAATGCATGTATTGCGTCTGAATAGCGCTGGCTCTGTGGGCGTGGCCGCATTAGCAGATAATGAGCTGAATCACGGACTTCTGACATGGCTCTCTTTTCATACAGATTACATAAACACAGAAGGTTTGTTTTCGATTTGACTTAAATGATTTAAAACCTGACATCTTAACGTTTTTTTAGATATAAGTTTAACTTTTCTGTGATTAGTATTCACTAAGTTACAGTTCATTTTCTAAGAACTATCAGATTGGACTTCGTTCAGAGGGAGAGGAGAAATCACGCATCATGTTAGTTTTCTTTATTTTACAAAAAGCACAACATTGTGTTTTTACTCTGAGTGTATACAAATAAAAGAAGATATTCTATAGTTTCAATTGATATATTACTTATGTCTCTATGACAAAAAATGACGGAGTATTTTAAGTCTGTTTTGCTGCAATGTGAAAAAAAACCTGCAAAACGCGCCGACGCGTTTTCAGACCTCAGAGTGTTAACAACAGGTGCAATAAATGAGGAACAGGATGAGCACTGCCAAAACCCCTACAAAATGACCTCCAGCAGGCTACTGATATGAATGTCTCTGACCAAACAATCAGAAACAGACTTCATGAGGGTGGCCTGAGGGCCTGACGTCCTCTAGTGGGCCCTGTGCTCACTGCCCGGCACCGCGGAGCTCGATTGGCATTTGCCATTGAACATCAGCATGGGCAGGTCCACCACTGGCGGCCTGTGCTTTTCACAGATGAGAGCAGGTTCACCCTTAGCATGTGACAGACATGAAAGGGTCTGGAGAAGCAATGGAGAACGTTATGCTGCCTGTAAAATTGTTCAGCATGACCGATTTGGTGGTGGGTCAGTGATGGTCTGGGGAGGCATATCCATGGAGGGATGCACAGACCTGTAGTATCTGCACTGAAGTATCAGCAGAGATCGAGTCAACTGGATCATCCATTGTGAAGGCCTCATCGATACGACAGCCAGTAGCACAGTTCCTCAACAGACCGTCCATACCAGCGTGATGAATACGATCCTCAACTGGATGGAACTGAAATAAATACTTTGATTGTTGCGATCCTATCAGACTTATGATAGCAACCTGATTGTAACAAAGCACTGTTTGCCAGAGGAGAACTGGCCCCCCGACTAAGCCTGGTTTCTCCCAAGGTTTTTTTTTCTCCATTTTAACACCTATTTGCCACTTGTTTGCCACCTGATGTCACCTGATGGAGTTTGGGTTCCTTGCCGCTGTCACCTTTGGCTTGCTTAGTTGGGGACACTTGACATTTGATATTCAATAGTATTCTTGACATTTATTCAACAGTGCTTCTGATCTGCCTGCATTGACACTATTATTTAAGAGCTGCTGTGCAGCCAAATTATGTACCAGTTATCAATGTAAAGCTGCTTTGACACAATCTGCATTATAAAAAGCGCTATATAAATAAAGGTGACTTGACTTGACTTGACTTGACTTGTACAGGCTAGACAATGGCACCCTGACTGCCATCAGGTATCGGGATGAAATCCTTGGACCCATTGTCAGCTGGTCCAGTGAGTCCTGGGTTCCTACTGGTGCACGACAATGCCCGGCCTCATGTGGTGAGAGTATACAGGCAGTTCCTGGAGGATGAAGGAATTGATACCATTGAATGGTCCCCACGCTCGCCTGACCTAAATCCAACAGAACACCTCTGGGAGATTATGTTTCAGTCCAGCCAACGCCACCAGGTTGCACCTCAGACTGTCCAGGAGCTCAGTGATGCCCTGGTCCAGAACTGGGAGGAAATACCCCAGGACACCATCTGTCGTCTCATTAGGAGCATGCCCCATCGTCAGGCATGCATACAAGCATGTGGGGGCCATACAAACTATTGAGTACTATTTTGAGTTGCTGCAATGGAATTTCAGCAAAACAGACTAGCTTGCTGCATCATTTTTTCACTTTGAATTTTCAGGGTGTCTTTGAATTCAGTCCTCTGTAGGTTGATCATTTTCATTTCCATCAAACAATGAGGCATCCTTTCTGTGGCGAGCAGGGCGGGCGAAGAGCCGTGAGGGAACAGCGCGAGGCCGGTGACGTGAGAGTTAACGAGCTCCACCTGTGAGGCGCACCGGCCTTGAGTCTCTCACGGAGGAGCTCGGGAAGCATAAAAGGAGGAGGAACGACAGTGAAGGACGAGAGAGGACCAGGCCTGGACTTTATTTTATGTTTTATTATGTTTGTGTGGCCGGCAGACGTCCGCGAGAGTCTGCCGGCATTACTTTCGTTTTGTATCTGTTTATTTTGAATTAAAGTTTTGTTTGAACATTCGCCGGTTCCCGCCTCCTTCTTCCCACATCTACGAAACTACGTTACATTGGTGCCAAAACCCGGGAGGAAGGAGATACATGCTGTCGGAGAGCCCTCGCTGCTGAGGGGGATCGCGGTGCTGCGGAGTTCCAGGAGCAGCGCAGGAGTGAAGACCGCAAGAGGCTGCCCGAGGCGGTGGTGCTGGAGCATCCAGTGACCACCGCCTCGGGACTGAGACCTCTTGATGGTGTGCTCCTGGAATGAGGTGGGGTGGCTGCCGTCCAGGAGGGAGCGGAGGAGTTGTCGTCGTCCGCCATGGGCTGGAGCCTGCTACCGTCAGCCATGAAGGGAGGAAGCAGGGGACGGCGGACTCGCTGCCGGCTGCCCTCAGCCAGGAGGAGCCATCACCGGCCACCAGGAGGCGGTTGAGGATCGGGCCGTCCACCGAGCGTTCAGTGCCATCGCATGGCACCGCGAGGAAGAGCCTCTCGGCTGGCTGAGGACCGAGCAGCAGTGTGTTCGGGAACCGGACCAAGAATTTTTTTTTTCTCTTTTTCCTCTCTCCCCTCTCTCATTCTGTCGCTCCCCTTGATTCCGTCTCCTTTCTCTCGTCTCGTCTGTCCTTACCCCCAGGTGCTGCGGCCGCTGAGACAGGCCCCAGGGGGGAGTAGAGCGCAGTCTCGGGAGTACTCCCCGGCCTGCGAGGGGCGATGGGGGTATGTGGCGAGCAGGGCGGGCAAGAGCCGTGAGGGAACGGCGCGAGGCCGGTGACGCGAGAGTTAACGAGCTCCACCTGTGAGGCACACCGCCCTTGAATCTCTCACGGAGGAGCTCCGGGAGCATAAAAGGAGGAGTGACGACAGTGAAGGACGAGAGAGGACCAGGCCTGGACTTTATTTTATGTTTTATTATGTTTGTGTTGCCGGAAGACGTCCGCGAGGGTCTGCCGGCATTACTTTCATTTTGTATCTGTTTATTTTGAATTAAAGTTTTGTTTGAACATTCGGCCGGTTCCCGCCTCCTTTCTTCCCACATCTACGAAACAACTTTTACACTTTCATTCCTAACACATTACCCAGTCCATATCAGTATAGATATCCAACATGATATTTTTCCCCATTGAGATCTGATGTGTTTTCAAAGTGTTCCTTTAATTTGTTGAGCAGTGTATGTATGCTTGAAAACATTGCAATACGTGGGCAGAGAACGTATTGCAATGACAACACCATTTTTTATAATGCATAAATAATGTAGACACAGCCTAAGTAGCTGTGTTGGAAAGGCAAAAACAGGTTCTTTTGTAGTAATCAATGTAGTTAAGCTTTGGTTAATAAGAAATCCAAAAGGTGTGTGTTGAGATTTTTTTGTTGTTGTTGTTAAAATGATAGATTTGAGTTTACCGATCATCCTCAACTCTTAAAGCTTTTTCAGTCAATAGGACATTTAGAACTCCATCCATTCATCGTCAATACATGAATCCCATCAATCCTTTTTGCATCTTCAGGTCTTATTTATTATCCTGCTGTTCTGTATTCTTACATGGCTGAGAATTAGAGGTATAATATTGATGCCACATTCGTCTTGTGCCTTAAATAATGAGCTTTCAGCAGTCATCTTCAGTAGAGTGCCTAAATCCTGTAATAGTTTCCTGCTCTGCCTGAGCTATGGAGAAATTCATGTGTTGAACTTTTCACACAGCGGAAAATGAATAATTCTCAGCAATACTTTCCTTCTCCGGGGCTATGAAATATTAGAATGTAGAGAGGCTTTTATGATAACAGAGCTGTCTTAGCACAGACATTACCTTTAGAAATTTTTGGATGGATGTGTGTGTACATGTGTGCACATGACTAAGATTTACAAGAACAATAGCACTGAATTTGTATATGGTTGTCAAATTCTCATTTCACAGTACTTTGACATCACACAAGCTTCACCACATGACAGAATCAAAGCAGAATCTGTTCTGCTTGAAAGCCTATTTGCAAATAAAACATGAGTTATGAATACTAAACCATCCTCATTTTTCTCAATGCTGATGTTAGACAAGAAATAAAGTCAGAGTGGGAGAGAGCAAGAGAGCCAGAAGAACATATACAGCGGTGAAAAAGAACAGAAATGCAGGTAGTTTGCAGCTTTTATAGTTCCTAATAAGCCCCTCAAGGCGCTACAACATTACAACCTTCCGTTTTACAACCGAGGATGGGCTGAACGCAAAGGTTCCAGAGGGGATTTTAGCCACAGAATATTTCCTGTCACGTTAAGATTTGCCTGTATATTTGATGCTGAGTTGTTCTTCCCGATTCTTTTCCGTGATCATTTGCGTAATAAAAAGGGGGAACATTCCTCTCATGGAGAGAATAAAATCTGACTGGCATCCTAATGAGGGACTGGAGACGTTGACAGTGTTGTCCCTGAGTGTACATCCTCTGCACTGATGTCTAAATCACATCATGTCAGGCGAGTGTCAGAGTTTTGTTCTTCTTATACTGGGTGACGTGGGAAGGAAGGGCTCCTTGTGGATCATCCTCGCCCTAAAATCTATCCATGAATCTGATCTCTAAAAACACTTGTTTGGCTTAAAAAATATTAACTCAACAGTTTGCTTTAATTTTTTTGAGTTATAACAACTTCTAATAAAATTATGTTCATGAGTTAAAGGAACTTAATATTTATAGCATAAACATACATTTTTAAGTTCATTACTCAAAAAGAAATGGTGTTGTTCCAATTCATTTTAACATAATCGAATGGTGACCCTCGAACCAAATAATCTGGGGCCATATTCACAAAACATTTTATCTTACCACTAAGAGTTCTCCTAAATAGGAGTAAAAGTTTTAGCTAAGAGTTTTTTTCTTAAAACCTATTTACAAAGCTGCTGAGACAAACTTTTACTAAGGAATAGAGAGAAGTCTTAAGCTAAGAGAAAGGGCGGGGTTGACCTTGTTGCTATGGATGATGTCAACATGCTTACTAACTGTGCTCACAGTGATTGGTTGATAGGGGAATTATGTCATGTTTATCAAAATAACACTTGTAAAAATATATAGACCCATTTGATTGATATTTAAATAATATAGGCTTATGTTGAACTTTATTCTTGTACAGATGGCACTGTATTAAGTAGTGCATGAAAAGTGTTTCTGCTTCTTCATGAAAACATCTGACAAATATTGTGTCTAATCCACTTTGTCTGATAAACTTTTGTGAATAAATCAGATTTCAGGACCAAGTTTACAGTTTATGTTAAGTTTACAGCCAGGGTTAGGTGCTTCTACCTCAGTGTTATTCACATATCATTTCCCTCTGATTTTAGGAATAAGTTATGGGTTGGGTTAAGCCTACCCATAACATATTCCTAAAATCAGAGGGAAATGATATGTGAATATCATATATAAACGATTAGGTATAGGGTATAGGGTAGGGGTAGGGATAAGGTTAAGGCTAAAATCAGTCTGTGCAGCGCTGGATAAAGTCGAACACACCTATAGTCATGTGTTCCCCTGAATCATGTATTTAACCTTCATGTTTGCCCTGTGTAGTTGTTGTGTATTGAAGTACGTATTGCTGTTCCCATGTTCCACGTGGCAGGTTATTGTTATCAGTCAGGTTTTTGTTTCATGTAAAAATCAAGTTTGTAGTTCAACTTTGTAATAAACTGCACCTGGGTCCTCTATACCATCATCTTTGTCTGCTTCCATGTAAGCTAGCGTTTCATATAAAAGACCAAATTGAAACCTGAACATAAACAAAACTTACAGTCATTGTCAGTGTCAGTGACAGTCATTGCTTATATGGTCAATGTAGTTTATACCTTCATGTTTAAACTCTACTTTTCAGCACAAAAACTTTAACATACTGTAACAGAAACTTTTTTAAATGTCAAACATAACAGCATTAAATACTAACAGGTTTTTCCCTTTACTAAAAACACATAAAAATATAGCAGCAAGCAGCAATTATCGGGGCCAAGCACAAAGAAGGCACAAGTCATCCCAGCACAGCTGTGAGCAAAGCCATATTTAGGCAAATTGACCGACAATTCATAAATAACTCCAATAATAATGATTTAATGATTCATCACTTTCAAGCAATAGGTGGCACTGTGACCAAATTGTTGTGGTATGGTCAAAGAAAGGTGGCAAAGTTTGGTGTCAATATGCCAAAGCATTGCAGAGATACAGCTTCAAGAGTTGGTTTTGCATCATGCCTCAAATTCGTTGCTGCAGTATACGCAAACGGTTTGACATATCAACTTGAAATCCATAACTTTTTGTCGGCATGGTCTGAAGATGATACGATTGGATTTTAGTGAAAATCGGAGCAACGGTCTAATAGGAGTTAGAAAAAGTAGTTTTTTAAAGAAAAACAATATGGTGGACAGGGAGTTCAGCCCACTATGGCAAATTAGGTATCCATGTTCTCAGCATGACCCAAGGAATCTATTGCGACAAGTTTCATTACAATATGTTAATACAGTCAAAAGTTATTAGCATTTTTTGTAAATTTCATTATACCGAGTTTCGTAATGATACGCTAATCAATGCATTCATAAAATACAGCATTTTAGCACTAAATTAAAAATGTCCGACGGCCAAAATGGCCGATATGGGAATTAGATTGGATAACATTTGACTTGGCATGATGCCCCGAATCTAATGAGACCAAATTTATGATTTTTTGGACAAACCCATCAGAAGTTATTAAGTAAAATTTGCCATTTTTCATATCTCCGGACCAGTAGATGGCTGTAGATGGCGCTGCGCTGAAACGCTGCATGTTGCTTCAGGTCATGCTTGTGATGACATGTACCAAGTTTGGTCTGAATACAATAAAGCTTTACGGTGATACAGCCTTGTGTCTATTTTCGCAAGTAGCACGTAAAATTTGTTTGCACGTGTTTCGAAAAATGGTTTGAGAAATTGACTTAAATTCCATAACTTTTTGTCACCATGGTCTGAAGATGATCTGGTTCAATTTTCGTGAAAATCGGAGCAACGGCCTAGGAGGAGTTCGAAAAAGTGGGTTTTTCGGAAAAATCAAAAATGGAGGAAAAATTTTCATGACGTCATAGGATGCAATTAAATTGTTTTGAATTTTGTTTCTAGCCCTTATGGTTCAGAAGTTATTAGAATAAACATGAGTGAACTTTGGATAGGTGGTGGTGCTAGAGGGATTAACCTAGAGACTCCAAATTTGCTATGGTGACATTTCAGACTACCCTCTATCTTTGTGCCAAATTTCATAACTTTCCCGCAAGCGGTTCTATGGGCTGCCATAGACTTCCAGAGTGGAAGAATAATAAGAACACTAACGATTAAAATAGTTGCCTACGCACCTTCGGTAAATTCACTTTTCAATTCAATTTTCAAAGTTATAAATTTCATTAAGTTACTACAACATAAAAAGTTTAAACGACACAATATTAAGTTGATGTAATGATCAATGTTATGTCAACAGAACTCATCAAAATAATGTTTGCATCTTAAAACATTTAATTTCATAAATGAATTAGAACTTTTAACTTTAAGTTATTTATTTAAGCGGTGAAACTAAATCCCCTGAATTTCTTTTTAGAGTGCATCAATTTCTACAAGGCATTTTGGGTCAGAGGAGTTTTTGGACCATTTGGAGACCACAATGAACTTCGTCGGATGAGGTTGCAAACTTTCACCGTGGTTTTGTAGTGGCTATGTTTGTACAAATGTAGAGTTCAACCTCTCTGCAAATACAATTTCTGTCTTACCTGACAGTAAACTTTGATGCGACCCCCTCCCAAGCCACCTGGCGCATTACTGTGACCCAAAGCGATCTTTTGGTTCAGGTGAACCCAAGTGAACTCGCAGTGTCTTAACTTTCTATTTGTGCTTCTACTCACAGTGTGCGGTGTCAAGGGTTCAGCTAAATGCATGTTGGGGAGAGAGCAAGGCCATGTTTCTGAACATATCCAGTCAAGTGTAACCATTGATTTGATGCTCATTGTTGTGGCTAGAAGCTGCCCTTTAAGCTGATAAGAGGCATGTTGTTTGATGGTGTGGGAGGAAGTGGCTTCCTCTGTTAGTCGCAGCTGCTTTCTTCCAAAGAGGATGAGTGAGTTTTTGGGTCCATTCGTTAATCCAAGCTAATCCTAATTTCTCAGTGTGATTTAATTGATCTTCCTAAATATGTACATGTGCACTGATTTATTTATGAACCCAAACAAAAGAAATCATAACTAATATATAGTACTACAAAAGCCCAATTCTGCATTTTGAGCAGTTCACATTTCCACCACAGAATGCTATTAAACACAATACATAACACGGTAGTGGTAGTTTTCATTAATTTCAGAGAAAAAGCATTGTTAATGGGAAAATGAAATTAAATAAACTAGTGAGAATTTATTTTGAGACTTTATTTCACTACATGATTGACTTTATTACATAATTGAAGACACACCCTTTTTCCAACAAGTATAATTTTATATTATTCTCGGCGCATTCCTGACACATTCTTGCGCTGAAACATAATCTTGTGCAATTATGTTTGATAACTCCAATAAGATTTTTCTTTTAAATCTCTGCTCCATGTCTGAGTGTTCAAAAACTCATAAAATGATTCTGAAGAAATGCCTCACCTCACCTGTGCAGTTTTAGTGGAATTATTTTCAGTTTTATATGGCAAATAAGAGGTTATCCATGTATGAAGAGAGGATTTGCTTTTGATTAAAGGATTATCATCTTGTCTATCTCTAATAATGTAGCACACGTTGTTCTTCAAAGTTGTTCTGTCATCATATCCATCCAACACAGACATATACATAAAAAAAAAATACTAATACTTTTTAGCACATCTTTTGCTGACAGCATTAATATGTGTTCAGGTGCAAAACAACATTATCAGCAGTATGAGCATCAGTGATTTTGGGAGAGATTGCAATACACAGACAGCACTCTAATTTCAATGGCTTGTGTTCAGTATTTGCCATGCAGTCACGTTGAATTTGAGAAATGTATCCATTTTAATGCATATTAATGTGAGAGCACTAATTCCCCATATCTAATTAAAGAGCACCCACAGATGAACTCGTATTCAGAAATCATTTTCTCAATTACCCATAAGCAGACACAGAAATGAGTCTGACGGTTAACAGGAGGAATGCACAGTGTTTGTGGGGTTTGGGAGATTTAAAGTTTGTTTGTTTGTTTGTTTAGAAGTTGTAGTGTGATTAAGCATTACAAAAACCTTTCTTACATTTCTAAATCATCAAATAATCCTTAAAAAAAATCACTTTTAGTTAGAGAAAATGTGTAGTTTTTGTGCGTACGTATGATCTAGAATACGTTAATGCAGTATTTATTACAAATGATTTATCTATGCAATGATTTTTTAAATTCATGTGCCGAGGGCGGGACAACCTGTCACTCTTATGAGATTAACCAATAGCAAACCACAACCATCCAGCCATCCAATCAATTCCCCATGGATAAAATCAAGTCCCTTCCTACATTTTGTCTTGTACGAGAAGCCGTTTCACTCAGATATACATCACAATAGGGAAGAAAAGACTATCGCAACTTCCGTGTTATGCCAACTTTAATATACATATGAGTTTTATTACAAAATACTTCAATTCTTTTTAAAAAGGAATATTTTCAAGTTTTCTGGGTACTTTTCATAGACATAATGATTTTTATATTGTGCAAACTGTATATTCTATCCCCTAACCCTAAACCTAACCCTAAACCTTCCCATCACAGAAAACTTTATGCTATTTTAGATTTTCAAAAAAGATTCTGTATGATTTATAAGCTTGTTTTCTCATAGGGACCAAAAAAAAAAAAAAAAGTCCCCACAAGGTCAAAATTTATTGGTATTACTATATGATCCCCATAATGTGGGGAATACCAGAATAAACACACACACATACACACACACACACACACACACACACACACACTTACTTCTGTTTTAGAGCTTCCTGGAATGCACATGACCATAAAATCAATGAGTCTAAAAATATTTAGACCTTCTGGATCGATGAGAAAGATCATTCTCATGCCTTTGTGCATCGTGTATAAAAAAATAGCCTTTTGATTTTATTGAGTATGGAACCTTTTTCAGCCCTGTGCTGCTGCGTAGGGGATGCTGTGGCCTTAGACACTCTTCTTTGATATAGCCTTCAGTGTCCATTTCATAACAGCTAAGAATAGACACAAAGAGGATTGTAGTGAACAAAGTCTTACAGACCCTTTAAGAACATGATGCAGTAGTATAAGCAAATTTACAAGCACATTAGGTTGGATTTTCTTGTTTTGGAGACATTTAGTGCATGCATTTATGTCCCTTTTCCTTTATTTGAAAGCTCTATTCATTTTCAACCAACAAAACAGCTGTTGGTTTGTCTGTCATTGTATCCATATATTAATGCTGCAGTGTACAGTATCAAACACAAAAACACATCCTGCAGAGTAGTTTGTCATGATTCAACCTGAAATCGATGAGTGTCCACCATTCCAAATTTAAGCTGTTTGTGTTGTGGTCTTTGAAATCTTGAAACCAGTGAGCTTTACATTGGTCACCGCTGAGCCACTTGAAGTTTTGACCTCTCCTCACCTCTCTCGGGTGTCCATTACTACTTAACACAGCAATTCGGCATCAAAGGCCACATATCTGGGGAGAGGGATTGGAAACATGGAGGTAATGTGTTTGGGATTAGCAGACCCAGAGTTAACAGTTACAGTTCTGAGAGCCAAGATGTGTTATAGACCTGCGCTGTAGATGTTTGCACCTACTGAAAGGGATACACTTGTCAAAAAGAAGTGTGCTTAATTCCATTTAAATGTGCACTTGTAGTGTATACGTCAAATCTTAAATGAACAGTGCACGATAATACAATATTAATGAAATAAAAGGCCAGTCAGGTGTACAGGAGCTTAAAAAGAGCACACTTTCATTTAATATGTTGTCGAGCTTTAAAGAATTGCACTTTTTTTAAAATTTTGATGTGTTGACTAACATACTACAGCACATTTAACAGAAATTTTAGTCAACAATATGGTGGCCGAGAGAACTCAATGCTCTGCAACTTAGGAAAACACGTTCAAATAGAAAAAACAAATAAAGAAAACATCACCAACATTGACATGTGTTCTGCAAATACTCACAATGCAACCAAATACACCCACATGGAAAGAACCTATATGTGGATATATGCGCATATATGAAACCTATATGCAGTGTATATGTACATATATGCTGCATATATGCACATATATGATAATATATATGCTGCATATATGTGCATATATACTGCATATATGTGTATATATGCCACATATAGGCAAAATTGAGGTGCATATATGTGCATATACAGGAAATATAGGTCTCCTGTATTGCTTCTTCATATCCATATATATGCCCTATACATACAAGATATGTCTTCTATATAGCTAATGGCAGGATCTGGTCATTTTGTAGCTCATATCTCATTTTTGACTGTCATACATGATGCCTAGCTCATATTTTCTATTATCAAGGCAAAAACTAAGAATTAACGAAAAAAATTATGCAAGAACTTATGTATGTGCGAATGTAGCAGTTATGTATTTAGACAATTATTTTGTGATTCCACTTGCCATGACCATATTTGGGGTTTCCTGCCGCCATGCTGACTTGGGGTGTTGACGCACTTTGCTGCTTCCCAGTCTGCGTGAGACATCACAGCGGTAGGTCGCACAAAGTTTTTGCGGTGATTCAATTAAGGCCATGTTTCATGTAACAGCTGAATTCACATGATATATTTGTATGATTGTAATCCACAACCCCTCTGTGATGTACATTCAGATGTTTCGTTGATTATTTTTCTTTACTTAAGTTACTTTTAATATCTCTCTTTCTCAGCGTTGTGCGTTGCTGCCGCATGCTGTTTGTATGCTGCACAAGTCCTCATATATTGCCATTTGTGTTATACAGAATAAAGTGAGGACCTGATGGCAAGATTTTTCGCAGTCTGTCTTTGATTACAACACAACGCAGAAAACACACCGCTACACGAACACGTGAAATTGGTCCCACATGGAAAAAACCTATATAAACATATATGTTTCAATATAGGTTTGATATAGGTTTTTAATATATGTGACATATATAAAAATTGGCCGTTTTCCTATATTATGTGTACATATATGTACATATATGTGTATATATATATATATGTGTACATATATGTGTACATATGTGTACATATATGTGTGCATATATGTGTACATATATGTGTGCATATATGTGTGCATATATGTGTACATATATGTGTCCATATATGTACATATATGTACATATAATATAGGAAAACGGCCAATTTTATATATGTCACATATATGTAAAACCTATATCAAACCTATATTGAAACATATATGTTTATATAGGTTTTTTCCATGTGGGCAGAAACATGCTGCAAATACTCACAACGCAAAAACACACTGCAAATACTCACAATGCAATCAAATACATCGGATACTGACTGGTTTTCGGACCGGGACCAGGACTGTGTGATGTTGTTAAGCTCATTTATGAATCTTTAAGAGGAGACAAATATGAGCGATCCAAAGTCTCTAGGTAAGGAGAAAAATATGAGCATGGTGTGTGATGTTGTTGAGATCTCTTCTAAAATTTTAAAGGAGACCATTGTGAGAGTGTTAGAGTTTTTGTCTCAGGAGACAAGTGTGAGAAGCAGGAGACTCAAGCAAAAGTCTCCATTTGATGTTAAAGTAACCGCATTTATGTCTAGGAGAAACATTTGAGATGTTAAAGAGATCTCACTTTTGATTCCTATGGGTTTGCAGTGCATTTCTGTATTTGGTTGTGTTGTGAGTATTTGCAGCATGTGTTGTCAAATGGATGAAGATATATATATATATATATATATATATATATATATATTTTTATTTTTATTTTGCTGGTGTTTTGTCTATGTACATGTGAAGAGTTCCAAAACGCAATAACTCCATTTTGATTAATTTGAGTAAAAAGGTGTTTTCTTTACCAAGAAAGTGGCAAGATGAAAACCCCTATTTTCTGTTTCAAACTTTCACATAGCATCTTTTGGATATAAAAACATAAAAAATTCAAATCTACATTTTGATTTTAAAAAGTTTATTATAAAAACGTATTATTTTTTTCCCAAAATGCAATAAATCCATGACACTTTTTTTTTTTTTCAAAATTCAATTAATCCATCAATATAAAAGTTATTTTTCAAATTGATTTTTGAATTTTTCAAATACACAACAAAGTAAGCTGATTCACATATATGACTAAGTCTAAACTTTGACAATATTTATCTTATATACAGGCATTTTACTAAAAATACATTCAGCCATCGCTCCAAAATGGTCCATCTTGTTAATGTTATAAATTATTTGTCATTACCGATTAAAGAGTATCTGGCGCCACCGCACAGGTTAAATAAACACATTTGCCGAGTACACTGGTATTACAAACGTCTTTTAAAAAAGGCTTCAATGTTTACAGTGCATGGAATGGTGCGCTGTGATTGGTTGAGAGCGGATATATCGCGTTTTGCAGAAAAAGAGCGGCGTTTGTCGCGTTATGGAAAGAAAAGGAGAAAACAAGATAACATGACGAATATCGCATTTTGCGCAAAATTAATAAATGACTTTTCAATACCGACTAGATACAATACTGATTTGGGCGGAAACTCAATTTTTTGAAAATGCCGTTTATTGCATTTTGGAACCAAACTCTTCATGTGTTTTCTTCAGTTGCAGCATGCTGAGCTCTCTCCGCCACTGTACAACAATAAATATCTAAGAGACAAAACATGTGCATCATGGAGATTAATAAACAGTTTAAAAGAAATAATTTATTTGTTTATTTATTTATTTATTTATTTATTTTTTGAAAAGGAGAAACAAGAACATGATAGTTTCAAATAATTCAATTCATACTAGTTAATAAGGTGAAAGGGGAAATGGAGAAAAAAAAAAAGGTTCATGCTGCTCCTTTCCATACATCAGCAGTTCAAAAAGTGCAGCTTCTACAAAAAAATTTTAGTTTTTTTGCTTTACAGATGAATGAAAGTCATACAGGTTTGTAACGGCATGAGGGCAAGTAAGTGATGCCAAAACATTTATTTTTAGGTGACCTAGCCCTTTAACACTCAAACTCACTGCTTGTAAAGACTTCTGGTGTCAGCAATAGATTCAGCGAGATAACACAGATAAGCCCAACAGCTGAGAGAGATAAGCAGTGAAGGAACAGACAGGAAAGAGCAGCAGCAAATGAAAAAAGAACGGGAGAAAGAAAATAGAGAGAAACAGACAGAGGGCAACAGGAGGGCCTTGGCCTCCGCTGATCCTCCTCAAATGATAAACAGACAATTAACTGGTCAATTCTACCCGCGTGTGTGCGGCAAGGACCAATGAGCCATACGCCCTGCCTGAGGACGGTCATTCCCATCACACACACACTCGGCCATCCACCCCCAGGGGCCCATTCTATAGTCAACGCGCGACTGCTTCTTGGCACCCTCCATTATTTAGAAGCCTCTCAAACGAGGCAGCTCATTGGCAGTCCACTTACATGAAAAGGTGAGGAGCCACACCGGACCTGCTTGACTCCCCTTTGGACAAACGTGTGTGTCTGTGTGTGGGTGGAGTGGAGGCTTGAACGCTTAAATAGATTGTTTGGTGCCCCTCCAATGTCTTCTATGGCTATCCTCGGTATCCTATATTTGGTTCAAGTGCATCGAGGGTCCTTTGGTGTCTGTGTATCAGTGTTCATTTTGACAGCAAATTTTGATTTAGTTTTAGTCATCGTCTTTTGACTAAAATGCCATTTAGTTTTAGTCATATTTTAGTCATCGGAAATTGTTTTAGTTTAGTTTTAGTTTTAAATCTACAGTAGATTTAGTTGACTAAAGTCTAATTTAGTTAAATTGTAATGCATTAAGCAAGCATTTCTGTAACAATACGCAGATCCAATACACTGATATACATCTGATATTCTCCAAACTGTTTAGGTTCACTTAAGACAACCAACTGTACTTTACTTGCCAAAGCGGAACGGTTTTTGACTGTGCAAAAAGACATGAAAGAGCTCAATTCAGTACTTGTCAGGGACTGACACAATTATCATTGAGGTACTTAGTTTGTTTTTTTTATTTTTAGATTTGATTTTTAGTTTTTCTGCTTTCATTGTAATTTTAGTTAAAAGTTTTAGTAATTTGTTGTGTGTTTGTCTTTTAGTTTTTGCTTTTAAATGTCTATATAGTTTTTTTATTTCTGTTTTAGTTATTTTAGTACATCAGGTTAAGCTACAGCTTGGAAACTAGATTAAATAAAATAAGTTTACATTTTTTAATGTTTATTTCAAGTAATGAAGATTTTTTATGGTTTCGGTTTAGTTATAACACATACATATATTTGACATACTTGTAAAATATATTGAATAATGTGTCAAAAAAGTTCTTAGTCTTTCCTTCCTGTGATAGAAGATACAGTCATTTACTATGAATCAAATAGAAATTAAATTAAATGTTTCACAATTAAATTTATTGTGAAAACAAAACAACAATAATGACCAGAAAAAAAAAAAAAAAAAAAAAAAAAGACTATCCCAAAATACACAGTGACTCTTATTCTGAAATGTCTGCAGTCTGCACTGTAGCAGGTTGCTCATTTAAGTTCAGATGAGGGAGATAAAAATATGCATTCTTACAACCATCTAAAACGTATTACCATATAAACATCGTGTATTGTCATAATTAATCAACATTAGCTTATTGTTACGTGTAGCTGGTAGAGAGATGAGGCAGATACGGATTTCCACAATCATAGACAATACTTTAATGAACACGGGCAAGGAGTACCAAACATACACTTAGAATAATATTAAGACGGACGAGGAGTGAAAGGAGTGAGTGCAATATAAAGGGAGTGCTGATGAGAGAGTCAAGGTACAGGTGATCCATGATGATGGGGAGATGACGAGGGAAGTGAGTGCAGGTGTGGAGAACAGGAGGATCATGGGAATAGTAGTCCAGGGAGACAGGGGATCTGTGACATTACCCCCCCCTCCCGGTAGGCGCGTCCTCGCGCCGTAGATGGAACAACCGGGAGGGGGGTGGGCGCCCTGGAGACCTCAAGCCGGAGCAGGGGGAGGAGTAGACTGGAGTGGAGGTCTCCAGGGCAGGTCCAAGAACCATGGCAGGTCAGGGGCCGAGGGCAACCATGGCGGGTCAGGTGCAGCGGGCAGCCATGGCGGGTCAGGGGCCGTAGCCGACTTGCAGACGAGCCCAGGAGGAGGTGAGGATCTGGCGGGACATGGCGATGCCGCAGGCTCAGCCGACTGAGGCGCAGGCGGGGCTCCAGAAGGCCGCAGAGGAGCCAGAGCGACAGACGACCAAAGGGGAGCAGGAGGGAGTGAGGAAGCCAATGGAGCGTGAGGGACGAAGGGACGAGGTGAAATCCGAGGAGTACAGTCCTGATGTGAGGGCAGGCCGACGAACGACCGATGCGGAACCGGGGGAAGGATGGAGCCTGGCGGAACTGGTGGACTGATGGGCCACGGTGGAGATGAGGGAGGTTGGAGCCAAGGGGGAGCAGATGGACCAACGGGCCAAGGTGGAGTCCTGGGTGAGGTGGCTTGAGGTGGAGGTGCAGTGTGAACACAAATGGGAGGCGGCGGGAGAGGGAGGCAGGGTCTCCCCGCTGGTCTCCAGCTATGAAACTGTTTAGTTTCATAGCTGGAGACCAGCGGGGAGATAAAAAGTTCATAGTCTGTAGCTGGAGCGGCTGGCTCGGCGGCGGCTGGAGCTGAGGGCTCGGCGGCGGAGACTGGAGAGGCAGGCTCGGCGGCGGAGACTGGAGAGGCAGGCTCGGCGGCGGAGACTGGAGAGGCAGGCTCGGCGGCGGAGACTGGAGAGGCAGGCTCGGCGGCGGAGACTGGAGAGGCAGGCTCGGCGGCGGAGACTGGAGAGGCAGGCTCGGCGGCGGAGACTGGAGAGGCAGGCTCGGCGGCGGAGACTGGAGAGGCAGGCTCGGCGGCGGAGACTGGAGAGGCAGGCTCGGCGGCGGAGACTGGAGAAAATAGCTTGGCGGCTGGAGCAGAGGGCCAGTCCATCCCCTCAAATACTATCAGAATTCCCGTAGGAACGGAAGCGGGCTCAGCGGAGACTGGAGCTGTTTGCTCGGTGGCGGAGACTGGAGAAACTCGCTCGGCAGAGACTGGAGAAACTTGCTCGGCAGAGACTGGAGAAACTTGCTCGACTGAGACTGGAGATAATGGCTCGGTGGCTGAAGCAGAGGGCCAGTCCATCCCCTCAAATACAATCAGGATTCCCGTAGGAACGGGAGCGGGCTCGGCGGAGACTGGAGAGGGCTCAGCGGAGGCTGGAGCTGTTTGCTCGGCGGCGGAGACTGGAGTGGACTTGGGCTTTCTCTTCTTCCTCCGCCTTCTGGACCCAGCAGAGGAGTGTGGGTCCAGCATGGGGCAGGCAGGGCGTTCGCTGGAGGGATATGCGGAGGAAGACGGAGGCTGACTGACTAGCCCGGCCAACCGTGTTTCTGGATGGACTAGAGACAAACACCCATCCTGAACCCAATCGAAGAATTTGGAGCCATTTAACCACAAAATTGAATTGATAGTTTCGCTTAAGGAGAAACGATAATCAGGTTCACCAAAACGGATAGTGTCATCATCTAGAAACAGGGAGATTAAATAAGCCTCAGACCAGTCAGACAGTAAAGCGAGCTCAACGAACTCCTCCACATACCCATCCAGCGAACGACCCACCTGTAGGAGCCCGATGAGGCGATCGCCAGCTGACAGAGGAGTGGGAGGCGTTGGAGGAGCAGGAGCCAGGGAGCTGGGGAAAGTCTCCATTGTTTAGTGGAAATCCAACATTTTGGTCCATCTTTCTGTTACGTGTAGCTGGTAGAGAGATGAGGCAGATACAGATTTCCACAATCATAGACAATACTTTAATGAACACGGGCAAGGAGTACCAAACATACACTTAGAATAACATTAAGACAGACGAGGAGTGAAAGGAGTGAGTGCAATATAAAGGGAGTGCTGATGAGAGAGTCCAGGTGCAGGTGATCCGTGATGATGGGGAGATGACGAGGGAAGTGAGTGCAGGTGTGGAGAACAGGAGGATCATGGGAATAGTAGTCCAGGGAGACAGGGGATCTGTGACACTTATAAGCAATCGCTTGGCATAAATGTGCGCTATTCATTAATTGCGAAGCAGTCTGAAGTGCTGCTTTGCGAGCCTGTAGAGTGCGCAACAGCGCCGCCTTTCCTGCGGTTAGATCAGCACGTTACACTAATGTGTGCATCTTCCACACAGGACAGCAGTCCTGACTGACTGGATATCTTCCCAAACCATACCTCTCTATCATTTTCAATTCATTTTTATTCGTTGACGAAAATTAGAGTAGATTTTAGTCATAGATTTAGTCATTAAAAAAGCATTTTTATTACGCCATTGTCTCATTTTCGTCTGTGAAAAAATGTTGTTGACGAAAATTATGATAAATTATTCGTCAACTAAATTAACACTGCTGTAAACTCAAGCAACAATGCTAAACTGCAAGGACCTGCTGAGGATAAAGACAGCAAAAGGTGTGAAGACAGGTGTGATATGCAGAGACATCTATAACATGTCCCTTTTGAAAAAGAAGTACATTTTATTATACTTTTGAAGCAGAACTTTTATACTTAAGAATATACTTAAGTCTGAAATTAATGTTTCTTGCATTAAATGATTGTTTATGTATTATAGTTTACATTTAATATCAAATAAAACACTACAGTTATCAGTAAGACATTCAATACAATTAAGTGCACTTCTTTTTCACAAAGGACCACTATCGTCAAATATGATTGATAATTGTATTGGCGGTATGGTTCTGCTCTGGGCAAGAACTCCCTGCACATCCATGCAGCCTAGCATGGATAAAAGCAGGGAGAGCAGCAATAATCCCCCAAAACAAAATCATATACTGAAATCCCCTAACACAAACTTACTGCTAAAATCTGAATGCCATGATTTTTTTTTAAAAATGCAGTTACCTGAATGAGCCTAGGCCACAAGCATGTTACCAGTACCTGAAAGCTTAAGCGACATCATGTTGACAGCAATACTGGAAGACTTAAGTAATGAGCATGTTGCCCTTACCTAGATGACCTAAACAAGTATGTTACACTTAGATGCAGTGTGCAGTGTGCAGCTAAGCAATGAAATACAGTGCTTCCTCATTCATGAACATGATTTTTGCTTCCGTTGGGCTGATTCCTTTGGCTGTGGAAGTGAAGATGATGACTTCCATGATTTCACACTCCTTTACGGGATCATCAAGCTACGACGTTGTTAGTGTTGAATAAGAGACCTCACAGTATGTGCTTATAGTATGCAGCAATGACACTAGAAGCTTATGTAACAAGCATATTTTTTTTTTATACTTTTGCCTTCCATAGCAACTAGATAGCCTTAAGAACAGCATGTTCCCAATAACAACCATAGCTTTAAGAACAAGCGTATCCAATAATAACCATAGCTTTAAGAACAGCGTGTCCCCAATAGCAACTATAGCTTTAAGAATGAGCGTTTTCCAACTGCAACTACTATAGCTTTAAGAACGAGCGCTTTTCCAATAGCAACTATAGCTTTAAGAACAGCATAGCTTTAACACTTTGATGCATAACATGGGTCTAAAATGACCCGACTGAGTTTTTGTTTTCTTTATCTTTGCAAGAAATTAATTTCATCATTCAGTATTCCAGGTATTCCCCAATGAACTTGTTTTTGATAAGCACACATTCTTATTTTTATTTTTATTTTCTTACTTTTTGAATAAAAATCATTTTTGTATCACCACCCTTCTAATGAATAACATGGGTCTAAAATGATCCGTATTCATTCCATATATATTACCTAAACAAGATATTTAATGAATACCTGGAATAATAATATAATAATAATTCTTTCAAAGATTCAGCACTCAGCACTCAGCCTTGATTTAAATAACAAAGGGAATGAATACGGGTCATTTTAGACCCATGTTATGCATTAGAAGGGGTTTGCATAGCTTATGCATCAAAGAGTTAAGAACGAACGTTTTTCCAACAACAACTATAGCTTTAAGAACAGCGTGTTTCCAATAGCAACTATAGCTTTAAAGTCCGCTGCGGCGGTTCAAGTTATACTAATGCGAAAAAGGACTTTGTTCACATCAATGGAAAGCATATTTACACTGTCTGAATCGTTCCCTATTCTCTATATAGTGCACTATGTGCCATTCACCATGTAGAAACTAGTTAATGTGTGAACAAATGACCGACTTCAGACGCAGCTTCAGTGTCTGTTGATAGTATAGGAGTGGGCGGGACTTCAGATTCTAGAGAGCATTTGATTGGACAGAAGATTTGATGAGAAGCTGAAGTGAAGTGAGATGTGATGTCATGAAAATCCATGATCCATTTTAGCGGAAGTGAGAGAGCAAGTTTTGAATGCTTATATCTCCTAAATGTGAATTTTGTCATTGTTTTGGAACACACCAGCTTATTCATAACATTAAGACATTAACAAATAGCCCTCCCATCAATCTTAAAGGTGCCCTTGATTCAAAAATTTAATTTACCTTGCCATAGTTAAATAACAAGAGTTCAGTACATGGAAAAGACATACAGTGAGTCTCAAACTCCATTGTTTCCTCCTTCTTATATAAATCTCATTTGTTTAAACGACCTCCGAAGAACAGGCGAATCTCAACATAACACCGACTGTTACGTAACAGTTGGGGTGTACGCCCCAATATTTGCATAATGCCAGCCCATGATGTTCCCAACATTATAAAAGGCATTAGACAAGGGCAGCCAGTTAACGTCTGGAGCTGCACACAGCCGAATCATCAGACTAGGTAAGCAAGAACAACAGCGAAAAATGGCAGATGGAGCAATAATAACTGACATAATCCATGATAGCATGATATTTTTACTGATATTTGTAAATTGTCTTTCTAAAAGTTTCGTTAGCATGTTGCTAATGTACTGTTAAATGAGGTTAAAGTTACCATCGTTTCTTACTGTATTCACGGAGACAAGAGCCGTAGCTATTTTCATTTTTTAAACACTTGCAGTCTGTATAATGCATAAACACAACTTCATTCTTTATAAATCTCTCCAACAGTGTAGCAATAGCCGTTAGCCACGGAGAACAGCCTCAAATTCACTCAGAATAAAACTTTAACATCCAAATAAATACTTTACTCACATAATTCGAAGCATGCATGCAGCATGCATGACGAACATCTTGTAAAGATCCATTTGAGGGTTATATTAGCTGTGTGAACTTTGTAAATGCGCTGTAATAGTCGACAGCTGGTGTGGCAGGGAGCACGCGATTTAAGGGGGCGGCGCCGAGTGTAAATCAGTGCATTGTTAATGATGCCCCAAAATAGGCAGTTAAAAAAATTAATTTAAAAAAATCTATGGGGTATTTTGAGCTGAAACTTCACAGACACATTCAGGAGACACCTTAGACTTATATTACATCTTGTGAAAGAACGTTCTTGGGCACCTTTAAAAGAGTTAAAGCCGGGCACACATTTAACGACTAGCTAAAACACTCTAAGACTGAGCTCAACATACAGCGATTGTTTCCTGCGACTGAAGCAGATTTATATACTTACACATGGAATTTGAAAACCGACTGTAATCGCAGACTGAACGCAACTGGCTCTGACTGGACGCGTTTGAGCGCGATCAGTCATAAGTATCAATTTACATTCATAATCGGCCTTACAATCATTAAGTGTTGAGTGTACAATCAATCAAATATTGAGGTGCCAACCCATGTACAGCCTTGTAAGTAAGCATCAAAATTTTAAAGTCTACTCTAAACCTAATGGGGAACCAGTGCAAAGACTCCAAAATGGGAGTAATATGATATCTTATCCTAGTTGAAGTAAAGGATTCTAGCAGCCAAATTTTGCACTACCTGCAATTTGTTTAAGGTAGCTTTTGACACCCCAGCCAGCAAGGCATCACAGTAATCACTACGGGAAAACACAAAATTGTTTATCAGTCTCTCAGCAACAGTAAACGACAGCATTGGACACAATCTGGCAATATTTCTAAGATGGAAGAAAGAAGTTTTAACAGTATTTGGACATGTGGCTCAAACATTAAATTGGCATAAAAAATTACCCCTAGATTCCTAAGTTTTGTTTGAAACTCCACATTTGAACCATCAAGAGTTAGAGTGACCGACCCCGGTTTGCGTAGTTGGTGGGGTGAACCAACGAGCATAATCTCGCTCTTTTCACTGTTAAGACAAAGAAAATGTTCTGTCATCCATTCTTTCATCTTAGAAATACATTCAGAATGAAAATCAACAGGCACAGTTTCATTAATGAATGTAGAATGTAGGTTTAAAATGATCGTAGATCTGAGTATCATCTGCATAAAAATGAAAATTTAGACCAAGTGATCTCAAAAGCTGGCCAAGAGGGAAAACATAAATATTAAAAAGCAGAGGGCCCAAAATTGATCCCTGAGGGGCGCCAGATTGCACAACATTAACCTCAGATCTAAATCCACCCATGGCAACAAACTGCTTCCGATCATTGAGGTAGGACTTAAACCAATTAAGAACAGTATCAGAGACCCCTAAAACAGTTTCAAGACGAGTAATTAAAACTGAATGATCAACAGTGTCAAAAGCGGCACTGAGATCGAGAAGGATCAAAACTGAAAGACAGCCTGGATCTGAAGCAATTAACAAGTCATTGGTGACCCTAACCAGAGCTGCTATACGAAAGCCAGATTGCAAAGGCTCAAAGAGATTGTTCTCAGTTCAATGAGAAATTAACTGAGAAGCAACAACTTGCTCCAAAAGTTTAGCAAGAAAGGAGAGATTAGATATGGGACAGAAATTAGTAAGGTTCTCAAAGTCAAAAATTTGTCTTTTTAGGTACAAACTAGTATTAGTATAAGTTCAGCGACTCCATGTCTAATTGAAGCAATGCGAGAAGCAATGCTAACTCAGTCACTTCCAAATCAGGCGGCTTATGATCAATGCGGCAAATTTGCATGTTCAAGAGCTGAAATCCATGTGTGGAACGAATCCCTCTCGCTAAATTCCCGATTGCACAATTCCTAGTGAGATGATGCTGTTTTGCCTGTCAAATTCGCCATTTAATTAGCTTCTGAGAAATGCAATAGCTGCAATAGCTGCTGATAATCCTGAGGAGCTTATATATGGATGCTGTGATAGGCATCGTATTCCTATAGGTATAGGTCACTTGGGAGTCAGCTGATGCGAGCTTGACTGACGTGACCTGCCAGAACTGATGCTAACGCTGGATTTCTGACAGTAAACAGATACCCCATGCTATTTTTTTTATTTCATGTGTAATCTATAAACAAAATCATTAACTTTCGCAGCTAGCTATCCTGTCAATCCTGTCAATCCTATCAATTAGTCAATTCTATCAATCCTATCCTATCAATTCCAAATGAAACAAAAACAAGATCTGCCCTACATTTTTTTTTCTCATTTGAGCTGTTTCACTCAGATATGCCATAATAGTGAAAAAGAGACCATTGCAATTTCCATTTCATGCCAACTTTAAGAGAAGAAGATCGATGTCCGAGAAAAACATATATTATTTGCACACATGCTTGATCTGAATAAATCCATGTTATCGGTTAGAGCTCTTGTTTAGAGCTCTACTGCTGGTAGGGGTTCCAGGATGACTCCTGCTCTGTTGGGAGCCAGTAGAGGAAGGTGACACTTCAGCAGTTGATAAGATGGTCTGCTTTATGCATATTCACAGAAGAGCTGAAGATTCAACCTGGGAATTAATGAGATCAACTGTATTCCAGTAAAGTTACCACCATCCACTGACAGAACAAGCCGTGAGGAATATTTGACATTGTGTATCCCTTTATAGCCATAGCAATCCTGAATTATGAAACCTAAATAAATAAATAAATAAAAAAGATATTTAAAATGTTTGTAATTGCAAATTAATTTTGATAAATATCAAGTTCAGTCATGAAACTCTAGAGGGCGCAGGCTGATAGGCCCTTTACATGCAATCTGCAAGCAATCACATATTGGACTTTGAGTTAGTTTTGCACTGTTCTCAGTTCAGTTTTCTGTTTTCTTTGTTCATGCTCTTCTGTTGCCAATGGTTTTTGATTTACCCTCATGTGTTTCACCTGTGTCTTGTTAATTAGTGTTTACTTGTGTATATATAGTTCTCAGTTTCATTTAGTCTTGGTCTTATCTCGTCTCACAATAGGTGGTGTTCTGTTTTCTTTCAAGGGATGTTCCACGAATTCATTGAGCAGGTATTATATCAGTGCGAAACCTGTAACTACATCAGCGAGAGAGGATGATCTTTACCCACCCACAGTCCCACATACCCAGCCTTATCAACGAGCCCACCGCAGACTCAGAGTGTGAAGCCTGCCGCGGAAAAAAAAGCTGAAGCCCCGCGGGGAAATGAAGCATGATCCCACCAACGAACCCAGAGCCAAAAGAAGCCTAGCATGACCAGGTATGTGAGCTGACCATCATTTCCATCAATTCATCTCGAAGCCCAAGCCAGAAGAGGACTCTGACCATGTGTGTGAGACAGTCCCTGTGTCCGTTCCTGTGGTGGTTCTCATAGGGTACGAGGGCATGTAATTGCCCCGCCCAAGATTGGCAATGCTGATGTGAATGTGCTGACTTTGAACCCCATTACTGAGGAGTGTGTGAAGATCGTCACCATCCCTGTTTCATCACCCAGCACCAAGTCTGTTTCGTCGCCCAGCACCATGTCAGTGTGATTTATGATGCTCCCACCTTGCCTCCCACTCCCACCTCCTCTGCCTATCCCATGTCAACCAAGGAGGTCATTTTTTAACTCTCTGCCTGTCCCATACTGACCCAAAGAAGTTGTGTTTGAACTCTCTGCCTGTCCCGCAGCAGCCAAGGAGGCCATTTTTGAAATCTCTGCCTAATCTGTATCGGCCAAGATGGTTGCTTCGTAACCCATTGCATATGCTATCCATTTCTTTGTCCCTGTCTCCACTGGCTCCCTTCAGTCTTTTGGCTCTTCCTTCACTGGCTCCTCTCAGCAGCTTGGATCCCCTTTGGACTTCCTGTTCACCAGCTCTACCTTGGTATGTCAACCCTCTGGCTCCTCCTCAAACATCCTTGGTTCCTCCCTCCCTCGGCTCTTGAGGCTGTCGTTCTTGCAGCTCCACCAGGCTTCCTCAGCCTTCCGGCTCCGCCTTGGTCAGTCATTGCCCTGCCTACTCTATGAACTTCCGGTCCTTCAGCTGTGCCTCATCCCTCTACCCCTTCAGCTCCGTTGGGCTCCTCCTTCCCTCCGGCTCCACCTTGGTCCTCAGTCCCACTGACTCAGCCACAGTCTTCTAGCACCCTGGCTTTACATCAGCCACTCGTCCCTGCCTTGGTCTCCAGGACCTTTAGTGTTGCCTGGTGTCTTTGGATTTTCAGCTCTGCCTGGGTCTCCAACTCCACCAGCTCCTCCTCTGACTGTCATCCTCATGTTTCCACCTGGCCTCTACATCAAAGCTTCACCATGGCTCCTCCTGCCGTCATCTTCTCCCTGGCTCCTCCTTCGTCCTGGGTTGTCCCATCTGCCAGCTCTATGCAATGGTGAATGGTGAATGTTTTTGGAGTGACCTGGGTCTTGGTGTGTAAGTTGTGCATAGCCACTCATTTTCTTGTTCAAATATCTGAACATACACTAGATACTTGACCTCCAATATTTATTTGATTTGAAGGTGTCGTTGTTTTTCAGATCAACAGAAATCACATCTGAAAGAATTGTGTATGACAAAGAGACGAGTCACTAAAAGCCAATAGGATTTTTTTTTTTTTTTTTTTGAGTTATCTTTGTCACTGCCAGCAAAAACATGTTCGTTTATCGTTTCCAATTTATAAAGACATGCAGGCAAACATGTTCTACTCTTCAAGATGAAAAGCAAGTGTAGATAACAGAATTGATGTAGTCATGGTTTGTTTTTCCTCAAATCTGACAAAATCCATTGTGTATATAAGATAATTCAGACATGAAAATGTGTGTATAAAAGATAGAAAGAGACACTGAGGAAAAGAGTCTTTCTAAAATAGTCTTTTCTTGCTGGGAAAAAAAAAAAAAAAACATCCTAAAGGCTAACTAAACAGTGTGCTGGGTGGGTACACTCAATTGCTTCCTCCACTCTTCCCCATCAAAATCACTCAGATTCGCTCATGTAAAACATGATTTCTAATTGCTATATTTAATATGTTAATGATTTAATTATTCTTTTAATTAATTTGTTACGACTAAATGACTGACTTAATTCAAGGGCTCTCGGCTTATCTGGGAGAGATGAACGAGTGAGTGGCAGTTGTTTGCTGATGAGTTACGCACAACGCTGGGTTTAGAAAGACAAACTAGAGTTGTATTTAGAAAGACAAACTTGTACACTGGGAGACTGTCTACAGAAGAGTCAGTGGAGCATGTAAAATACTATTTAGTAAATCATTTAGAACCTCAAACTACCAGCCCATTGTAAATAGTTTATCCTTAATCTGGCTTGTAGATAAATTTTCACCTTTCTTATCCCATAGTCCTCTTGAAAATAATATTGAAGAAAGAGAGAGAGTGAGAGAGAGAGAGAGAGAGAGAGAGAGAGAGAGAGCGCATTAATCTTATATAATGTTAATTTAAACTTTTACTAATACATTGTTAAAATAAAAAATGTATCTGTATATATTATTTAATAAACATGAATTAGCAATGAGCAGTTGTTTTTTTTTTTTTTTTTTCAACTAACATTAACAAAGATGAATAAATACTGTAACAAGTGTATAGCTTATTGTTAGTTCATGTTAAAGGTGCCCTAGAATCAAAAATTGAATTTACCTTGGCATAGTTGAATAACAAGAGTTCAGTACATGGAAATGACATACAGTGAGTCTCAAACACCATTGTTTCCTCATTCTTGTGTAAATCTTATTTGTTTAAAAGACCTCCGAAAAACAGGCGAATCTCAACATTACACCGACTGTTACGTAACAGTCAGGATCTTTAATATGTATGCCCCCAATATTTGCATATGCCAGCCCATGTTCAAGGCATTACACAAGGGCCGCCAGTATTAACGTCTGGATGTGCACAGCTGAATCATCAGACTAGGTAAGCAAGCAAGAACAATAGCGAAAAATGGCAGATGGAGCGATAATAACTGACATGATCCATGATTACATAATATTTTTAGTGATATTTGTGAATTGTCTTTCTAAATGTTTCGTTAGCATGTTGTTAATGTACTGTTAAATGTGGTTAAAGTTACCATTGTTTCTTACTGTATTAACGGAGACAAGAGAGGCGTCGCTATTTTCATTTTTAAACACTTGCAGTCTGTGTAATGCATAAACACATCTTTATTCTTTATAAATCTCTCCAACAGTGTGTAATGTTAGCCCATTAGCCACGGAGCACTATCAAACTCATTCAGAATTAGGGATGTCCCGATCAGGTTTTTTTGCCCTCGAGTCAGAGTCCGAGTCATTTGATTTTGAGTATCTGCCGATACCGAGTCCCGATCCGATACTTCTATAATACATCAAAAAAAGAATAAAGAAGAGCGAAAAAAAACAGATCCAGGACGTTCCTTATTTTTTATTTAATTACAAACAGAGCACTTCTGTGAGGTAGCTTGAACAATCAAGTAATAAATAACATAAATTGTTCACTTCACTTCACTTTAGTGCAACAGTAAATATAAAAAAGGCTAATATAAAAACAAATATATTTGGTTTGATTTGGGTATGCTGCAGTCTGTGTAATAACTAAAATAATGTTTATATATATATCATATTTTCTGGCTAGTTTACTTTAGTTTTTTATAATACAAGATACTTTAACCCAAACTGATAAAAAACAAGTTTAAATGGGTAAATCTTCTATTATTATTTTTGATTCTTAATTTTCTTTTTTGTCATACTCAAATTCTTGTTAAAACACATTAGACATGCGTATTGTGTGCATTTTGAACACTTTTTGTGTGAAATTATATTATTTTGTCCATCAAAAAAAAAAAAAAAAAAAAATAGTGCTTTCACTTTAAGCGTCAGCAGCGCAGCGTGTGTCTCAATCAGCTCCCTAGTTCAGTAGTCAGGGCACTGATCAGGGTATCAGCCACATTCACTTTCATTATATACTGATTCACGACCTAGGGAGCTAGGGAGCTGATTGAGACACAGGGATAGACTCGGTGCCGAGACGATCGCGGCACTGCTGCTTACGTGACGCTTCTGCCTGACGCTTTACGAGCTGCTCCTGCTTCCTGTGTGAATGCATCCGTTGGTTGACATGCACGCTGAAAAAAATATGCGCTACTCATGCGCCGCTTACGCTTGCAGTGTGAAACAGGCCTAACTCTGTGCCACCGCATCACTATAGATGTGTTAAAAATAATGAGAATATATATACATATATATCCGAGTCCTGATCGGGAGGTAACGTCCGATTCCGATCGAGTCTGAAACCACATGATCGGGCCCGATTTCCGACACGTGATCGGATCTGGACGTGATCCGGACCTTAGACTTATATTACATCTTGTAAAAACAGGTTCTAGGGCACCTTTAATGCAATAACTAACATGAATGGAATCTTATTGTAGAGTGTTACCATAAATAGACTAAAAACAAATGCATTGTAAGCTTTCAAAAACTAGAAACCTTGAGTTTCAGAGTAAGTTTAGAGATGACAAAATGATATAAATCCAACCTGGTTTAAATCAGGTTCAGCAGGCTTGATCAGGTTCAACACTCAATATAAATGTTCTCTGTTTGTGATTAACTCCGACACGTGATCGGATCTGGACATCCCTATTCAGAATCAAATGTAAACATCCAAATAAATACTATAATCACATGATCCGACGCATGCATGCAGTATGCATGACGAACATCTTGTAAAGATCCATTTGAGGGTTATATTAGCTGTGTGAACTTTGTAAATGCACTGTATTATAGTCGAGAGCTCGGGGGGCAGGGCCGCACGCTAAATCGGTGCATAGTTCATGATGCCCCAAAATAGGCAGTTAAAAAAATGGGGGTATTTTGAGCTGAAACTTCACAGACACATTCAGGGGACACCTTAGACTTATATTACATCTTGTAAAAACAGGTTCTAGGGCACCTTTAATGCAATAACTAACATGAATGGAATCTTATTGTAGAGTGTTACCATAAATAGACTAAAAACAAATGCATTGTAAGCTTTCAAAAACTAGAAACCTTGAGTTTCAGAGTAAGTTTAGAGATGACAAAATGATATAAATCCAACCTGGTTTAAATCAGGTTCAGCAGGCTTGATCAGGTTCAACACTCAATATAAACGTTCTCTGTTTGTGATTAACTCTGGGGCCTGAAAATGTGATGTACAGCAAACAGTCCAATCATATGGAACATGGAGAGCATCCGTTTGATTCGTTTCCTAGGTAGCAACTGAAACTGCCTACTTTTTAGTACATTTCTGCATCCTCTGATACAATAGATACAGCTCCAATATGTAGTCACAGCTGAAATACAACATGGCATGAGCTTGTCTCTCTACAGGCAAATCCTTCCAATAAAACTCTCAAAAGAGCTTGCAGTGTCTGATGTAGTCGATCGTCAACGGGAGCACGTTTTTTCTTTAATTACTACTGCTGTAATGTATTATGCAGATCATTTATTCAATTTGGAGTCAGTAGCCAGTGAAAAACTCAATATTTGGACTTTAAAGGTCAAGCATTAGTATTCCAAAGTGCGTTGTGCTGTTTATTCTTTAGCAATTACCTCACCAAATAAAACAATTGGTGAGCACATGTGTAGGGTTTTTAAAAGGACAGGGAAAAAAAAACTGTCCCTGATTGAAAGCACTGGTTTATTTTCAAAATAAGCCTGTTCCTAATGATTAAAAAAATGCATGTGTCTTATTAATGATTCATTTATAATATGTCATATATGTATTTCAAAGCCAACCATTTTGGCACTGTTGGCATTGTGCTAATTTTCCCATGACTTTCACCCAAAACTAATAGTACAAGGGATGCAAATAATACTTTTTATTTTCCAAATTTTAAAGAACACTGAAAAAATAATTGGTGTACAAACAATTTTTATTCATAAATTACAGGTAAATTTCACAAGCATTTACAAAGAAACTGCAAGTAACACATTCAACTAAACATGAAATTATGACATAGAAAATATGAAATTGTATTTTCTAGTAAAATATATCCCAATAATCTTTGTTTTATTTATAACTTTATAACATTCTGTAAAGTAGATCTGTAAAGTATTCAAGTAAATGTAATTAGTTACTGTACTTAAGTATCTTTTTGGCTACTGTTGATACTTTGAGTATCAAATTTATTAGCAACTTTTACTTTCTACTTGACAAAATCTTTGAATAAGTATACTCTTTACTCCAATACATTTGTAATGAGCAATGCAATTACTCATTACATGGCACCTAACGTTTTCTGCAGCAGTTTATTTCTGCTAAAAATGAAGCAACGTTGCCATCTACAGGGCATTGAAGGCACTATATCTTGTGTGTGCTATTTTACGTGAATGTGAGAGCATTAGCAGGTATTTGCAGAATCAGTGAGGACACTTGTTTTTCATGTTTTACATAAATAATTAACTGTATTTATGTACACATGCAGTGTGTGCACATGTATGTACACATGCAATGTCCACTGTATTTCATCATGTTATTGCAATAATTTAACAGCTAATTAATTCTGGTCCATGTAAATATTCCCATTCTGGAATAATATCCATAACACAATTTTTACCACTGGTTGAGCACAACAAAATTATGTTCATGGGAACCTCTTTTATGGGATGTTCTATAAAGCTTCACTGAACAGTATCCAATGAGAGCTGAGTTTAGTGACAGGACTATTCATAATCATGGAAAAATCATAAATAGTAGAACTCCCACTTGTTCAAATACATTGTAAAAATGTTTTTTCAAAGTTTTAAATAAAAGATTTTTGTAGTATGTTTTTTTTTTTTTTTTTTTTTTTTTTTTTAGTAACCATTTCAGTCTTTCTACTTAAAACTTGGGAGCCCAATCACCTCCAAGTTGTAATTAAACAAATCAATGAACATTGGCCAGTGAGACCTTGCAAGCCGAGCCACCCCTACCCGGACACACGGCAAATTCACTCATTCATGTTTTGCTGAAGAGCCGAGACAGGGAACCAGTACAAGGGGACTGACTGGCCAGGCATGCAAACCAGTACTGGGCCTGGCGTAGGATGCCTCCACCCCGTCTGACTGCCGAAGGTTGCTGGAGGAACACGATTCAGGGTTTGCCAAGTGGGGAACTCACCTGAAGAGCATGTAGACGCTCGTATCCCCTCGTCAGAGGGGAATGGCACTGCAAGGCGTGACACAGAGCCAGACTTCCCCCACATTATCTGTTTGTACCCAACACATGGGATGAAACTGGCTCCACTCAGAGATTGTAGAATCTTGCAAATGTGTTAGGTGTTGCCCAGCCTGCAGATTTGCAGATGTCCATTAGAGAGGCACTGTGTGCCAACACCCAGGAGAAGACAACACCCTGAGTGGAGTGAGCTCTCACCCCAAGGGGGTATGGCTCCCCTTGGGACTGGTACGCCAAGGCAATGGCATCCACTATCCAGTGGGGCAACCTCTACTTGGAGACAGCCTTTCCCTTCTGCTGACCTCCAAAGCAGACAAAGTGCTGATCAGAGCTTCGGAAGCTGTGCGCGAACGGGACACAGCAAGGCAAGGGTTGTGTCTGCCTCCTCCAGGGGCAGCGCTTGCAAGTTCACCACCTGGTCCCTAAAGGGAGGGGTGGAAACTTTGGGCATATATCCAGGCCAGGGTCTCCGGATCACGTGAGATAGGACTCGCCCAAACTCATGGCATGATTCACTGACCATCATACTGACCAAGTCCAACTCCATACCAAGAAAAGAGATGCTCTGGGGGGGAGAGCTAGCTCTTTTCACAGTTGATCCGAAGCCCCAGATGGCTGAGGTGCCTAAGCACCAGGCCGTTGTGTTCGCATAACTGATCCCAAGAGTGAGCTAGAATGAGCCAGTCATTCAAGATGCGAATGCTCACCTCCCTAAGTGGGGTAAGGGCAACGTCCATGGCTTTGGTAAAGACTCAGGAAAACAGATCCAGCCCAAAGGGGGGACCTTGTACTGATATGCTTGACTCTCGAAAGCAAAGCGTAGGAATAGTCTGTCAAGGTAAAATCAAGACATGAAAGTACACATCCTTCAGGTCGATCGCTGCAAACCAATCCTGGGGCGAATGCACATGATGATGTGTTTCTGCATGAGCATCTTGAATGGGAGCTTGTAAAGGGCCCGATTCAAGACACAGCGATCCAAGATTGGCCATAACCTACTGCTATCTTGGGTATGATGAAGCATGGGCTGTAAAATCCTGACTTCATCTCAGCTGGATGGACAGACTCTATTGCGTCCTTCACCTCGGAGGACAGGGGCATCTTTGTTTGTGCCCAAGGCAAACAGGACACCGCTGAACCTGGGGGAATGCCTGGTGAACTGAACTGTGTAGCCAAGTCTGACTGTTGAATGAGCCAGCGGGACAGGCTCGGAAACGCTAGCCAGGCTCCCTCTGTGCAAGCAGCACCAGAGGGACAACAGACATACCCGCAGGGGGCAGTGAAGAGTGCTGGGCCTAACCCAGGAAGCACAGCATCCCAAAGTAGAGGCAGTGAGTTTTGTATGACACTTACCTGGCTCAGTGGGACCCATGAGGAACTGGCTCAGGAGGCATGAGGAAGCAACGGGTCCTCGAACTCACACCCCACGCCTGTGCGTTCACCAGCTCCTGAGAAAGAGCGGTCCCCTGCAACTCAGGTTCACCCATCTCATGGCCGCATCGCTGACCATTTAGAGGTTTAGCAGCGGCATGGGGATGGGCTGTGTCACCTTCCTGCAGAGGGCACGACATTGCAGCTGAGCTGGGCCGGCGAGCAGACTGGCCTGCTGTGACCACGGTAGCAGAGATTTCTGCTTCTGGACTAACAAGAACTGCTGTGCAAAGTCCTCAGCACTTAGCAGCCTGAGCTGCCATCACCTCACAGGCACTGGATGGGAGCCGTGGATGATTCCTCCAGGTGGTGGCAATTTGCGGGCATAAATTGCCTCCATACTGCCAAAGCACTTCATGCACTTCTGGGAAGAAAGGCATGGGGGCAGGGCAAGGCAATCTTTGCACCAGGCTCCAAGCCCACACTCCGAGAAACCATTCATCCAGCTGCAATCGCTCAGAACGAGTCCGAGCTTAAGGCGGCCAGGGCAAGCATGGCTTCCAACTCTGAATCTGATTCAGCATGAGTAAACACCACTGAAGCAGGAAGCTCAGTGAATCTTCCTCTTCAGAGAACAACAGCTCTCTCGCCGATGCAACTATCGACATCTGATCTTCATCCGGAGTGCAGAATAACACACTAGGTTGCTGTGATAGGAACCTGCGCTGTCACCCGGCAGCTCAACGGCACGACACGCTAGAGGAGCGGGAGATCCGTGGGGATTTACCTGGCAGAAGATCTCCCACTGTAACCCTCAGGTCTCCAAAAATTGTTAACCAGACTTGCGGCAGTGTTTTACACACAAGCATTTACGAGAAAGGTGAGTCGCGACCAGGGTGCAGACATGATCAGGTTTTCATAATGAGAATCCACTTTAGTTGAAGGATGACTGGAATGAGCAATTGATGTTCACAACTGCTCAGCTCCAAAGCAAAATATGAATGAGTGAGTGCAAGTGTCTGGGTAGGAGTGGCTGGCATGCAAATCTCACTTGCCAATGTTCATTGGCTTGTTTAGTTAGCACTTGAAGGATTGGGCTCCCAGGCGAGACCCCAAAATGTCAGTATTGACATAACGTTGAATGTGACTGACTGAATGGGAACAACTTATGCTTGTTAGCTTTGTGGCTTTTATATAATTGCAAGAGTAAAAGAAACTGGAGTGTAAAATTGATTTTTCAAAGTTGTAAATTAAACCAAGATTATTAGAGTATGTTTTACAAGAAAATACCATTTCAGTTTTTCTACTTCAAAATTTTATGTTTAATTCAACGTGTTACTTGCTATTTTTTTGTAATTGTTTGTGAAATTTACTAGCAATTTCTGAGTGACCACATTTTTTTTCAGTGTGAAAGGAAATGATTTACATAAATTTTACATTAATGTAAAGATTGATGTGTAATATATCCAATGTGGCCACTGTAAATCCTAGATATTTGTATTACACTCTTGTAGGGCAGACATGTTCACATATACTGCAACTTGTGTAAAAACCTGCACAAAGATGGCATTTTAGCATGATTACCTGCATGATAGAGAGTCGAGGAGAGTAATAGGAGATTAATTATGGGACTTCAGCATGGCTGGTTCAGCAAGCATGCCGTAGCATCTGTTGCTGAGAAGAGCTAATCTAGAATGAGGGTGGATTTGGTAGAGAGGTTTGTTCTCATCTGTCACTTTGCCATTTCCAAGAGCTTGAGCAAGTGCAGAAACCACAGTGCTTTGTTGACGGTTCCTGGAATTAGACACAGCAACCAGAGGTCACAATTTGCCTAATGCTCCAAAACAGATATATTAACCTAAAACCTAAACCGATATGGCCCAAAGCTGCTTAGGTTTTGTCAAAGTAAGACTTAGCTGGAAGTGTCTCTGCCTCTGAGCTTTCAAAGAACTCAATCACATGGAATAACAGAGACAGATCAAACTGCTAGAGATTTCTGTTTACCATGAAAATATTTGCCATTTCTCCAGATCTGATGCCTGAGGGATTGTGGTAAGCCAGTATCATTGTAGCTTTCTTTAACGTATGAGCTCATGAAATCACTGATAATATCACAAAAACCTCTATTTTGATTCTCTGTTGCTAATATATATAATTACAAATGCCACATATAGAGGATTTTTTGTACATTTAAATATGTCAAAAATAAAATGTGCGAAACCAATACTTAATATGGAAATAATATAAAATAATAGACTTGACTTGGACATTTAATTGCATTTACAAATGCAATTAGCTGAACTTTATAGTGCTTTTTTGACCCACTTAAGTAGGACTTAAGTACATCTTTATATGTAATTTCATAAGCTCTTCTATTGTCTTTGAAATATTGCTAAAGTGCACAGCTGAATATATGACAAGCATTTATGGTAAACTGAAATATACTTTAATAAATGTACTGTAATTTCTAAACTTGTCTGTCATGTTTTTAAATATATTTTAATTACATTGGTGATTAAAGAAGTTGCAATTTAGTACATTTAAAATATGTTATCTTTTAATATAATATTGAATAACACACTGTATTCAAGTACTTTATCCCCTTGTTCACAGACTAGGTTTAAGCCTAATCCCAGACTAAAATGCATGTTTGAGCTGTTTTAACTGAAACTAACATGCACTGACATATCCTAAAATATTGTTTGTCTGCACACCAGTAATGTTTTTTTGTTTGTTTATAAGGCAGGTTTATAAAAGCTACTTAAAGGTGCTGTAAGTATTATTTGAACAACATCCACCCCTCTCTTCATTGCGCCGCCTCCAAAACTCACACTCCAATCCTAACCACCCTGCTCCAAGTCGGTCTCGAACCCCGGCCCCATCACCACTGGCATGAGAGTGGAATGCTTTTCTAATATAAATGCGGGTCCTAAAGCGCTTGCCCAGTCATAAACCTTTATTCCAGTGATATTCTTTTGAGCTCTTTTGTATTGTGTCCCATTTCTAGTTCTGCAGGGGGTTTTTTTTCTTTCTTATTTTCAAATGTCCTTGTTGGTTCTCTCTCCTCGACCGTCATACGCCCCTTAATGCTGATTGGTTAGACATTTGTTGATGGTGTCAGCTCGACTAAATTTCAAACAGTGTTTTTGAAATACCACTGAGTCCCCCTTTAATTGTCCTAATTGAAATAAAGTGTAATCCTGGCTTAAAAGGTCATTCCAAAACCGTAAGGCCTTTGTTCATCTTCGGAACACAAATTAAGATATTTTTGATGAAATCCGAGAGGTATATGACTAGTCCATGGACAGCAATTTAACCATCACCTTTATGCTAGGTACACACTTAAAGATTTCTGAAAACTTATAAGATTTTCAAAATGTGAGAGATCACAAACAAGAGGACAAAAATCCTAGGTTTAACTGTTTTGCTCCTATAGTGTGTGGTGTGTCATTATGTGACAAACACCGCACACCACACACAAACAGATTTTCAACCAGAGTCCCGACTGTGAACATGGGAAAACTCACAAAATCTCTCAAGACTTCAGAGTAAACATGACGGAAGATAGGCAGGAAGAAATTGTGATGATAGTGTTTGGAATGATTTTGGTATGTTTTACTGGACACGTTGTATAAATAATGTATGCTGTTGCCTCAAATCAACAAGCTGATCCTCCATCTCTGCTGTGTTTGTGCTGCGCCATGACTGTGTTTGTTATGCTTCTGTCTTCTGTCAGCTCGCTTTCTGATTGGTTATTGTTTCATTTCATGTCATAATCTCCAGAGCATGCGGGCGTTTGTCCTCGGGGTTCCCTCCACACATCAGGATTTCTGATTCGTGATTGGGGCGCCTCCGACGTTCTTCCGAGCAGATTCAGTCACTCTTAACACACCTCACACCACAGGAAAATCTGATAAGATAATCTGTAGAACCATCAAGATAATCGGGACATTACCTAGGATTGTCGGAAGGGAGAAATCAGCCCAAAATCAGCCCGATTATCTTGTGGCGTGTACCCAGCATTAAAGGATTAGTCCACTTTCAAATAAAATTTTCCTGATAATTTACTCACCCCCATGTCATTCAAGATGCCCATGTCCTCCTTTCTTCAGTCGAAAGGAAAGTAAGGTTTTTGATGAAAACATTCCAGGATTATTCTCCTTATAGTGGACTTCAATGGCCTCTAAACGGTTGAAGGTCAAAATGACAGTTTCAGTGCAGCTTCAAAGGGCTTTAAACGAAAGGGCTGAAACTGTAATTTTGACCCTCAACCATTTGGAGGCCATTGAAGTCCACTATAAGGAGAATAATCCTGGAATATTTTCATCAAAAACCTTAATTTCCTTCCGACTGAAGAAAGAAGGATATGGACATCTTGGATGACATGGGGGTGAGTAAATTATCAGGAACATTTTATTTGAAAGTTGACTAATCCTTTAAGTTCCCTGCCATTGATGGAAATTGATGGAAACCTTTTCACTGTTATGTGGTAGGGGGTGCTATTACACATCTTCTGAAAAAATACAGAATCTCCGGATCAAAACACAGCCAAAAAAGTAGCAAAAGCAAGCAATGGCTGCATCCGAAAACTTAGGTAGCTGACTTGTTGCCTCACTGCCTTGTCAGGCAATGACTTTGTAGGCAGCATTTGCGCACGAAAGTACCTCAAGAAACAGATTTTGGATCGGCTTCTGAGGCACCGTAACGGTTTAATGATCTACAGCAAAATAGAGTGAGCTTTGGTGATAACTATGCATAACTACGCACTATGTTCAGATATTCATAAAATAAAATATTCTGGGGGCCATGGAAGTTTTGTGAAAATGATCAAAAGAACTGGAGAAAATATGGACCCTCATATTGTCAAAAGACGAGGACACAGATAGGTAAGTGCAACAGTGTTTATTAACAGAGGTTTCAGACATGTGATAACACAGTAGAGAATTTGAAACGTAGAACTGACAACTGGTGTAATAAGATAACTTTCTTGGCAGACGAAGATATGACACAGATGATGACGAAGGACTCAGGATTGGAGACGGAGACGAAGACGATGAGGACAACAGGTAGGTAAATGTTCAGGTAAGACAAGGTCGAGTGACTTAGGGATCGGTGCAAGACCAGACAATGAGTGAATGGGACTGGCGTGCTTATATGTGGCTCTGGTGATGATGCACAGGTGTTCATATTCCGGTGATTGTGAACAGTGGGTGTGGCAAGTGTTCGTGTCAGAAGGTGCAGATTGTGTAGCCGTGACACATATAAAAGTATGCATGGCTGTGCAGTTTTGCCTGTGAATAAGATTCTTGATATTTTTGTGTAAACTGTTCTTTTAATAAACATACAGAGCCATGTCAAACCAATCAAACATCCCACAGAGCATGTAAATAATATGCCACTGTATATATATATATATATATATATATATATATATATATATATATATATATATATATATATATATATATACAGCCTCCTGGCATTTCTGGCTAGATTTTATCAGGTGGCTGACTCCTGTGTTCCCATGGCAATGGCTCATGGTGTTATTGGGGGAGGGGCAGTGCCTCTCTGGAAGTGCTAGTCTCAGCCAATGAGCCCCTCCTGGGCCCAGCGATGAGCTAAATTATTTTTAATGGATCTTCATAAAACCATCTGTAACAGCACACCTGCACACTGGAAGGGCTATCGACAGAGTGATTAGGACCACAGGACCAGCAGATTGCTCTGAAATGTGTAATCATTTTGTTGTATGCCACATAGGAAGGCACTTCATTTTTTCTAGTGTATGTTTTTCACAGGGTGCGATCAGAAAAACATACATTTTACTGGGATCGTCAGAAGCTGTAAGACTGTAAGGTGATGGAGTTGCCTTTCCATTTTTGAAAATATTGCAGTCAGACCAAACAAAAAATATGAACCTGATGTTTTTGATTACTGATGATATTTGATAACAGCTAATATATTTATTTTTCAGTATAGGGGAAGCAGGGAGGGTTGTAGCTAGGGATGTCCAGATCCGATCACGTTACCTCCCGATCAGGACTCGGATATATATGTATATATATTCTCATTATTTTTAACACATCTATAGTGATGCGGTGGCACAGAGTTAGGCCTGTTTCACACTGCAAGCGTAAGCGGCGCGTGAGTAGCGCATATTTTTTTCAGCGTGCATGTCAACCAACGGATGCATTCACACCACAGGCAGCAGGAGCAGCTCGTAAAGTGTCAGGCAGGAGCGTCGCGTAAGCAGCAGTGCCGCGATCGTTTCGGCACCGAGTCTATCCCTGTGTCTCAATCAGCTCCCTAGCTCTTTAGGTCGTGAATCAGTATATAATGAAAGTGAATGTGGCTGATACCCTGATCAGTGCCCTGACTACTGAACTAGGGAGCTGATTGAGACACGCTGCGCTGCTGACGTGTAATTAAAGTGAAAGCACACTTTTGATGGACAAAATAAATATAATTTCACACAAAAAGTGTTCAAAATGCACACAATACGCATGTCTAATGTGTTTTAACAAGAATTTGAGTATGACAAATGAAAATTAAGAATCAAAAATAATAATAGAAGATTTACCCATTTTTTATTATTCAGTTTGGGTTAAAGTATGGTGTATTATAAAAAACTAAAGTAAACTAGCCAGAAAATATGATATATATAAACATTATTTTAGTTATTACACAGACTGCAGCATACCCAAATCAAACCAAATATATTTGTTTTTATTAGCCTTTTTTATATTTACTGTTGCACTAAAGTGAAGTGAACAATTTATGTTATTTATTACTTGATTGTTCAAGCTACCTCACAGAAGTGCTCTGTTTGTAATTAAATAAAAAATAAGGAACGTCCTGGATCTGTTTTTTTTTTTTTTCGCTCTTCTTTATTCTTTTTTTTTTGATGTATTATAGAAATATCGGATCGGGACTCGGTATCGGCAGATACTCAAAATCAAATGACTCGGACTCGAGGGCAAAAAAACCTGATCGGGACATCCCTAGTTGTAAGGGGCCGTTCACACAGAACGTGTTTTTCTATTCCAATGCGCTACTTTCCCATTGTTTTTCTATGTAAACACGCGCTTGAAGGACGTGCATGACCGTTACGCTCGCGTCTCGCGTCTTTTCCAGCACCTCACACATGAGCGCCGCGTTTTTAAGACGCCGTGTCAAGTTAAAAGAATTTCAACTTTTACACGCAGCGCAGCTCATCAATGTCAGTTCCAAAACAGTGGACCAATCAGAAGAACTTGGGGGCGGGGCAAGCGTTGCGAGTTGGCATGACAACTGTTTTATATAATGGCAACATGGCAGAGTAGGCGCTCATTATTATCTTATTTTCTTTTTTTCCATGTCAAAACTTGTATCTGTAAATTCTGCAGTTTGCCTATTTCTATTATTTCCGCTATTGTCGTTATTGCATCACGTCTCAAAGGCACGTCTCGAGACTCTCGCGTTCTATGCTGCGCTTTTTTTAAAACCACTCCTGAGCGCTGCGTCTCGCGTTTTTAGACGCAAAGACGCGTTCTGTGTGAACGGCCCCTAACACTACTTTCTGTATTTAATTCTACTGAAATCACACAAAAACTGACAAAATTGAACAGTAATAGCTGAAATTTGACAATTTTGAAAGTGACTTATATAGACTAATAACACACTGTTGTTGTTTTTTTTAAGCCAATGTTTTCAACTTGTTTGCTGTTTTAAAATGAAATATTTCAGGATACCCTTGTGAAAAATAAGTGTTTATTTGTATTGAATGTGTACTTGAAGCCTACTTAAAATCTTAAAAGTATATTTAAAAAAAAAAAAAAAACTACTCTTTGTCTTGCAGATAATAATGAAATAAAAGGCCAAGAGTAGGCTACTTTAAAAGAGTATATACCGTACGTTCATGACTGTTTCTCAACACACATAAGTACACTTTTCAAAAGTGCACTTTGTAATAATGTCAAATTATCACATATTGCATACTTCCCTATACTAAATAGGCAAAAAATCAGTATGTGACAAAAGTACATCCGAATTCACAGTACTCATAAAAGAGTAGGCAAAAAGTACCCGGATGACCTACTGCTTCCGGTGAGATTCTGAATTGTGCATACAATGGACACTTTACAATCCCATGAGGCCATGGGAAAGGATTTGTGAATGGCAGTGAACCGACCTAACTGACACTGGTAGGTCACATGATAATGACAGCATGGCGAATGTAATATGTCCAAATTATATTCATACTACACACATTCATTCTATATAAAGTACTTTTTAGTGGTCATGAAGTAATTACTTATTCAAAATAAGCATCTACTCAAGAGAGTATGCGATTTCGGACGCAGCCTTATTCTGATATGTTGACTAACATATACTAAAGCACATGTAAAGTACTCCATTATCTTTTTAACTGTTGTTATTTGATATTAAATTTAAAGCTAATATACTTTAAATGTACTAAATTGCAGTACATTAAAAATTAAATTAAAAATATATTTAAATACATGACATACAGGTTTCAATAGGAATGACATTAAAGTATAATAAATGCTTGACAGTACATTCAATCAGCACTTTAATCAGATTTCAAAGACAACAGAATAATGAAATCATGTACAACATATAAACTGATATCCATGTGTTACAATCCAGACTAATGTCACAGCTCACCAGGTATTAGTTTGTAACAACAGGCTGTAACTATTTGCATTTGACATTACAGGGAGTGCAGAATTATTAGGCAAGTTGATTTTCTGATCATATTTTTTTCCCAAGCACATTTTACCAATTCCAATCCACATCAATCTTAATAACTACTATTAATATTGTTTTTAATCATTTATAAGTGATATATAATTGTTCATGAAGGCTGGAAATGAAAAATGCCTTATATTCAGGTGTGCAGAATTATTAGGCAAGTTTTCTTTTACAGGCAAAATGAGCCAAAAAAGAGATTTAACTCAGACTGAAAAGTCAAAAATTATTAAATACTCATGAGAAGGACGCAATACTAATGCAATACTAGAAATTGCAAAGTTAAAGCATGACCAAGGGACAGCAAAATGCTCATTGGGTCAGCGGGGTCAGACAAAAACAGGTGGAAAAGAAAAGACACATGTTAACTGCAAAATAATTAAGAATTAAGGTGAAGAATTAAGTGTGAAACCATCAGGAACCCTTTAGTCTCCAGCGCCACCATTTTCCAGAGCTGCAACCTACCTGGAGTCTCCAGAAGTGCAAGGTGTTAGGATCTCAGAGACTTAGGTTAGCTAAAGAATCCTAAAAAATGACCTGCACTTGATAAGAATCACAAGCTGAAGTGTTATAAAATACATGAAGACTGGGTTTTAATAGGGCTTATAGACAGACAGCTTGAGAATGACTCCTGATGGACCAGCACCACATCCTCTTGTACCACTGTTTGAAGAATTTATCCAGAATCTGGCAGTAAGGTGTTTGAGTTCACTTTTAGTCCATCTCTTATCCTGAAATGTCTGTCTTGCAGAGATGGACTAAAAATGATCTTCCAAAACTTACTGCCAGATTCTGGAAGATAAATTCTTCAAACAGTGGTACAAGAGGATGTGGTGCTGGTCCTTCAGGAGTCACTCTCAAGCTGTCGGTTTATAAGGCCATAAAAACCCAGTTTCATGATTTTATAACCTTCAGCTTGTGATTCTTATCAAGTGCGGGTCATTTTTTAGGTTCTTTAGTAACCTAAGTCTCTGAGATCTGAGACCTGATTCTGGAACTCCAGGTAGGTTGCAGTTCTGGAAAATGGTGGCGCTGGAATAAAGGGTTCCTGTGGTTTCAAAAATTCTTAATTATTTTGTTAACGTGTCTTTTCTTTTCCACCTGTTTTTGTCGACCCCGCTGACCCAATGAGCATTTTGCTGTCCCTTGGTCATGCTTTAACTTTGCAATTTCTAGTATTGATTAGTATTGCGTCCTTCTCAGGTATTTAATAATTTTTGACTTTTCAGTCTGATTAAATCCTTTTTTGGCTCATTTTGCCTGTAAAAGAAAACTTGCCTATAATTCTGACCCTGAATATAAGGCATTTTTCATTTCCAGCCTTCATGAACAATTATATATCACTTATAAATGATTAAAAACAATATTAATAGTAATTATTAAGATTGATGTGGATTGGAATTGGTAAAATGTGCTTGGGAAAAAATATGATCAGAAAATCAACTTGCCTAATAATTCTGCACTCCCTGTACTTTGCCCACTTTAGGGAAGAGTTGTAGACTTCAAAACAACTAATTTGTAACTTTAAGATAAATAGTTAAATAGGTTTTTTAAAGCAAAAACTCTACAACCCTACCCAGTCTGCCCAACAGTGTTTTGCTAGTAGGTGAATGATTCTTTGTCCAGATAGCTCTATTCTCCTATTAAAATGTGCTCTGTTGTACTGCTTTTAAATGGACCATTTGACCTGGCTGTAGGTGTGTGTCTGTGATAAATAAAGGTTAATTGTAAAAGTTAATCTTTGCGGCTTTTCAAAGTAATGACGTTTAGGGGCGATCCAAGCTTTATAATGACCCCCCACCTCACATGGATCCATAGCCTGCAGTCAGTACTCAGCACTAGTAATCTCCATTTAAAATTCTGTTCACATGATATGTCATCTTATTAGTATAAGGTGGATTATCACAGTGGAGAGCAATGCATAGGACAGGAGTGAGTCTGTGGAGAATATTGAGTGTAGCGGAATTGATTAACCTGCTATGCTAACCATCAAAACAACATAACCCACTACGGGCGGAGACATATGTCAGTCAACAAAAGTCAAATCACACAGCTGTACAGTATCAATCAGGTGCATCATAAATATTCTGATCATCCCGAAGCATCTTTTGAATACAGAGTCCGAAGTTTAGACCTCATCAAGTCATCAGAACCCAGCACGACCTGTCCTCATTGGCTATTCTAAGGCCGTGTAGGTTTTGTTGTCATTTACCTGGCGTTATTTATTTATTTATTTTTACCCCAGGGACAACCCCCAAGTGCCCTTTAATGCTATGATTTATACAAGACAGACATTGTCCTTGCAAGCCTGGCAGATAGTTTAACAAAATTGAATGAGATCAAATTTAACGCAACCTCCATTGGGGTTGGCCACATTATTTTGAAGTGCTTCATTACAATGGAAGAGAAGGCTGGGTATCTTCATTTGGGACACTGGAGACCTCAATTCATCACATTCAATAAAGAACTGGAGCAGTGCCACAACACAAGGAGCAACTGTAACAAGTGCAAAAAGAAGCACTCGCTTGCGTATAAATTGCTTTTACTTAAGAAACAATGCAGAAGGCTAAACCACAGATGTAAGGAACCGTCTCATTTAAATATGCCTGAGATGGAATGAAAAATGTTTCTTGAGGCTTTTAGTTGACTGAAATACTTTCAAGTAAAGAATTCAAATCTATTCCACGAACAGTCCTCTGATCATCTGTGAACACAAAACTAGCAGGGGCAGGCTGAATTCATCAGTCTCCATCAGTGATACGTTTCTCGAAAGCATTCCCTGTTAAAACAAATCCAGCATAAGCTGGTTTGAGCTGGTTTATGCTGGTACTTAGCTGTTCATGAACTGGTTTAAGATGGTCATAAGCTGGTCCTAAGCAACTAGCTCAAGCTCAGGACCAGTTTAAACCAGCTCACGCTAGCTTGCATTTTACTAGCATGCTTCAATGCTAGTAATATGCAAGCTAATAAGCAACTAGTTAAAAGACCCTAAAATAAAGTGTTACCTTTTTTTCAACAGGGTTGGTAGCCAGCTAGTCTTGCAAGTTCTGTCTTTACCAACATAAGCCAGTCTGAAAAGGTTCTAAGAATGGTAAGGAACTGTTCCAATTATAGTTCCACTTGAGCTTGGTTTGGCATGGCACGATCACAAATGGTTCTCAGTAGAGTGTGTGTAGTTTTGTCACCACTCAGAATTCATCACTTTGTCTGTCAGTTTCTCTGTAGCTGACCAAGCTCGCTATTTGAGCAAAGTTAAAAAAATAAATATCTGATCATCCTCCATAACGTCTGTAAAGTCCAAGGCTATGACTCATTTGTATTACATTCTAAAGAGTTCTGTTATCAGTGGAAAATGAAACCTTATCTGCCTTATCCGCTGGGCGGGATCGGCACGGAAAAACTTGCACTTTGGATCACTTTTTCAAAAGTTTGCATTTTCAGGCCCCCAAAACACTGTTGTCGTGTAAATGAATGGCCAAAACACAAAAAAGTTTTCCGTTTTCAGTTGTAAACAGTGTTGTGTAAACAGCCCCTTAAATAGATCATTGTCTGGGGGCACAATATGCAAGCAAGCTTGAAATGTGTGTTTATATACAGTGGGTATGGAAAGTATTCAGACCCCCTTAAATTTTTCACGCTTTGTTATATTGCAGCAATTTGCTAAAATCATTTAAGTTCGTTTTTTTTCCTCATTAATGTACACACAGCACCCCATATTGACAGAAAAACACAGAATTGTTGACATTTTTGCAGATTTATTAAAAAAGAAAAACTGAAATATCACATGGTCCTAAGTATTCAGACCCTTTGCTCAGTATTTAGTAGAAACACCCTTTTGATCTAATACAGCCATGAGTCTTTTTGGGAAAGATGCAACAACTTTTTTACACCTGGATTTGGGGATCCTCTACCATTCCACCTTGCAGATCCTCTCCAGTTCTGTCAGGTTGGATGGTAAACGTTGGTGGACAGCCATTTTTAGGTCTCTCCAGAGATGCTCAATTGGGTTTAAGTCAGGGCTCTGGCTGGGCCATTCAAGAACAGTCACGGAGTTGTTGTGAAGCCACAACTATTTTAGCTGTGTGCTTAGGGTCATTGTCTTGTTGGAAGGTAAACCTTCGGCCCAGTCTGAGGTCCTGAGCACTCTGGAGAAGGTTTTCGTCCAGGATATCCCTGTACTTGGCCGCATTCATCTTTCCCTCGATTGCAACCAGTCGTCCTGTCCCTGCAGCTGAAAAACACCCCCACAGCATGATGCTGCCACCACCATGCTTCACTGTTGGGACTGTATTGGACAGGTGATGAGCAGTGCTTGGTTTTCTCCACACATACCGCTTAGAATTAAGGCCAAAAAGTTCTATCTTGGTCTCATCAAACCAGAGAATCTTATTTCTCACCATCTTGGAGTCCTTCAGGTGTTTTTTAGCAAATTCCATGCGGGCTTTCATGTGTCTTGCACTGAGGAGAGGCTTCCGTCGGGCCACTCTGCCATAAAGCCCCAACTGGTGATGGTTGAGTGATGGTTGACTTTCTACAACTTTCTCCCATCTCCCGACTGCATCTCTGGAGCTCAGCCACAGTGATCTTTGGGTTCTTCTTTACCTCTCTCACCAAGGCTCTTCTCCCCCGATAGCTCAGTTTGGCCGGACGGCCAGCTCTAGGAAGGGTTCTGGTCATCCCAAACGTCTTCCATTTAAGGATTATGGAGGCCACCGTGCTCTTAGGAACCTTAAGTGCAGCAGAAATTTTTTGTAACCTTGGCCAGATCTGTGCCTTGCCACAATTCTGTCTCTGAGCTCTTCAGGCAGTTCCTTTGACCTCATGATTCTAATTTGCTCTGACATGCACTGTGAGCTGTAAGGTCTTAGATAGACAGGTGTGTGGCTTTCCTAATCAAGTCCAATCAGTATAATCAAACACAGCTGGACTCAAATGAAGGTGTAGAACCATCTCAAGGATGATCAGAAGAAATGGACAGCACCTGAGTTAAATATATGAGTGTCACAGCAAAGGGTCTGAATACTTAGGACCATGTGATATTTCAGTTTTTCTTTTTTAATAAATCTGCAAAAATGTCAACAATTCTGTGTTTTTCTGTCAATATGGGGTGCTGTGTGTACATTAATGAGGAAAAAAAATGAACTTAAATGATTTTAGTAAATGGCTGCAATATAACAAAGAGTGAAAAATTTAAGGGGGTCTGAATACTTTCCGTACCCACTGTATATATTCCCGATGTGGGCTACAATTCGGAGCAGTTAAGGCCTGGGTATGCAGCATTTTCCATGTTCCGCTCCATCTCACGGAGTTGAGCACTCAAGCCTTTCAAAGTATACTTCTTTGGCCATGAGCACAGAAAGACACATTTGCCGCATATAAACATTGGCAACCTGCGCAACTGAAAACACATGAGAAACACCATGAGACAAGAGAGACTCTCGGAGCACCCGGAGCATGGTCTAAAAGGGTTGTCCTTATTCTCTTAATGAGTAATTGGTGTGTTTTGGGCGTAACGTGAAATAAATCAATCAGAGTCTCATCTCCCATTCCCTTTAAAGCCAGCCGCACTCGTGCCATGGCAGATTCACTATTTACATGGTGGAATTTGCAAGCGGAAAAACTGAACGCTTCTCCAGCGAGGAAACGGATCTGCTTGTGTGCAAGTTTAAAGCGTGCGAGAAGACCATCTATGGGAAAAGCCAGATTCCACCAAAGAATTTTTATCTTTTTGCACATAATAGTAATCTTTTACATTGATATCCTTTTATTTTGTAATATTTGGCATGTTTGTGTGCTGCTGTGTGTCCCTGTGTATATAATAAGGAGAGTGTACGCACATTGTGCATTCGCCTATAGGCGCATATCACTAATGCACTCTTTAAATAAAACAAACATTGCGCCATTGGCTTTAGACCAGGTTTTTGTTGATCAATGGTGCAATCTATTTTAGTTGCCTCAAAATAGCAATGTGCAAACAATGTGCCTGAACACACCTTGTTTTCAGACCAGCACGCCCATGGGCGCACAAATGGACATGCATAATACAGCGTTTTCACGGATCCGTGTGAACGGGGATCGTTTTGAAAACGTCGCCTGTAAGCGAAAAATTTGAAGGAAAGACTATTCTGTTTTTAGTACATCATTGTCATGTAAACATTCCCTAAGTCAGGGGTGCCCAATCCTGTTCCTTGAGATCTATCTTCCTTCAAGCATGATCAAACACAACTGAAGCAGATAATTAAGATCTTCAGGAGCACTTGATAATTACAGACAGGTGTGCTTGGATCAGGGTTGGATCTGAACTTTGCAGGTAGCTAGATCGCCAGGAACAGGATTGGGCACTTAGGGAATGTTTACATGACAATGATGTGCTAAAATCAAAAACTAAAAAGTAAATCCTGGTGTATGACAGAAAGGAGGAATCTGTGATGAATCAAATGTTAAATAAAGCAAAATGACGGGGAACAAAAATAGTGAAGTAGTCCTCAGAGGCAATGTTCGTTATCAAATGCCATGTTCATTCGTTAATTTCTCCAACAATGCATTGTACTACGATGGTTAAGCAACGAGTTACACTGTTTTACACGGCTTGCTGTGATGCAATTTGAAGGAGTCAGGCTCCATGGGTTAACATCGGTTCAGCAGGAAGTAAAATTGGGATGATATAATGAACACAAAATGCTGGACAAACTAGACGCTGGATTTGCCAAAGTTTGCAAGGTTCATGCAATCGATTTTTTATATTCAGAGCTTAGTTTGAGACGCTTTGTAAGTGAAATATATTTGAGAACCTGTGTGTTCAACCCCATCTATCAATTTCATGCTTCTATTTTGCATGCTATTTATTTATATATTTTTGCATTCATATGCCAAAAATTCACTTGTTTACTTTTATTGATCAAAAATGTACATGAAGAGCACACCAGCAGTTTTAAATAAGTACAAACTGTTTACTTTACTTTTTTTCTTTCATTTTTTAATGTTCATTTTAAACATCTAAAATGCAACCTAGAATACATTTGATTTTTCTTTAACAATTTACAATAAGGTTTAATTTGTTAACATTAGTTAACCATGTAATGCCTGACATGAAATAATTAAATAAATAAAGTATCATATTTGATACAACAAACATCATGACTGCATTAACATGACCTAACAATTAACAATATTACAGCATTTATTAATATCAGTTAATGTTAATCTCAGCATTCACTAATACATTTCAAAGATCAAAATTTGTATCTGTTAACATTAGTTAATGCACGGATGAACTAACATGATCATGAACATTTTTATTAACTAACATTAACAAAGGTTAATAAATGCTGCAAAAATATATTGCTCATTGTTAGTTAATGCAATGTTAACAAATGAGACCTTACTGTAAAGTATTACTGGTTTTTCTAGTATGCTTGGTTAGCTTTAAATGTTTTTCACAAAATATTTTTAATTTTCACTGCTGAACTAAGCTCAGTTGAAGCGCTGTGACAGTCCAGGTTAAAAAACCCAGAGGAGCTTGATGAAGCAACTGGTCTGACCACATGTGTCCCTCAATGAGAAGCCATCTTGTTCCTGAGCCAGATGTGACTGTTATGTGGAGTATGGAACACACTGTTTCTTTGTAAAAACCTTTCCTTGTTCTTCTTTAAAAAGGCTGTTTTTGTTGCCTCACCTCTTCATAACCTCACTTTTTTCTTTTGGTATTTTTCAAAGTAAAGCTCTCTCTTTGTTTTCTCTCTTTTATCGTGTCCTATTAGCTATCTCTCTAACTTGTGCTCCCCTCAATCTAGTATCGCAGGCAGATGCCTTGGGAGCCCCGAGAGAGTTTCTGTAAAATAAAAGCCTTAATGAATCGTCCTGACTGCTTCCATGCTTAGCGCCAACTTCATCTGTAATCTCTCTCTCAGTGACTCTCATTTCTAACAGGTAACACTTATTATCCAGAGGACAAAAAAAGGCTAAACTATTTCATTCCACAATGTTTATGAGAGTAATTCTATTATTAGGCACCGAAGCAAACATTCAACCTGAACACGTGACACGTCACCTCTAAAAGGATGTTAAATGAAACTAAAAAAAAGAGAAAGAATAAAAAGATGTTTGTCTAAAACACTGTGAACTGAAAATTCCACATTCACGTCTAAATATAGTCAAATCAATCACTTTCCGCCAGATCATTTGCTTTAAAGGTGCCGTAGAACGTCTTTTTAAAAGATGTAATATAAGTCTAAGGTGTTCCCTGAATGTGTCTGTGAAGTTTCAGCTCAAAATACCCCATAGATTTTTTTTTAATTAATTTTTTTAACTGCCTATTTTGAGCCATAATTATATATGCACCGATTCCTTGCGCGGCCCCTTTAAATCTCGTGCTCTCCACCCATAGAGCTCGCGCTTGTCTTAACCAGCATAAACAAAGTTCACACAGCTAATATAACCCTCAAAATGGATCTTTACAAAGTGTTCATCATGCAGCATGTCTAATAGCGTAAGTACAGTGTTTATTTGGATGTTTACATTTGATTCTGAATGAGTTTGATAGTGCTCCGTGGCTAAAGCTAACATTACACACTGTTGGAGAGATTTATAAAGAATGAAGTCGTTTTTATGAATTATACAGACTGCAAGTTGTTTAAAAAATGAAAATAACGACAGTCTTGTCTCCGTGAATACAGTAATAAACGATGGTAACTTTAACCACATTTAACAGTACATTAGCAACATGCTAACGAAACATTTAGAAAGGCAATTTACAAACATCACTAAAAATATCATGTTATCATGAATCATGTCAGTTATTATTGCTCCATCTGCCATTTTTCACTATTGTCCTTGCTTGCTTACCTGCATAAAGTCTGCTGATTCAGCTGTGCACAGATCCAGACGTTAATACTGGCTTGTCTAATGCCTTGAACATGGGCTGGCATATGCAAATATTGGGGTCATACATATTAATGATCCCGACAGTTACGTAACAGTCAGTGTTATGTTGAGATTCGCCTGTTCTTCGGAGGTCTTTTAAACAAATGAGATTTATATAAGAAGGAGGAAACAATGGTGTTTGAGACTCACTGTGTGTCATTTCCACGTACTGAACTCTTCTTATTTAACTATGCCAAGATAAATTCAATTTTTAATTCTAGGGCACCTTTAAATTAAAAACCAATCTTGTTGCTTGATTTTTTTTTCTCCCTTGTGGAATCAAACTGCTATTGTTAATAAAATTATACATTCCTAGTGATCACTGCCTGTCCAAGTCTGTTTTCCTTAAATACTGGTTGCAAGTTAAAAATTATAACTTACTGATGTAATTAAACCTTTTAAGTTGCAAACATACAAAGTTCTGTCATGAAACTCTAGATGGTGCAGGCTGCTCCTTAACTCAATAACTCAACATAGCAAATCATGTATGCTATGTTGTACAGCAGCAGCATGTCTTACTTGCTCACAGCAGTGTCATGTATGTATTGACAGTATCAAGTCCCGTACTTGCTCTGCAGCAGCAGCAGCGTAGCAGATCTATTCTGCCAAGACAAAACATATCAACAATGTCATATCCAATACCATGCCAAACACTCAGAGAGTTGTCAAATTATTTTAATGAGTTATGTTGACATAATAATGTTAATCATCACATCAACTTAAAGGCTTAGTTCACCCAAAAATGAAAATAATGTCATTTATTACTCACTCTCATGTTGTACTTGACCTTTGTTAATCTTCGGAACACAAATTATGATATTTTTGTTGAAATCCGATGGCTCAGTGAGGCCTGCATAGCCAGCAATGACATTTCCTCTGTCAAGATCCATTAATGTACTAAAAACATATTTAAATCAGTTCATGTGAGTACAGTGGTTCAATATTAATATTACAAAGCAACAAGAATATTTTTGGTGCGCCAAAAAAACAAAATAACGACTTAAATAGTGATGGCCGATTTCAAAACACTGCTTCAGGAAGCTTCAGAGCATTATGAATCTTTTGTGTCGAATCAGCGGTTCGGAGTACCAAAGTCACGTGATTTCAGCAGTTTGGCAGTTTGACGCGATCTGAATCATGATTCGACACACTGATTCATAATGCTCTGAAGCTTCATGAAGCAGTGTTTTGAAATCGGCCATCTCTATATAAGTCATTATTTTGTTTTTTTGGTGCACCAAAAATATTCTCGTCACTTTATAATATTAATATTGAACCACTGTACTCACATGAACTGATTTAAATATGTTTTTAGTACATTAATGGATCTTGAGAGAGGAAATGTCATTGCCGGCCTCACTGAGCCATCAGATTTCAACAAAATTATTTTAATTTGCGATGCAAAGATTAACAAAGGTTTTACAGGTGTGGAACGGCATGAGGGTGAGTAATAAATGACATTATTTTCATTTTTGGGGGAACTAACCCTTTAATAATATGAGTAATTTAAACTCAAATTTCTGTTAATTGATTTCTTTTTTTTTTTAGACCTGTTAGTGTTTAATTCTGTTTCGTTTAACATTTAAAAGAGTTTGTTATGTTGAAGTCTTTTGTAGTTACCATTGTGCAGAAGAGTAGAGCTCATATTTAGGTTGTGTTTGGGTACATGAAACTACACTGACCATATGAGCAATGACATGCTAATGCCAGTGACAAATAATAACTTGTTCATTAAATTTACAGAATCAATGAGTTGAATTTAGCATGCACTATAGCTGTTGATTTAAATTGAAATATGTACAATTAAATGGTTGCAGTTATTTGCAATAACTTCATTTTTTTTTTAGCAATTAACATAAGTGAAGTGATGTGTGGCCAAGTATGGTGTCCCGTACTCTGAACCCACGACCTTCGGGTTACAAATCCGACTGTTTAACCATTAGGCCACAATTGACTAAATCATAAAAATCTGTGTTTATGTTACAAATTAAGTTCTGTAACTCACAGTTTATTGGTTGAAAATAATTTCATTAGAAGTTGTCATAACATTTGTTTTTAGAGTGTATGCCACATTTCCTAAACAGTACTAGGCTATTCAGCCATCCATACCTACAAAAATAGTTTAAGTAAGTACTGGTTTAAATTTAAACAATTTAAATGTTTAAGTAGTTTAATTTTTATGGTTATCATTGTCCTAAGCCAAAAAAATGAGCTACTGTGATGGTGGCCCCTAAAATAATTAATTAATTAATTAATGCATAACACCCCTAATCAGAGGATTTATTTATAATTTGCTGTTCAGCGCATCTTTGATTGACAGTGGATAGACTTTAGATTTATTTCTGAAAAAGAAATGCAATTATCTGATTATTTATTAATGCAGTAAATAAGTCAAAGAACCTATGATATGAGCATTGTTATTTAACAGCTAATTACTAAGTTGCTGAGTTGGTAATTCTGCAAGGGTCATGGCTCTGAGTCGAGCATTTTGCTCTTTGCCCCTTGCGAGGAAGCAATCACAAACTAATTAGCAATTAATGTGTATCCTTACCGTCCTCTAGCCCAATGAGGGGTGGCTTTCACACAAGAAGACAACTACGTTCCCTATTATAAATTACCATCATGTTGATTGATGTGTTCTTAGAAGTTTTGTCATTGATGGTTGTTTTTCTTTTTCTTTTTTTTTTTCTTTTTGTTTATTTCATTATGCACAGTTATGGGTTTAATGGAAGTTTGGAGGAACAGGTGATGGGGCTAATTAGTCATTAGTATAGAGTCTCAGGTCCCAAATGACAAGTGCATGCTTTACAAGGTCATAATTTGATTAAAGTGCCTGCGAGTGATAGGAGAGACAACCGCAGCATGATTAACTTGTCTCTGGGTGCGGTGTGGACCAAGCGCGGGATAACTTCATCATGTGTGTTGATACACATGTGCCTGTCTGCTTATAGCACTTTAGAGGTGACTGAATTACTTCACCACAAACTACAGGCAAATTCATCAGATGTAAAGTGTAATTTCTCCAAAAATTAAAATTCTGCCATCATTTATTCGGTCTAATGTCATTCCAAACCCATATTTTTTTCCCCTTCCGTGGAACACAGAAGACATTTTCCTTGTGAGCAAAAAGAAGTACACTTTAGCATACTTTTAGAGTACTTATTATGCAAATAACATACTTTACAAGGATATACTTAAGTGCAAACTGAATGTAATGTTTTCAGACACTTAAGTGCATGTTAACTGCAATTAAATGTAAATATATAATAGTTTAAATCTATATTGAATGCAATTAGCTGAATTTTATTTTGACCAACTTAAGAACTAAAAATTTCAGTCTGTCTTTTAATGTAATTTCATAATTAATTTTGAAATATGTTAAATGTGTATCGCCGAATGTACTGACAAACATTTATAGTCATTAATTAATTAATATACTTCAATGTTATTTCTATTAAAACTTGTATTTCATGTATTTAAAACCTCTAAATTTGTAATTAGATATTTGTAATGATGATGTTACAGTGTATTACATTTAAAATATATTAATGTAATATTGAATAACACATTACAGTTAAAATTATAATCATGTAACAAATTAGCTCAAAAGGAAAATATGAATAATCAATCATAACTCATTATAATTAATTATAAATCTTTGAATCAGTTAATCGAATTAACTTGGTGTAGCTGAATTGATATTACAATCAGTTAATCTGTTCAGCCAGCGAACACTCAGAAAGGATATTTTCAGTGGCCACAGAAAAATAACTCTTTCTTCGCATGTAGCTGTGTTCATAATTGTTATCAGTGACATTGTTTTATAAGCAGATCAGAATCAACTCACAAGAATGTGCACACAAGTTTTATTTAACAATCACAAACACAAAGCTAGACTAAACTCACACAGACATACAAATCATGCATACATAGGAAATTAGAGAATGGAAATGTATTAAACCATAGCATAACGGGAATGGAGCTATGAAAAGAGCCATTTAACAAGCTGGAAGAACCATCAGTTTCTCACTATAAAGCACCTTTGTTAACAAAGGGGTTCACAACTTAATACTAAAACGTTGTTTATTGTTTAAATGTGCGATACTTGCAAAAGCTGTTGAGAAGCATCCGGATATGCAGTCTCAGGAGGAATTCTTGAAGTTGTAATCAGAATCTTCTGCGTTGAATGAAGAAATTATGACGAACTTGCGCTACAGCGGGAGAGTTTCTTTGTTTGAAAGTGAAATCATTTGCATTATACTCTGATAAATAACGAACATACAATGCATTCTAAGAGATGGTGATGTCCACCAAAGTGTGAGTCATTAAACAATGAGTATTTTGATATGAAACAGCACCTAGATGGGCTACATTATCTAGTAGTTCTGTCATCATGCATGCATAACACTATACATTAAACAAAAGAACAATATACACCCAGTAAAAATACACAAAATGTACTGGGGAAATGCATGTTCATTCATTTAGACAGATTTGTCAATGAATTAGTGGCAAGGATTCCATTTCTATGGACTGAATGTCTGATTCTTGTGTTGAGAACAAGCAACGTCCCAAGTGTCTTTGAAGTGTGTGGATGAAGCAGAAGGGTGATAGCACTCAGTGGGGGAGCCAGACATTACAGAGTCTGCATGGGTGAAGGGTTGGAAGAGTAACTTTTACAATTGTGCGTTTGATCGATTCAGTCATTACAATCAAGTAATTTACATGTGCTTTAGTATGATAGTCAACAGATCAATGCAAGTGTACTTCTTTAAAGTACGACAAAGTAAAACTTTACAAAGTGCATTTTTTTAAAAATTGTACTTAAGTGTGTTGAGAAACAGTCATGAAATTGTACTCTCGTTAAGTGCACTTAAGTGGACTTTTATTTCATGAAGATTAGAATCTGCACATACAGTTTTTTTTAAATAGTTTAAATACCTAAAAATACTTATTAAAGTACTTTTAAGATTCAAAGTACACTCCAAGTGCACATTCAACAGGCTACAACCAAACCCATTTCTTGTCACAAGGGCATGTTGTTAAAGTCTTTATGAAATCAAAATAGACCCTATATACTTTGTTAGCACATTACTAGTCTTGTGGTGAACAATTAATCTGTGCAAGTTGATGCACAGGAAAAAAGAAAAAAAAAAGTTTGTCGTGGTAATCTTTAATCAGAATCTGAAAATTTGCTTCTGCTCTGGAATGGCGGTGCGCTACAGTAAAACCCCACCCTCTATTCAATATTCCGTTTCACTTGGATATATGTCACAACACTAAAGTAAAGTTGGTTGCTTCCAGTTCACGGGGACATTAATATGACTAGATGAGCTTTGCATTTAACCTTCTGTTATTTCAGAGATGCATGCTTAGCTTCACAAGTAGTACTATACATTTTTCTTTGGTGTCAGGTGAAGTAGCCTTGAGGCCCCAACACTAATCACTGTCAATGTCTTCCCTTCATCTGCTGAAGTGCAGCGGCTCTGTTATATGCAGGTTGCCAAAACACTGAAGAAAGTTTCTTTCACTGAGGGACTGGGAGTGAATGCTGGCAGACTGGTGAATATGAGAAGGCCCTGATGTATGACTCCCGACTGATCGATAAACAGTTGAAGCCCGCCTTCTCTCTCCTGACCTCCCTTGTTCCTCTCTCTCAACCATCCCTTTCATGCCAAACTTTTCGACTTAAACTGTCAAAGCACTTGGATGAAATTTACTCGCCGGCTTTTGGACAGAAACAAATGCTAAATGTGCAGACCTGAAAGATATTAATGAAGCCATTTTTGTGCTTTGAGAAGCAGCTCTACGGCTGAAGCTGAATTCCTTTCGTAGTATGTATTATGTTCAAATGTACTTTTCAACTGTTGATGAAGTGCATTCTGGCGATGCAGGTAAAATATATTACTTACACTTTAAAACACAAATTCACAATCTATAATCTGTATCATGAATGCTTAGTATTTAGACATGCTCGTGTGAGACTGGGTGAAAGCTTTTTTTTTTGCATACTGTTGGAAGTGCACATATTCTGACGACATATTTGAATGAGTTTGTGCATTATGAATGTGTACAATTAAAAAAAAAAGATTTTTCTAAGTTGTAAATAAAACCAAAAATTATTGCAGTGTTTTACAAGAAAATACTTGAAAATGTCATGTTTAATTCAATATGGTACTTGCTGTTTCTGTTACATGTACCCTGGGTCCGTGTTCTATTTTCCTCACCTAGGAACCAATCATTCACTCACACCTGTTTCCCATCAGTGACCCTTTATAAGCTGCACTCAAACACACATACATTGCTGAGTATTGTTTAGCCTTTGTTCTACCTTGTTTCCGTGTTCATTGTCTTTGCCTAGTTTTGACCCTGGACTGTTTCCTTGTTTGATGATTGTTTGCTGCCTGCCTTGACCATAGCCTGTGTTTGGATTACTCGCCTTGCCGTTCCTGTATCTGTTTGCTGGTGTATGACCTACTGCCTGTATGACTACGCTCTCCTGTAATTAAAGCCTGCATGTGGATCTCCAACTCCGTTGCCCTGTCCCGTCCGTTACAGTTTCTTAATAATTATTTGTGAAATTTACTAGCAATTACTGGATGAAAATTATTTCACATTAAATCCTACAGGATTTTTTCAGTGTATTTGGGTACTGTAAAAATAAATAAATAAATAAATAAATAAATAATATATATATATATATATATATATATATATATATATATATATATATATATATATATATATCAAAGGGAAAATAATGTAAAAATGCTACAAAAACGTAACAAGTTATAATAAAATTGTATATTTAAAAGATTTAAAACTTACTGTACATTTTTGTAACATTGTGTGCTTTTTGTTTGTTTGTTTGTTTGTTTTTTACAAACAAAAAGTATGAATAGCATGTATTGTGACCCTGTAATTTGTATTTGTGTTCTGTTTACTCAAAAAGTTTTGCCGGACATTTAAAAGAGTTTCTATGTTGAAGCCTCACTCTTCACCACATTGGCAACCACATCAACTTGACAAATTTAAGTTCATACAACAAGATTACAGTAAATCAAAAACTATATATTTTTGTTTTTTTTGTTGTTGGAAAAATATAATTCAATTTCATTGAAAATGTTTTTCTTAATTTAATTCAGTTCACTAAGTAATTTTTCTGACACAAGAACCTAAATTGATTCATTTTGTTCAGCAAACTATTATTTGTTTAAATGGACTTGTTGTAATCTTGTTGAAATTTAATTGTGTGGAAAAGTATTCCTTAATTCAATTACGTTCAATGAACAAACAATTTTTTAGTGTATACTGTTTACTGTAGTTAATGTATTGCATTTTTAGTCTTCATGTGGCTTTGAATTTTTGCTATTAGTACATTTTAGAGTAAAAACAGCCTCAATTGATTGCTAGATTAGTTTGTCTTTACACAATTTTATATATAATATTAACATTATATGATTTAATGCCATATATACTGTGTATATATTAAACAGTTTTAACTAAGAAATTGCTAGTAGATTTCACAAATAATTTAAAGAAACTGCAAGTAACACACTGAATCAAAAAAACGTTTGAGGTAGAAAGACAAAAATATTTTCTATACTAAAATATTTTCTTGTAAAACATACTCCACTAATCTTTTTTTTAATCCTTTAATAGAGTGGCCAATGTTTTCCTAATTGTAAATTGTTCACAAAATGCTCAACTTTCAGATTTTTAGGTTTCAGCATCACAAATCATGAGACACCAAAGCGGTGAACTCTGGCGACAGGTGAAAGAAAATGTCTCATATGTATATGCTGAGAGACACGGCCTCTGTGCCGAACTCACTTTACCCTGGGTGAGTGATGAGCCGTACAGAAACGTCCTCATGCATTTTTAATCGATTCAGTGTGGTCACAACTGAGACGTGAGGTCAGGTAAGACAGGTCACATACGCAGATGCACTAGTTCTCGTGCTCAGATACCACAGGCAACCTGCATTTTGTTAGCTCTCCAAAAAAAAAAAAAAAAAAAAACCTTCCCCTTGTGCGCCATGTAAATTTAGGATCCTCAAATTTGCAAATCACCTCTCTCCAAGTGATTGTGGGTAATTTAAGGAAATGTGCCAATCGATCTAAGAGGAGATATTTTTAGGTGGCAGTCCCACTGAAGAACAGGGGGTCTCTCTCTCTTTTTGTCTATCTCTCTCTTCTCTGGCAGCTTCTCATTTATATTCACGCTTCTCTGTAGGATGCAATGGCTCCTTGTGGATGTCACTCGGTGCCACTTTAACAGATGAATATATCTGGAATGAGCTATGGTGCTAAAGCACTCAAACAGATGTAGAGCCGGCATTTTAATTTCCTCACACACACGTACAGACGTGCACACCTCGCACGCATACATCACACGAGGACGCCGAGGCAGAAATACGTGCCGTACACATAAGAGATATGGACGCAAACAGACCTGCTGCTGTAAAGCATAAATCTGAGGCTCGTCATACATGGACAAGCCAGTTTTCCTCTTATTTTATGAACGCCACAAAATATATTTCCAGCTTTTCTAGATCTGATTTTTATGTGGAAATGTGTCATGTTTGTGACGGCCTTTTCGTAATGGCTGTGCTATTTGGTCTAAATAGAGCCTCCTATCATATTCGCAGCTTCCTGAGTCTTAAAATGTCTAATATAGGGGAGACTGGGGTTAGATGTCACACTTTGTATAAACCTACCCTGAGAAATTGTAACTGTAGTCAATCCATGTAAAGTCTTGGCTACACAACAAAGCAAAAACAAAGAAAGTGTAATGAAGGTTAAAAAAATAAAGAAATAAAATAAAGAAATATCTGTTATAGGGCAGACTGGGGTTAAAATTCTCAGTGTAACATTTTTCAGGGTATTTTGAAGTCAACCTATGCAAAATGTTGGCTACAAAACAATAAAATAAAATAAACGAATAAATATGCATCTTCGGAGCCTCCATTGACAGTATATGCAGATATATCACATCAGAGATGGTAAACAGAAGCTCAAGCATGTTTGATTGACTTGCGAGAACTAATGAGGTTCATTTTTGTGTTACGCAGCATGTTTGAGCTTCCACGAGAACCAATGTGTTTTCTTCTTGCGTGTCAAGTACAGTTGAGCTTCTGTTTATATGCCCTGATCAATGTCTGTACGTGCAAATTTATAATTGTGAGTTATGCAATATATAGACTCGCAATTGCATGTTGTAAAGTCAAAGTCAGTCTTTTTTTCTCCTCAGAATTAGACTTTATAACTAGCAATTGTGAATTTATATCTCAGAATTCTGAGAAAAGAAGTCAGAATTGCAAGATATAAACACAATTGTGATTAACAGATTGTGAGGACAAAAAAAGTCAGCAATTGCAAGTTTATACCCTCAATTCTGACTTTATAACTCGCAACTGCCAGTTTATATCTCACAATTCTGAGAAAAAAGTCAGAAATGTGAGATAAAAATTCTATTTTTGGATGAATATTTGATTTGTGCAATAGAATTTGAGTAAAATGGAGGTACATATCTTGATTATTGATTATAACAGAGCCAAATAGTTCCAGCTGTTTCTCATCAAGACAATAATTTCCTTTTTTGTTTAATGTTGTAATATTTTGTTCAATGCTTTATTTCTGATCAGTTTGCAAAACTAACAAGCAGCGAACTTGATATGGATATTACTGATAATAATCAAAATATGACTTGCTCAAAAAGGTGTCAGTTTAGTGTCTAAATGGTTAAAAAAATCAGGGAATGTTGTGATACTGTACATTGATGTTCTGATTTGATCAAAGTTTAAGAATCACTGACTTAGTTTAAACTGAGCAGTACTATGTATTGTATTCTATGAAAAATCTTAATGGCCAGGGTCACTCATGAGAGACGACTAGAGAGCTTAACTTAATCCTAAAAATGCAATTAATATTCTACATACCTGTGTAATTATCAGAGCACTAAAATGCAAATATAACAGACAGGCAAACCACACTCCTTCAATACAACCCACTTCACAAAATGTAAAAAAAAAAAAAAAAAAAAAAAAAAAAGATCGTCCAGGGAGCTTGCAAAAGACTTGGAGTTTAAGAAAAAGTATAGAAATAGACAAGCACAAGTCGTTTCTCATAGAACGCTCTCAATGGGGTTGTAAAAGAAATATGGAGCACAAAGAAAAAGGAAAGAAAGAAAAAAGAAGCACTCAACAACCTCTCTCTGTCCATTGACCAGCCAAAGGCACACAACTATTTTTCCCTCTCCCTGAACGCAATCATTTCAGAATTGATTTTCATGGCTGAGGGAGAAATAATGGGAATTCTTCTAATGTAGAAAATGTATGTGTTCCTTTTGGTTAACCAGTACAAACCATATTTCAGTCTTGTCAGAGAGGCTAGAGAAGAAATCTCTCATCCCAAGCCAGGCTTTTTCCCCTTTGGTATGAGACAACTCATCATTTTCTCAAATCAATCATATCAACTCTTCGAGCAGGAAAAGGGCCAGTGCTTTTACAGGTGCTCCACCTTTATATGTAGGTCATAATATCACTGCAACGGTATCAGATGATAATACCGTGGTATTCTGATTCATACCATGGAATGGACACAGCAGCCTGCTTTAAACCTGTAAAGCCTGACATATGAAATAATAGTCAGAAATCAAGATAATCAGGTAAACCGAAATTGTTTCAGTCCAGTACGTGCTCATCTTGAAATATTGCTAACAATAAAAAGTTATTCTTACATTTACTTTATAAAAATCAGTAAAGATTTCACAGTAAAAAGACACGTTTACCACAAACTGAAAGGGAGCGTTTTAACAATTTTACTAAAAGGCCTTTTATTTGTTAAAAAATAATAACCTATCAATCAGACGACAGAAGGCATGTAGTTGATTGTTTACATCAGGTTTTGACAACCCGATCTCACAGCAATTTGTACGTATTTTACGAGGTGGCTAATTCGTACAAATTCGGATGACCTCACTCGTATGAATTTGTACGTTTTTTGCTAAAGAATAAATATTTTGCCAAATTCATATGAATTCATATGAATTACCTACCCCTAAACCTACCCCTCACTGGGGTTTAGACAAATCGTATGAATTCATACGACCTCACTCGCCACCTCGTAAAATCCGTTCGAATTGGTTGTGGGATAACGTTGGGTTTCGATCATGTTGTTAATTTATAGGCCTTAGAAATTTGCATATAAATTACAGTAGACTTTATAAGGTTAAAGAATGCCATGGAACTACTATAGTGTATATCCAAATAAACATTGTCAATTACTGAAAAAAAGTCCAAATTTCTTCAAAGTATACTCTTTGCAGTGGAGGTACAGGATGCTTTAAACACCCTCATGTGTTATGCCAAAACCTACAGACCTCAACAGTGTTGCAAAAATGTCACTGCATCTCTGAAATAAAAGTGTATTTGAGTAAATTTGCTTCATAGAGATGTGTTGCAGAAGTGGGTACATTTTAGTCTGTTTAGCTGAGCTTATTGATCAAATGGTGTCTACTGTGAACACAGTCTAGGTTTCATTATTGAACTATCCATTCACTGGTCTATTATCAATGGATAGGTGTCATAGGTTATTAATGATCAATCTTTTGAGTGAATGAGACTATTGATTGGTGTTCGAAACTGGTACTTTTGGATTGTCCTGGTTCCTGTATTACTTTGCTTCAGCCTAAATCAGAAAAGAGTCCCACCTTTTATTCATTTTCAGGAGACAGTAATATATCTTTTGTTCTTTCTTTTTTTCCCCCCTATGGAACAGAAAAGACGAATTTTTGTCTACACACTGAATGTCAGTGGGATCCAAAACAACATTGGGCCTCTCAATGTATGGACAGAGTGAGTATTTTTTTTTCTTTTTTTCCTCCCAAAATATCTTAATTTGTGTTCCACAGAAGAAAGAAAGTCATACTTTTCATACATTTTCATTTAAGGTAAGATACATGGTCTTGACTGCTAACCTGTAAAGAGAACTACTAATTAACTATGACATTAAGTTGCTCTTTACATTTACTCAGCATCCACTGTCATTGCCGCAGGCTGTTTGTCAAAGAAAATCTAGGCCCAGAAGCAGCATGTCTTGTGTTGATCAAACTTCAAAACGTAGCCACTTTGCTACCTCAGCTTTCGACTCATGATCTCAAAATGATATTATCCCTGCGGCCATATAGGATGACATAAAAGTATGCCATAATTTGCACATGATTAACAATTAAAATGCAAAGTTTTAATCAGTAGAACGTGTTACTGTGTTTATTGATTCCAGGGACTTTGGTATTCCTTTAGCAACCCAATTAGCATTCCGTTTGTTTTTCTAGATACAAGTACACACTAGAACCTTTTTCATTTGCTGAACCTTTCGTGGAGCAATAGAAAACTCCAACCCAGGGTCATTGGAAAAACATGCATATGACAAAGTTTCTGTAAAAAAAGTTGCTTCTTGCACATTTTGTGACACTTTGAAAAGTCTAAAAAAAAATGTATTCAGTTTATTCCGAAACAGAACCACAGACCACAGACCACATTTCATTACGTTGGTTGTTGCATGTATCATGGCCGTTCAGAAATGAAATGTTTGAAAATAACGTACCGCCTACATGAAACCCTATACTCTAAACCTAACCGATATGATTTTGTAGAAGCAACCATGCCATTTGAGTTTGCTTCTACAAGTCTTTGAGATCTTTTATCGTGACTGGTGTTGTACAGGATTCATACTCAAGCACACTGTAAAAAATTACTCTTGAGGGTGTTAAATACAACCCATGAAAATCAGTTATAGTTTACTTAAGTATATGAGTTAGCAAATAAAATAAAAAATAATGGGTACATTCTACCTCCACTATCTATTTCTTATTAGTATTAACTGCAAGACTAAAAAATTAAGTAAAATTTACCCCTAAATATTAGCTTTGGCACCGCAAAGTGCGCATGCGTCAACATCCAGGCGGGAATCTTCCATGTCATTGGCGGTGGCGGAACATTGATTGGTGAACCTACAGGTAAGTTTTTATTTAACTTGTTGATATCATCATGAATGCAAATGTTAAGTTGTTTAACGTTAAAATCTACCAGAAGAATAGTCATTTCTCTGTCTCTGTTGTCGCACCACAGTCTGGTGACAGATTGACATGTTATAATTTGTTGTCAGTCAAGTTAACATTGGAAGCGGAATACATTGTCCAGTAACGTTACTTGCCCCTGCGAATGCGAGTAAACATCTACGTTAATGATTTAAATATAGCTTCCATTATTGTAATGTACATGGCTGAAATTCGTGCACAGCGAAGCTGTTACACGTGAGTTGAACTTGAGCAAGTGACGAAAGAGAAATGGACGGTTGATGTAGTTAGCCTACTATACAGACGACAAGGCGTTCGGAGCAGAAAAATAACAGTAAAGCTGTCGATGTGGTATGATAGATAACTACTATTAAAGTTTTCTTGCATTTATCTGTTGATATTGAGTTAGAAGAGATCAGTTTATAAAAGCCATATTACTATTATCATTTACGGTTAGCATTAATATGCAGCGATTAGCATGTGCTCTGCTAACAACAAAAAGCAAAGGATTGAAAATATGTATTTTTTTATGCTCCTTATGTGATCTGTAACATAACAGTTGTAATGTTTTTATAATTGATTTATATAAATCAATTGTTTGAGTTAACTTGGATTTTCAAATACATTGCACAAATAACTTCTAGTTGGTGGAATTATTTAGCAAAATATGGAAAATATAAATGGATATGAATATAAATGATGTACAATTCATTTTACAGGAGTGTGATAATCTAATAATTTCAATATCCTGTTTCTGACATATTTTTTTTGAATCTAGAAGAAGAATTAAAGACTTCATAGCAGTTATCAAGACAAGTTAACTTCAGGTGGCCTGGATTGTTCAGTAAGGCTCAGGTAAGGATGTTTGTTAGTTTAATTTTTTTTTTTTTTTTTTTTTTGTCAAGAACTGTTGTTCGTCTCATTTGTTTAATTAAAATTGGTTTCAAACCTTATAATCTATGACTCAAATTGAGAAAATTATTGTATTTTTGTGTTTCCTTGTACTGATTTACTAGATCAAAGAGGAATTCCGACGTATAACAACAGGCTCCTTGGAGACATTTATGATGAATCTTGATGGGTGCACACCACGTCTTTCTGCAGTTGTTGCATGCCAAAGGAGGAGCATTTGGTACCAAGATGCATCCTCTCCTGAGCACTGTAAATGAGGTATCTTTCTGTTTTTATCTCATTTCACAAAAAATAAAAATTAAAACTCTCAACACACTGAACTTAAAAAAATATGTAAATAGACAAAAGCAAAACAAGCAAGTTAAATAAATACTTTTGAAAATGCTCATTTTTTTTATTTTCGAATCCATTCAGCTGAACTTCGGGTCAGGCGGTACCACTTTTATCTTAACATAGTTCATAGAATCTGATTAGATCGTTAGCATCTCATTCAAAAAAAGACCAAAGAGTTTCGATATTTTTCCTATTTAAAACTTGACTCTTCTGTAGTTACATCATGTATTAAGTCTGAAAAAAAATTAAAAGTTGTGATTTTCAGGTCAAAGATCATGTAAACTTGCTTAACATAGAACTAAAAGTCACATGATTAGCTCAGATCATTAAAAAACAATCACAGTGAAAATACTTGACATTGATTTTTACTCACAGATTTAGATGCACAAATTTAATGTAGACTTTTAATCTCATATACACATTGATCAACAAACCTAGAGAAGTTCAAACTTAATTGCTTGACACAAGAACAAACCTCATTGGTTTTTTACAGAGGCTCAAACATTCTGTGAGACAAGAAAATTAACTTCATTAGGTGTAACGTGTCAAGCAAGCATGCTTCAAGGGATAGTTCACCCAAAAATGAAAATTTGATGTTTATCTGCTTACCCCCAGCACATCCAAGATGTAGGTGACTTTGTTTCTTCAGTAGAACACAAATGATGATTTTTAACTCCAACCGCTGCCGTCTGTCAGTCATATAATGCGAGTGAATGGGAACAACAACAATGAGAGTCAAATAAACGCGCACAGACAAATCCAAATTAAACTCTGCGGCTCGTGATGACACATTGATGTCCTAAGACACGAAATGATCAGTTTGTGCGAGAAACCGAACAGTATTTATATAATTTTTTACCTCGAATACACCACTATGTCCAACTGCGTTCAGCACTTGGTTAGTGAGGTCTGAATGCGCTCTGACAACGGCAGTGATGTCTTGCGCATATACTTCAAAGAGTGCTAGACATTACTGCCGTTGTCAGAGCGCGATCAGACATCACTAACCGAATGCTGAACACAGTTGGACATAGTGGTATTTTAGGGGTAAAAATTATATAAATATAAATTAATTTGGATTTGTCTGTGCATGTTTTTTTGACTTTTATTGTTGGTGTTCCCATTCACTCCCATTATTTGACTGACAGACTGCAACGGTTGGAGTTAAAAATCATCAATTGTGTTCTACTGAAGAAACAAAGTCACCTACATCTTGGATGCCCCGGGGGTAAACAGATAAACATAATTTTTGGGTGAACTATCCCTTTCAGCTTCCGTTTGTCTAAATTGGATGCTGCAAACATTGTTTATTTAATTAATTAAACATTGTTAAATTAATAATTGTTTCATTATGGGATACTCAGGTGAAGAATTTGGGTTTTGATTTTTATTTGTTACCCATTTATATTGAAGTGCTGATTAATACAGAAATCCTGCTTGTGATCAAACAATTGGCATCAACCAAGAAAACAACTGTAATCAAACAGCATGCTAATTTGCTTGAACTAACATAAAAACATATTTTTTGTTTGTTTGTTTTTTTCAACAGGAGGATGAACTTGAAGGCCACACAAATGAAATAATGAAGTTGGTGGTTATTCACAATCCCGCAGTTGAGGACCCACCAGATGTGGAATGAGCTGTCTGTACTTTTTTGCACTTAAAGGGTTAGTTCACCCAAAAATGAAAATAATGTCATTTATTACTTACCCTCATGCAGTTCCACACCCGTAAGACCTTCGTTAATCTTCAGAACACTAATTAAGGTATTTTAGTTGAAATCCGATGGCACCGTGAGGCCTACATAGGGAGCAATGACATTTCCTCTCTCAAGATCCATTAATATACTAAAAACACATCTAAATCAGTTCATGTGAGTACAGTGGTTCAATATTAATATTATAAAGCCACAAGAATATTTTTGGTGTGCCGAAAAAACAAAATAACGACTTATATAGTGATGGCCGATTTCAAAACACTGATTCACAATGCTCCAATGCTTTCTGAATCAGTGTGTCGAATCTGCAGTTCAGAGCGCCAAAGTCACGTGATTTCAGCCGTTTGCCGGGTTTGACTCGCGATCCTATTCATGATTCGATACACTGATTCATAATGATCCGATGCTTCCTGAAGCAGTGTTTTGAAATCGGCCATCACTCTATAAGTCGTTATTTTGTTTTTTTGCCGCACCAAAGATATTCTCGTCATTTTATAATATTAATATTGAACCACTGTACTCACATGAACTGATTTAAATATGTTTTAGTACATTAATGGATCTTGAGAGAGGAAATGTCATTGCTGGCTATGAAGGCCTCACGGAGCCATCGGATTTCAACTAAAATATCTTAATTTGTGTTCCAAAGATCAACGAAGGTCTTACGAGTGTAAAATGGCATGAGGGTAAGTAATAAATAACAGAATTTTCATTTTTGGGTGAACTAACCCTTTAATTAGTTTTAAATGAAGTTTAAATGTTTGTATCAATATAGAATGCTAGACTTTTGAGGTAAATGAGATCAGTTTCTCCTCTAATTTTAGTCTCCTTTTATTTTCCAGAGTTGCAAATATTGTAGCCACACATTAAATCTAAACACATATTGTTTGAAATGATAACATGAAGAAACAGTATTTGAGTCTTGCTTCTAATGTATGTTTTGACATCTATTTTTTGAATGGAATATGTTCAAAATGATTTATGCTACATTATGATGTTGTATATCACTTGAAATTTATTGTAAGGGATATTTTGTACTTTAGTTTTAAATGTTTAAAATACAAAATGTTATTTGATCAATAAAAAAAGCAATTGATGCAATCTCCTGCGTCTGACCATTTTTATATAAATTCAACCTTCCCTGAATAAGTAATGTTTAATTTTTCCTTTTGGCTAATCATTATTAATAATAATTTAGTAGATGAACTGTTGCTTGCTTACAATAGGGTTAATATTACTCAATTTTTATAAGTAATTAGTTATGTGATGTAATGAGAAATATTAGGTAGACCTTACCTATTTTTTTTTAGTTTACCATGGCTGTTAAATTTAGGTATACTTTACTCAAATATATAAGATAGAATCTACCCAAACAAAGTGAGTGCAAATTGTTACCTCAATTTTATTGAGTAGATTCTATAGGTTGTTTTTTACAGTGCACTCAGCGTCGCAAGTGCACTGCTCAGTTGAGCTTCCGAGCAAGTTTACTACACCAGAAAAGCCATACATATTGAGCTTGTTCTGTGATGTCAACATGTATTTGTTTACAAATCATGCATTATGGTAAAAGCTTTTGAGGCCATAATATAGTATTATGCAAGAAACCACATGAAAATAAGTCTTTATTAATCTGCTTTTGTAATCACAATTTGTGTGAAAAGGAATAAAAGTTGTTAGTGATTTACTTCCACCGGAAACTGCAGTGAATTGTGTGTATAAATAAGTTTATGGAGTTTTGCAAAAATGTAGGTAGAAACATGTTTTTTCCAATGAGTCTGGGTTGGAAAACTCAGTGCTGGCCACATAAATGGATAAAACAAAAAGGTACAGCAGAGAAAATGCTAAAGAGCCCTTTCCAGCAGCCCAATGACAGATTGAGGGAAGCAGTGACTGAATCTGAGAGGGAGGGGAAATGAGACGTTGTTGGCATCAGGGCGCCAAGTTGGATGACAACTGCGCCCTTTATCTGACAAGCGCCCCAAAAATCCCTTTTGGATTCAAAATGGGAGCCGTTATCAAATTGTGAAAAGCTGTAGTCTGGAAATATATCATATACAAGCAGCAAGCTGCTAAAAGGACACAGATGCTAGGCCTGTCTGCTTCTCTCTCCATCCACTTATTTTTACTTCATCTTGAGTGTTGGAAAAATATCACAACAGTTCACAAGTACAACCCCGAAAGGTTACTGCCACAGTTATTCTTTCTTAAAGTATTCTGCAAAACTTCTGAAATGTATGTGCTCAGCTGCCAAGCTTCGCAGCCAATACTGACAAGTGACAGCTGCCATAATTGTTCAGCTCCTCTGAGATAGTTCCTTAAGCTAGCATATTTGGGTAACAGTCTTATCTTCACCATGTCTTGAAGTCTAATAACCTCTTGCATTTGCTTTTCCTTATTGAGAGGCTGGAAGCTTACAGCCTTTGAGCTGTCAGAGTTGTCCTCCTTTCAGAAGTTCAAAAGTTCAGTGAGTTGTTGGAAATCAATACAGTGCTTCAAGCATTCTCTCAGTTAGTAAATAAACGCAGACTACGGTTATTATATAGTCACTGTCAGATGATATTCGAAAGAGCAAAGCTATTCGGATGCCCCAAATAGATGTCTTTGTTATTGGGTAAAAAAAAATGATTTGCTACACAAAAGCCGAATTTTGCTTAACACAATGGCAAGCGGCATTTGCCGCCGGTACTAAAACATTTATTTTCTTGCGACAGGCTTTTTGTTGTTCAGTGGCTCATGAGGCACAGCGTGGAAACTGAATGCTGCCTCATCTAAATTTCAAATTGAGATCAATTATTCATTTATGACTAATGCTGACTAATTATGGCCTCTTTTCTTGCCAAGGTTTGAAAATAAGGAATCTTGAAAATATTACTGTTGACTCTTAAATGTACAAACCCGATTCCAAAAAAGTTGGGACACTGTACAAATTGTGAATAAAAAAGGAATGCAATCATTTACAAATCTCATAAACTTATTTTTTATTCACAATAGAATATAGATAACATATCAAATGTTGAAAGTGAGACATTTTGAAATGTCATGCCAAATATTGGCTCATTTTGGATTTCATGAGAGCTACACATTCCAAAAAAAGTTGGGACAGGTAGCAATAAGAGGCCGGAAAAGTTAAATGTACATATAAGGAACAGCTGGAGGACCAATTTGCGACTTATTAGGTCAATTGGCAACATGATTGGGTATAAAAAGAGCCTCTCAGAGTGGCAGTGTCTCTCAGAAGTCAAGATGGTCATAGTGGAGCAATATCAGAAAGGAGTTTCTCAGAAAAATTGCAAAGAGTTTGAAGTTATCATCATCTACAGTGCATAATATAATCCAACGATTCAGAGAATCTTGAACAATCTCTGTGCGTAAGGGTCAAGGCCGGAAAACCATACTGGATGCCCGTGATCTTCGGGCCCTTAGATGGCACTACATCACATACAGGAATGCTACTCTAATGGAAATCACAACATGGGCTCAGGAATACTTCCAGAAAACATTGCCGGTGAACACAATCCACCGTGCCATTCGCCGTTGCCGGCTAAAACTCTATAGGTCAAAAAAGAAGCTATATCTAAACATGATCCAGAAGCTCAGGCGTTTTCTCTGGGCCAAGGCTCATTAAAAATGGACTGTGGCAAAGTGGAAAACTGTTCTGTGGTCAGACGAATCAAAATTTGAAGTTCTTTTTGGAAAACTGGGAGGCCATGTCATCCAGACTAAAGAGGACAAGGACAACCCAAGTTGTTATCAGCGCTCAGTTCAGAAGCCTGCATCTCTGATGGTATGGGGTTGCATGAGTGCGTGTGGCATGGGCAGCTTACACATCTGGAAAAGCACCACCAATGCTGAAAGGTATATCCAAATTCTAGAACAACATATGCTCCCATCCAGATGTCGTTTCTTTCAGGGAAGACCTTGCATTTTCCAACATGACAATGCCAGACCACATACTGCATCAATTACAACATCATGGCTGCGTAGAAGAAGGATCCGGGTACTGAAATGGCCAGCCTGCAGTCCAGATCTTTCACCCATAGAAAACATTTGGCGCATCATAAAGAGGAAGATGCGACAAAGAAGACCTAATACAGTTGAGCAACTAGAAGCCTGTATTAGACAAGAATTGGACAACATTCCTATTCCTAAACTTTAGCAACTTGTCTACTCAGTCACCAGACGTTTGCAGACTGTTATAAAAAGAAGAGGGGATGCCACACAGTGGTAAACATGGCATTGTCCCAACTTTTTTGAGATGTGTTGATGCCATGAAATTAAAATCAACTTATTTTTCCTTTAAAATGATACATTTTCTCAGTTTAAACATTTGATATGTCATCTATGTTGTATTCTGAATAAAATATTGAAATTTGAAACTTCCACATCATTGCATTCAGTTTTTATTCACAATTTGTACAGTGTCCCAACTTTTTTGGAATCGGGTTTGTATATATATATATATATATATATATATGCAAATGCTTAAAAATCGTCATGTATATATTTTAAGATGCACCTTTATTTTGACACTCTTGTTAGCCACATCTGCATGCAATCTCTATTGACTGTTCTACACTTCCGTCAAAGTGTGCATTCTCTTTTTGTACATCGTGATGCAGCAACCTAGCAGTATTGTCATCTATGGCTGCCAAAAAAATTAACACAGACAACATATTCTCTCCTGTCCTGTCCAAAACCCAGAACAATAATTTGCCAGTGAGTAGAGCCAATTATTTTTACAATGGTTTTTAGTTTATGAGTAAAATAAGGTATGTTGTTAATAACTTGATGATACTTGGATGTTTTGCTCTACAATTACGCACACCCATATAAAAAATTTATCTTCCAGGTTTTGACATCATTCCTGCAGCACTCTATTAGCCCTGCTTTTGTGTACAGTGGTAACCATGGAAACTAGTTCTGCTATTTCATAAGTGCCACCTACTGTCGGAGTTGCATTTTCATGCGAAAATATTACGCAGCATACATGCAGTGTTGTAAATTTTAAAGCCTCAACTTTTGCACTGAATTTCCATATTGATTGTTGTCATTGCTTTTTTCCCTCTTTTTTGTCTATATTATTTCAAATGTTAAAGTGTATATTTGTTGTGGATGTCCCATTTGGTACAGAGGATTTGCAAATTTCAGTTAAATGTTATGTTATATTTTGGTTGTATTTGCAAGTTAATAAAAATCTAACTGGTTGCTGTCATGGTCATGTTTATTTTGTCTTGTTTAGTTTTCGGTCATAGTTTTCATTTTATGTTTTGCTTTAGTTCTAGTCATAGTTTTCATTGTCTGTTTTGCGTTAGTTGTAGTCATTAATCAGTTGTCATGGATTCTCATTAGTCCACACCTGTTCCCTGTTCCGTTGATTATCATCCTTTGTGTATTTAAGCCTTCAATTCTCCTCTGTCCATTGTCTTGTGTTAATGTTTCGTGGATTGTAGTGCCTGAGTTATCTCTGTTTGTGTTAATGAAATAGTCTTTATTCCTTCATTCTACATCATGCATCTCTATTATTGTATTTACAAAAAGCAACCCCTGACAGAACACAAGATCGCAAGACAGGATTTAATCGCTGTTCAAATTACGGATATCCCCACAGTCCATCTCCTCCTGATGGAGCAGCTCTCTCGAGGATCACACAAGGGCATTTTTCAATCTGGCATGCCTCACTCACTTCACCGACCACTTGCATTGTATTTTCTACCACACTGGGCTCAATGAGTGATCGAAGGCATGGCTGCCGGAGTTCGTGGAGTGGGTACTGGTACAAAATAACTCACCGATGACCGTCTGCCTCAAGAGTGAAGACATCGCCAGCACCACTTCAGCATCTGTTGTCGAGGGCATATTAGTGGAGTCATCCAGATGGATTGGAGCCCCGCTCTCCTGCTCAGGTTAGTGCTATGAGCTGGGTTACGGAGGATTTGTTATATTATGAACAAGATGAAGAAGGGCCTGCTACTCTACAATCACCACTGGTCCCATCCAGTTCCAAGCCGTCCCAGTCACCACTGGAAAAGCCCAGTTCCAAGTCATCTAAGTCATCGCTGGTTAAGCCCAGCTCCATCATCTTCATCGTCCAGCCCCATGTGACCTTCGTTGGTCCCGCACAGCCTCCCTCTCCCCCCTCCACTGCCAAAGCCATCCAGTTCATTGGCCTTGTCTCTGCTGTCTCCCTTTAGCCCCTCAGCTCCTCAAGTGGCTCTACTCAGCTGCACAGATCCGCCATGGGCTTCCAAGTCATCAGCTCTGCCTTGGCTCATGGATCCCTCAGCTCCACCTTAAGCCTCCAAGCCCTGTACTCCTCTTCAGCCCTCTGACCCATCAGCTCCACTTTGGCTCAACTCTCCTTAGGCTTCACCATGCACTTTCATCCCTCAGACTCCGCTGGGCTCCCTTATCCCTCTGGCTCCACCTCAGACTTCTGAGTTAGCAGCTTCACCTCGACCCTTCACCTCTCTGGTTCGCCAGACTCCTACGTCCTTCTGATTCTACCATTGCCTTCACTCCCACCATCTCCGCCCTGATCTGCCAATCCCATGCTTCCACCTCCTGCATGCCTGCAACTCCACCTTGTCCCTCGGCGTCTCCATCTCAGTCAGTTGTCTCCCTGGTTCTGCCAGGTCTCTCCACCCAGGCCCCACCATGGCTCCTCCCTCCTTCGGCACCACTGTGGACCTTCCTGTCATGGCTCTAGGTCATCCTCTTGCTCCTCCTGTCTCTGGTCTGGTTCCTCCTGTATCCGCCCTGGATCCTCCCACCTTCATCTCCTCCCTGGTCATCGTCTCCTTGGTGTCTTCCTCGCTCTTTGGTCTTTTCATGTCTGCCTTTGTGTATTTAAGCCTTTAGTTCTTCTCTGTCCTTTGTTCATTAAATAGTCTCTATTCCTTCATTCTGCGTCACACATCTCTGTATTGTATTTAAGCCAAGCAACCCCTGACGGTTGTACATAATATCAAAAGTTTGATTGATATACCCCTCAATCTAAATGCTAATCGTTTTGTGTTATCGGCAAATATTGTATCGCTGGCTGAGGGAATTATGTCGGATCACATCATGAAAAACTATCTTGCATACATAATGTATTACATTCTTAAAGTTTTTATGTGATCTATATATGGACTTTCAGCAAAACACAATAAGATGAAGTATGCAGGTAGGCAGATGGCAGAAGTGATCTGGAATGACGTACTGCTGTCAAATGGGCAGGGCCCTGGAGTCCAACTCCATCTGTAAGAGAAAAAAGAACAAAAAAATGAACTATGTACAACAGGAGCTTGAAAAACGAGTCGTCTGGACAACGTGCTCCCCTGCCCGCTCACTTAATTGCTATCTTCTCTCTCTGGACTGAAATTCATCCTCCCATTTCTCTGCTGGAGGAAGTATAGCAGTGAGTGCCCCGAAGGCCCTTTCTCTTGTCCTCTTTACGTCACAGTACCTTCACAGAGAAAGGAAGTGAGTTTCCTGATGAAAGACTAAATGTGGCCCTGTGCCCACTTCACTAAATGCCAACTTCTACAAACTGCCAGTAGAATGATAGGTCTATGGATATGCCTGCACCAACCTTCCAGACATGCTGTTACTGACTAAAAACTAGGATAGACAAGTTCATCAACATGTTAATTTAGTGTTATTAATAAAAAAAAAAAAAAAAAAAAAAAAAACCATTAAAGCTTGTAATGCAAAATGTGAGCTACTTAAAATGCATATAAATATCAGTTGTCACTGATATTTATCAGTGATATTTAGATGACAGAAGGCATGTAGTTGATTGTGTTCAACTATTTTTCAGCAAGTTTTGATCATTTGATCAGAGGCCTTAGAAATTTACATATCAAATATTATAAAATATAGGCTTTATAGGGTTGAAATAATTGACTTTTAAAGCCACATTTTGTCTTTCATCTTCAAAGCCACATTTTGTCTTTCACATTTAATTCTTTCATCTGCCACCATAATGTTACTATCTCTATTTCGGGCCTTTTCTCTGCAAATATTGGTGTATGTGATTCATTTAATTTCTTAACCTACTGTCTTTTTCTGTTGAGGTAAATACAAGAAACGGCAGGATCTAATCAAAGCAGTTCAGGCAGTGCAGTGTCAGAAATTTAGCATGATCATCTCACAGTTTGATTCTACGCCCTACGTCTACTGACTAGCCAATAAAAATGCAACATGAAATGGCATATTGATCAATGTGACATGGCGCAAAAACTTAAAACTACTTACCTCAAGCTCCATTTTCAAAATTGCCAAGCAGAGTTGGCCTCTTTTCCCTAGCCATGACCGCATCCATATTCTCCTCTTTCGCTTCCAACTTTTTTTTTTTCAGTGCACATAAAAAACACAATTGCCAAAGTGTGATTCATCTTGCTCTATTTGTTTACCACTAGCTCATACTGATGATGTTTTATTCTTTTATACTAACTTGTGCTGTAGCCTGCGATTCAATATGTGTCATCATCGTACAACAGGTGTGAATGATAATCATATCAATGAAAAACCATATAAAAACGATGTGAAAACTAGGAAACAGAACTAAACCCACCAAAAACAGACAAAATACGTGATTATCTGTTACACCTACATAATATGTCATTAATTCATTAATTCAGTTGCAAACAACAGCAGTTTTAGCTTAAAATATATTCCTTCCTGAGCTCTAAGTCAGCCTAAAACTGACCAAAATCTAACTGGTTCATGGACACAGTTTGTGTGCGTGTACTTTGAGCTCCATTGGAGGTGGCAGGCACAGGTGTATGTGCTATGTGAGGTGCTCCAGCAGGTTACGGGCAGACAGATGGTGCGGGTGGTGGAGAGCAGTTGTATGTGTATGTGCCAGCCGCGGCCGCTCTGGCCCTGAGAGCTGCTTTAGCGAAGCTGCTGCTCCACAGCTCAATGTGCTTTAGCTCCTGGAGTTTTGAATGCAAGTAGAGATTGCCAATTCAAGCAATTCTAGAATCAACCATGTATCAAGACCAAGTAACTGAAAACATAGCAGAGAAATTACAGATCAGCGTAAAGCTGGGGTCGGCAAACTATGGCACTGGGTAATCACTGGCAAGTGAGCAAGAGGTGTATCGCCTTGTGAAAAAGAAGTGCAATTAATTGTATTAAATGTGCACCTGTAGTGTAGTTCAAATCTTAAAAGTATGGTTTTAAAAAGCATACTTGCAAAAAAAATTTATATTTTAATAAAAGATCAAGTGTACTTAAAGAGAGTATACTTTCATGTTTCTTAATACACTTAAGTGACACTTTTTGATTGTGAAATGATACGTTTTACTTTAAAGTACATTGTAAACCATTGTTTTAATAATGTTTTGTCATGCTTTAAAACTATCTAACATACTAAAGCACATTTGAAGTACTTGATTATAATTTTTAACTGTAGTGTGTTATTTGATATTAAATTTAAAGTTTATCCCCCGGTTTCACAGGCAAAGCTTAAGCTAGTCCTAGACTAAAATGCATGTTTGAGCTGTTTCAACAGAAAGCAACTTGCACTGACATATCTTAAAATATGCCAGTGCCATTGTTTTGTCTCAAGAGGCACACCAGTAATGTTTTTTTTTTTTTTTTTTTTTTTCTAGGGTATGTATATAAAGGCTACTTAAATACCCTAATTGAACTAAGGCCTAATCCTGGCTTAGTCTAAGCCCTGTCTGTGAAACCGGCCTATATATTTTGAATTAAACTGTAACTTAATCATTCCAAATGTATAAATATATTTAAAACCATTACATACATTTCAACAGAAATGACAAAGATTATTTTAGTTTACCTTTAAAGGGGACCTATTATGCCCAATTTTACAAGATGTAATATAAGTCTCTGATGTCCACAGAGTGCGTATGTGAAGTTTTAGCTCAAAATACCCCACAGATAATTTTCTACAGTATGTTAAAATTGCCACTTTTTGGGGGTGAGCAAAAATGTGCCGTTTTAGTGTGTGCCCTTTAAATGCTGCTCCCCGCCTAATAGGGTGGAGCTTCAAGAGCTCATTCTCTGGTGTCAGGAGTCAAGTCAAGTCACCTTTATTTATATAGCACTTTTTACAATGCAGATTGTGTCAAAGCAGCTTTACATTGATAACTGGTACATAATCTTTGCTGCACAGCAGCTCTTAAAGAATAGTGTCAATGCAGGTAGATCAAAGCACTGTTGAATAAATGTCAAGAATACTGTTGAATATCAAATGTCAAGTCAAATGTCAAGTGTCCCCAACTAAGCAAGCCAAAGGAGTCAATCAGGACGCACTATAATGTCAGAAACCGCGAATATATGCTGCATGGAGATAGAACAGGTAGTTTGTTTAATTACGATTATGACTTGTCTTGATTATGTTGTCTTCTTGTTTTATCCACTATGTTAGTACAAGCCTGTTGTACCAGACCCCGTCCGAATGATGGCCAAAACTCTACTGATGAGTTTTTTGACGTTTATTGTACTTCACACAAAATATGAAGCGTCCGTTTTCACTCTAGAAAATCACTGTAGAGCTTAATAAAACACAGTACAAGTGTGCATTAAAATATTGTCCATAAACTATCTCTCTCTTTTTGGGTGGTGCTTAATAAACTGGTAAACTATATATATACTTTAATCAACTCCGATGAACAGTAATAATAAATAATAATGTATAATAAAATGCTCTCACCGTCGTATCCAGTATCACTCTGGAGCCTGTAAGCTGGATCACGAACAGTTTGTACTGATCCATCTATGAGTAACAACTTTTTAGCACAACCTCTGTTTTGTATTGACCCTTTGTATTGACATTCATTCACAAAGCAGTCCGGTGTGAAATGAATTGCGCAGACATAAACGAATTTCGGTAGAATTGAGAGAGCATTTTCTTTGAAAACCTCATTTTCAGCAGCTCAGATTTAGGGAGTAAATGGAGAGAGCTATGTGGATTAATCCATCCAGCTACAGAACACCTAAAACGCTTGGGAGACATTCTTGTCAGTACAGCAATGGCGGACTGTGTACAACTCACTGTGAACTCGCTCAGGGCGGTTCTATGTTAAAACGGCAGTGTCAGTCAACATTCGTGGGCGGGGCCTGTGGCTAATGTGACGTCACATTGCCAGGAACCTGCAAACGGCTTGTTCTGAGACACTGCTTATGATTTATGGGGATCAAATAGGTTTTATTGATCATGTTATACTGGGATGTATTTATAGATTTTTTTTTTTTTTTTTTTTTTTCCATATTTACACAATGCACATTACTTTTAACCACAACAGTTATGTTAAAGAGCTTTTTGACAGTTGTTTTAATAAACAGTCCAGGGCCCATTAATATTAATTGCAGGCCAGAACAGAGAAGTGGAGATACTGCATCCTAAGGCAGAAAATTTCAGCACTCACTGAGTTTAATCTATCTGTTTTCTATTAATTCCCGCCACATGAATACTAATCGCTCAGTGGGCTTAATGGCCTCCAAAATCACATATTAGATTTCCACTTTCCAAAGTGACCTTTTCCATTCTGATAGCATCACCTGTGCTACATCACAAGGTAACAGTTTTATCTTAATAGGATAGGATTTGTGCAGGATGGCATCCCCTTTCACAAACTGCTCACATTTACATTTTGACACACAATGAATTGTTACCCAGGGGAGCTGTTTTCAATCTTGGTTAGCAAACAGAGTCGGCATCCAAATAAATGCCAACATGGCACTTAGACCTATGAATGTGGAGGTTCAATTGGCTCTTCAGCAGCAAGGTTTTATTTGTTTGTTTGTTTGTTGTTTGTTTGTAATTTTTTGAAGCAGAGTGAGATTAATTAGTTGTTAAGGCTGATAAATAAGTACTATCTCAGGAGCCCATTACTGTATAACTTTCAAGATACAATGATCTCACTGTACAGTCAATATGTCACTTCTACACAGAGCATCAAAGCCTAAAGCAAAATAGCTTTCATAATGCAAATAATGAAAGTGTTGTTTTATTCCTTTAATCAATATTTGTAATGTTTAATGGCATTGTGTTTTTGAGTTCCATTTGTATTCTGAATTATTCAAACAATTAAAAATAAAAAAGTTATTAAAATAAAAAATAAATATATATCCAAAATGCAATTAATGTAGACAAATGACTTTGTTACAAATTTCTGAATTAAAATAATTGTGAAATGTTATCACTGTCTTGAGATTATAATGAAGAAAAAAGTTTTATTAAAAGACTAAAGGGGGGGGGGGGGTGGATTTAGGGTAGTAGCTTAGCAACTTTTTTTAAATATTATTTTTAGTGCTGTCAAATGATTAATCATGATTAATCACATCCAAAATAAAAGTTTGTTTACATAATATGTGTGTGTATGTACTGTGTATATTTATTATGTATATATAAACACACACACATATATGCATGTGTATATTTAACAAAAATATCTTATATTTATATATATATAAATATTTATATTTATAAATAATATAAATTTATAAATGTATAAATAAATTTATAAATATACATACATACATACATGTAAATATTTCTTTAAATATATGCATGCATGTGAGTGTATTTATATATACATAATAAAAATAAATACACAATTATGTAGACAACACAAACTTTTATTTTGAATGCGATTAATTGCGATTAATCATTTCACAGCACTGATTATTTTGTTAAAATATTATAGCATGTTCTTAAAGGGCCTATATGTAGAATTCAGAAACCCTTGTTATTAGTGACACCGGTGGTCGTTAAGTGAACTGCATCCAGCAACTTATTGCATGTGCATGCGTAACATACGAATGAGATTCAATGCCTCGATATACTCACAGTTCTTTTTCATTCTTTGTTTAGGAGTAAAAAGAAGTTAGAAATAGCTTTGCAGCGATATACTGTTAACAAACATCCAGACGACGTCCACGCTAGTGAGAGTTTAAATATATGCAGCTGCACGCTTTCCTCTCAATAACAAAATTAATACAAAAATGACTGCGATGAGAAACACAAAACTGACAGCAGTGAGAAAGCAGCAGTTAAGAAAGTAGTGATCATGTCCACATCGTAGTGATGTGGACATGTTTGCACCAGCTTTGCAATTCACTGGCATCATGTTGACAGAGAAGGTAATTAAAATTACTAATTAAAATGAGTTATGATAGTTTGATTATAAAGTATATTTGAGACTTATAGACTATATACAGTGCTCAGCGGTAAATGAGTACACCCCCTTTGAAAAGTAACATTTTAAACAATATCCCAATGAACACAAAAAACAATTTCCAAAATGCTGACAAGACTAAGTTTAATATAACATAACTTATAACATGAAAGTAAGGTTAATAATGTAACTTAGATTATACTTTTTTTTTTTTTTCAATTTGACTCAAATTAGGGTGATGCAAAAATGAGTACACCCCACAACAAAAAATACTACATATAGTAGTTTGTATGGCCTCCATGATTTTTAATGACAGCACCCAGTCTTCTAGGCATGGAATGAACAAGTTGGCGACATTTTGCAACATTTATATTTTTCCATTCTTCAAGAATGACCTCTTTTAGAGACGGGATGCTGGATGGAGAGTGATGCTCAATTTGTCTCTTCAGAATTCCCCATAGGTGTTCGATTGGGTTCACACCAGGAGACATACTTGGTCACTGAATCACTTTCACCCTGTTCTTCTTCAGAAATCCAACAGTGGCCTTAGATGTGTGTTTAGGATCATTGTCATGTTAGAAAAGTGCACGATGACCAAGGGCACGGAGTGATGGTAGCATCTTCTCTTTCAGTATAGAGCAGTACATCTGTGAATTCAGGATGCCATCAATGAAATGCAGCTCCCCGACACCAGCAGCACTCATGCAGCCCCACATAAGGACACTGCCACCACCATGTTTCACTGTAGGCACCATGCATTTTTCTTTGTATTCCTCACCTTTGCGACACCATACAGTTTTAAAGCCATCAGATCAAAAAACATTTATCTTGGTCTCATCACTCCAGAGTATAGAGTCCCAGTAGTCTTCATCTTTGTCAGCATGGGCCCTGGCAAACTCTAGGCAGGCTTTTTTGTGCCTGGGCTTTTTGAAAGGCTTCTTTTGTGGACGGCACCCATGCATGCCATTCCTCTGCAGTGTACGCTGTATTGTGTCAAGGGAAATAGTCACTCCTGTTTGGCTTTCTACTTCTTTAGATAACTGCAGTGAACTTGCATGCCGATTTTCTTCAACCCTTCTCATCAGAAGATGCTTCTGTCGAGGTGATAACTTCTGTGGGTGATCTGAATGTCTCTGTGAGATGGTTGCAGTTCCATCTTTTTTACATTTTTGTACCACTTTTGCTACAGTATTCTGACTGATAAGTAAAGCTTTGCTGATCTTCTTGTAGCCTTCACCTTTCTGGTGTAAAGAAATTATTTTCTTTCTCAGGTCTTGTGACATTTCTCTTCCATGTGGTGCCATTGCTGACAGCATGAAATGGGAAGGGGTTTTAACACACTTTTATAGTCAACTGTCTGCTGGAAACCTGTGTAATGAATAATTAGACTCACCTGTGGTTGAATTCTTGTTAAATTAAACATTTGTAGTCTAAAATTTAGCTTTGCTCGAGAGACTTTCAATGGGTTGTACTCATTTTTGCATCACCCTAATTTGAGTAAAACTGAAAAATGTGTAATCTAATTTTATATTATTAATCTTACTTTCATGTTATAAGTTAAACAGTTACTTTTCAAAGGGGGTGTACTCATTTACGCTGAGCACTGTAGAACTGGCTATGTGAGACTATAGATTGAACATTTGAACACATTGACATTACAGTAGGCAGAATGGCTCTTTGTTATCCTGAACATTGTAAGCATTTGTTTTATGTGTCATAGAACAGAGGAGGCTCTCGGGAGCATGTCAATCTCACATCCTTTTGATTTTCCCAGCAAAAACGTCCCTAGTGTTTCACATAAAAATTAGTCTACAGGCTTTCAACCTATAGGAAGTTGGGGAAGGTCTCATTCTTTAAGTTTTGTTACAAACTGTTTACACATTGTCAAGTAAAAAGTGGTTAATACATGATGATTCATGCATATAGCCTCTTTAAAATAATAATAATTAAAATAAGTGCCAAAAGTGCCAAACCACATATCAGAAATTATACAGAGAAGACCCCTGTAAGCTGTGTGTAAGGGTCAGTGAGTGTATGTTTACCTCTGAATGCCAGCTCATTATTGGCTGGATCCTGCCCACGTGTTCAGCTTCCGCCAATACTGAGTTGGTGTTCGGACGTAAACTACATTATGACAACGGTTCACATTGTTGAATAAAGTCATTATTTTTGTTTTGTTTTTGCGCACAAAAAGTATTCTCGTTGCTTCATAACATTAAGTTTGAACCACTAAAGTCACGTTGACTATTTTAACCATGTTTTTAACTACCTTTCTGGACATCAAAAGGTGCAATGACGTTGCTGCCTATGTGGATCAGATACCCTCCGGTTTCATCAAAAATATCTTAATTTGTGTTCTGAAGATGAACGAAAGTCTTACGGGTGTGGAACGACATGAGGGTGAGTAATTAATAACAGAAATTTCATTTTTGGGTGAACTAATCCTTTAAGATGTGTACATTAGCATACATTCAATTTATGTCATTACTTTTTACTTGTAATGCTTTAATTTGTTTTATGTTTTGATTTGTTATTATTATTTGCATATTATTAACTTTTGTTAAAATAGTATTTTTGACACCAACATGAATGAAAATACAACCCCATTTCCAGAAAAGTTTTGTAACATTTTGTAAAATGCAGTAAAATCAAGAGTCTATGATTTGTTAATTCTCTTGAACTTTTATTTAACTCACAAAAGCACAAAGCTTGATTTCCAATGTTTCCACTGACCAAATTAACTGTATTTTGTATATATAAACAAATTTTGATTTTGATGGATGCAACACACTCCAAAAAAGTTGGGACAGAGGTAAAATAAAAGTGAAAAGGTTATAGAATATCAAAGGTAAACTGTTTTGAAACAGTCCACAGTCAGCAGGTGAATTGGTAATAGTTGAGGGTATCATGATTGGGTATAAAAGAGCGTTTATAAATGGGTCATGGCTCACCACTTTGTGCCAAATGTCATAAGAGAATTGTGCAAAAATCACTTTTCTCAATGCAAGATTGCAAAGAATTTAGGTCTTTCAGCATCTAGCATACATAACATTATGAAAAGATTCAGAGAATCTAGAGAAATCTCAAATGGCACTGCATGAGAAACCGAATCTGCTGAATCTCTGTTACATAAGCTATACATTGATTCTATGCAGAGTTGCCACCGTGTTTTCTGTGCCTGAGCTCATCTCAGATGGTCCAAAAGACGGTGGAAATGTGTGCTGTGGTAAGATGAGTCCACATTTCAGCTTGCGAAAAACGGACATTGAGTTCTCAGTCACAAAGACGAAAGGGACCATCCAGACTTTCACCAGCGACAGGTGCAAAAGCAAACATCTGGCATGGTATGGGGTGCATCAGTGCAAATGGCATGGGTGACTTGCATATGTGTGAAGGTACCATTGACATGGAGGCATGTATTGGGATTGTACAGAGACATATACTGCCATCAAGATGACATCTTTCCTGGGAAGCAAGACAATGCCAGGCCTCATTCTGCACATGCTAAAACAAAGTGTTTCTTGACACTTCTTATACACCATATAAGGGATGTGCTTGACTGCAGACCAGATCTGTCTCCTATTGAAAATGTATGGCACATCATGAAAAAGAGAATCGGACAATGACAACCACGGACTGCTGAGCAGCTGTCTTGTATCAGGAGAGAATGGGCAAATATTCCACTTGCAAAAATGCAACAATTAGTATCCTCAGTTCCAATTAAAAAGTGTAACAATTAAAAAGTGCAATTAAAAGGAAAGTAGTAAGCATGAGTCTTGAGTACAAAATACATTTAAGTTGGTGAGTGAAAACATTGGAAATCTTTTCTTTGTCAGTTAAATAAAGGTTAAAGAGAATTAACAAACCACACAGATTCTTGATTTTATTGCATTTTACAAAATGTCCCAACTTTTCTCGAAATGGGGTCGTATTAGGCCCGTGTTTTAAACTAGATGTTCATATTTATCTTCATCATCTTGGACATGATAGATTTGTCATGGACAAATTAAATCTTAGACGTTTTCATTTGCATGGGGGGAAAACTCAGAAAAAAAAATGTTTTTTCTCCTTTTACAGCATGATTGTCAGACATCCAGTCAAGTTGAATGTCTGTCGTCAGATTGCCATCTATATCTTTCTATTGTCAGGACTGTGTCACACAGACCAAGACTCATGCTGTGTTGACTGGCTCATCTCTTACATGACAGATTTGGTTTCTCATTCTTGGATCTGTGACTTTTCTGTTTATGCTGCAATGATCTATTGTTCTTTTGAATATTCAACAAGGACATTTTGTTTATTTGTGTACCATTAAATGTGGAGGAACACGCTGAGCAAACAGACTCAAAGTCTTTTTGCCAATACTAATCAACTCCTCTACTCCCATTGCTTTCGCCAGAAGTTATTCTTCACAGATTGAATTCTAACCTAAATTCAACAGATATCTTTGTACAAAGATCTTATATTTAATATTATCATACTCATTTAATTAGTCCTCGCTATTTGTGTTTTATTTGTAGTCATATGGCATTCATGAACGAGCTGAGAGCCTTTTTTTCTCCCTTTATTGAGTGATTTATTGATTGATTGGTTTATACTGTAAATGTATACAAGACAGAATAATCTTTTTGCCACATGCACTCCATGCACCGACCAAATGTTGTGTTGACTCTGTGTTCGGGCCGATTACTGAGCTCGGAGCCCTCTCCCCGGACAGCACGCCAAATACGTTTACCAATTTATTTACCTGACTTATTTGTAAGTGTGAACTCGTGAATTTATTTATATATGGCACCAGTGTTGGGGAATGTTACTTTAAAAGTAATGCAGTACAATATTGCGTTACTCCCTAAAAAAGTAACTAATTGCATTAGTCATTTTTTATGGAATGTAATGCATTACGTTACTTTTGCATTACTTAAACTCATCTGGGCTGGGCTGTTTGTTTTTATAACAACAAAAAAGATCTATTTTTGACCAATGTAAAGGCTCTTTCACACAAAAAGTGGCTGAAGGAAATGCAAATTCATGCCTGTACAGTAGGGTGCAGCTCAAACAAACAATCCTTTCACATGCTGCCATTCTGAAATACAGAAGAATAGGATGCAGGAGAAGTAGTAAATGATTAAATGTATGATCACATTTAGTCTAGAACTACAATAACCATCATGTTTACACAGTGCACACAACACCTCTGGACTTACCCTATTTCTCTCAACATAGGGACAGCAGAGCTGTCAGTCAATAACTGGGAAAACAAAGTAACTTGCGTTACTTATTTGAAAAAGTAACGCAGATATTTAGTTGTAAATGTAAAAGTAGTCTAATTCGATACTTTACTTGAAAAAAGTAATCTGATTACATAACTTGTGTTACTTGTAATGCCTTACCATTTGGATAATTCAGTATAAATAAAACGTTCAATTCAATACTGTTTGACACTACATATTTGGTTCTGTTTACATAGTCCTTATTCTCATTTTTGCCATTTGTGACGTGTAAATGAGACATTATCAGTAAATAATGCATACAAATTTCAAGTGTTTTGGATAAGGGAGTAAAAACATATTCTGACGAGATTCAGAATGTCAGACAGAGGGAAAGCAAGAAGACAGATACGTGCCAGCAAGAAAATGGCAAGTCAATCCTCTAAAGAAGAACTCAGTCAGAGATGTAGACAAAAGGGAAGTGACTGTGTGTCTGTGCTCACGGAAAGGCAAAGACCATTTGAAGATGATGCTTTTGATTGATGTGAGAAGATGAGATCTTAAGTCAGGACTGTGGGAAGGCAGGAATGACTGTTGCGTTGGCTAGACAGCAGTCTGAGATGAAGGACAACCAGTCAGATAGGATGATAAGACGGCCAGGTCACCCCTCACCCCTCTGAGGTGAAGCCCCAGCACAAATGGCTGTCTCTGCTGATGGATGTTTGTCAAGGGGCCCTGTCCGAGAAGAGTGTATGGAGTTTGGCAATCAGTTAACCCCCCTCTGTTTTCTTCCACTGTCTTCACTTACTGAGACCAGAAGCAATTGTCTCACTGGTATAGTGAGGGAGGTTACCTGAGAAGCAGCTATAAACAGAAGTTCTTTATCTTAGAATAAGACATTTCCAAAGGACTTCAGTGCAGACTCTCTTAGCAGACGAATCTAGACTGTGTCATCTGTGAATTACATCATGCTTATTCTCATTCTATATACATATACATGTATAAAGATGAGCAAGTGCTCACTTAATTATGATCATATTTTTATTATTTATAATATTTTTCCTCTGAAGATCTCTTTAAAGGAACAGTGAGGAGAAACGCTGAGAAAACGGGTGTCAAAAATATTTTTAATAGAAAAAACAGAACAAGAAACCCTATTAACCTTAATAAGAAACACTCATAGATAAACCAAGATTGTATATACATACTGTAAATAAACAGGAAAACAGTACATGACATGAAACAAAGTAAAAGCAAACTAATTAAAATTAGCCATTGCAATGCATGCTGGGAAAGATACACTGTCCTAATTGGAGCAAGACTGATAGCAGGAGTGGAATGAATCTCTCCAACCATTCATTAAGTTAAATCGGATAACTAATGGGCAATACTGCACTGTAGTTATGATCACTCTTCATTTTGAAACTGATTTCAGCCCTTATGCTGCCTAAAATGCGTAAACGGCCCAGCATCGATGAAACCCAAAATCCAAGCCAGCGTATTCAATTAAAAGCAGCTTCAGTCTAGGTAACTGCTGACATCATAGAGTGCATAACTCGTGCTCTCTCTCCGTTCTCACTCTTTATCAGGCAAACATAATTAATGGAAGTGAAGCAGAGAAACATGCTGCAGCTTTATAGATTTTTGATGGTAATCAGTCGGATTAATTATGTGATATATGTCCCTTGTTAAGTTAATCGCACCCGGGTAAATACGATGCATGAACTTTGATAACAAACTGGCAGTCAGGCCCCCAGACTCCTAAATCAATTTGCCAAGTTCCACAAATCACTTAGTGCAGCTGCATGAGTACACTGTGACGTAACTATAAATATCTGAGATGGGAGGTTACATAGTTGTTGAAAACAAAGTAGGGATTATATTGATGATCATAGCACTCATTTTGTGGGTGATGATCATTTTTAAAGCTTTAGTAGATTTTGAGTTCATTGCCAAATCAACTGTTTTATTACTGCAAAAGTTGAGTGTCCAGTATAAAGTATATAAAACATTTGCACTTTAAGGATCACATTAATGTCACAGTTACCTTCTGTTAGTTTTTGTTTTCATGGATTTTCAGTTTGTTTTCATTTGTCGCATGTCTTCTTTGTTCATTTGCCGCCACTCATCAGTCACCATGGACACTAACTATTCATCACAGATGTTTGTCTTTTGAGTTAATCACCACCGTGTTTTTAAGTTCCTCCCTCAGTTCTGTTGGTGGTCGGTTCTTGTTGTGTTTGTATCAAGTGCACGCTGAACGGGTAAAGTTTGTCACCGTGGAGAGCCACGATTTCTTGTAGTATTCAATGATTTTTTTTCCGGCTTGCCATCACCAGCTCCCTCGATGCCAAGACCCTAAAGACCTTGTACTGGATTGGGACAACATTCAACCACCCCATCGACCTCCCAGACACCTCAGGACTGGACTGGAGGGAAACCTTAATTCAGTGTCTCGACAGCATCATGTCCCGGAACTGAGCAAGACCCAGAGCAAGTTTCACCACCATCGCGGAGAAGTCAGTCACATGAGTCCCCGCAGACCGAGCAGCACCACCGCCGTGATGAGTGAGCCAGAGCCTGTGGGTAAGGAAACAGAGCTTTACCATTGCCCCGAAAGCAGTGCCCCAGCGTGGATCTGACCAGGGGTGTGAGCCAGAGACACCAGTGGCTGAGGGAACTGGTCCTTTGGCTCTGCCTCCGGCCTTGGATCCTTTCGCTCCATCTCGGCGCCTCGACCTGTTGGCTCTGTCTTGGCTTCTCCCACATTCGGCTCCACCAGAGACGCTCAGTCTAGTGGCCCCGCTGGGTTCCCTCGTCCCACCAGCTCCCCCTTGGTAAGTCGTCACACCACTTGCGCCACGGACTTACGGGCCATCCGCTTTGATCCGTCCCTCTACCTCTTTGGCTGCAGCAGGTTCCTCCTTCCTGTCGGCATTGCCTCTGTCCTTACCTACACCATTGTTGCCCCAGCACTCGGGTACTCTGGGTCCACCTACGATGCTCGTCAGCGAGACATCGCCTAGGTCTCCTGCTCCAGCAATGTTGCTCAGCTCCCTCAAACCTCGGTCTGCACCATTGGATCCACCAGCTCTGTCTCCATTGGTCATCCCCCAGATGTCATCAGCCAAGCCAGCAACATCTTGGCTCCTCTCTCCCTCGTCTCCGCCGTGGACTGTCAGCACTGGGAAGCTCTGGGTCTGTACCATCGGGACTCCTCCACCGTCTACATCAGGGTCTCGTCATCCTCCCATCACCATCCATTCGCCTCATCCTGCCATCATCCTTCCGCTTCTGCCTTTCACCATCCCTTCACCATCACCTCGCCCACCTCTCATGCCTTGCTGAAGGGGGTGTGATATCACAGTTATCTTCTGTTAGTTTGTTTTCATGGACTTCCAGTTTGTTTTCATTTGTCACGTGTCTTCTTTGTTCATTTGTCGCCACTCATCAGTCACCATGGACACTAACTATTCATCACAGCTGTTCATCTCAAAAGACTGGGATTTTTTGAGTTAATCAACACCATGTATTTAAGTTCCTCCCTCAGCATGTTGTCTTTCGACTTGGATTGTATTAATAAACCCTGTGTTACCTTCGTCTTCATAGAACCTTAGCGTTAAAATTAAATTAAATCTAAATAGGTGCTTGACAATTTTTTGTTGTTGTTTCTCCACACAGCCCATCAGTAACTCAAATACTCCTTGTCCCAAATCTTAAATGGTTTCCTTTTTTATATTGAATGTCATTTAGCATTATCAATAGCATTATTCAAATAAATTGATAAAAAAATTATAAAAATGAAAAAAGTATCATCCACACAAATGTCTAAAAATTGACAAGTCAACCTTCTAAGACCCTGTACCAAGAGAGGAACACAGGGTAATTGATTCACAATTGAGTAGAGCTTTGCATGTACGAGGGCATTTGTGAACATGTGATGTAAACCTCAATAAAAGTTTAATAAAAGTTGTAAACCAGGATCCCTGCAGGGCCTTGGAATGGAAAACAACATCTTTACACAGCAGCACAAACGCACCCTTGAATCTGTATGCATGCCTATATATGTATGTTTGTGTGTAGGCATGCATTCGACAAGACTATGAGTGATGACCTGCTTTCTGTAATGCATACTTACAGACAATATGTCCAATACAAGCTAGTCTGGGGGATGGAGAATTGATTTATTTCTTGCCTTTTAACAAAATTAACACGCACACCACTGACATGCAATCACACCTTGAAATAGTGGCCGTATGGCAGAGCACATGCGTAAAATAATAGCCATAACAATGTGACAACACCTATTCTGAAGTGCCTAGTGCCTAGCACCTGAATTACTATTGCTATCTGATCTCCTGCTAAGATGCTGCAAGAAAAGAAGACAAGAAGAATCATAAAACAATGTCTTACTGAGAAGAAGTAGATGGTAAATGTAGTAACTTGACAGATTTTCATTTTAGATTTCTGAAATCTCAAATCCTTTGTTGGGTTAAATAGTCACAAGTACTGTAAAAAGGAATTGTTGGTTTAACTTAAAAAAAGTAAGTGCCTTAAAATTTTAGGTTCATTGAAATTAAAAATTTGAGTTAAAGGGTTAGTTCGCCCAAAAAGGAAAATTCTGTCATTTATTACTCACCCTCATGCCGTTCCACAGCCATACAACCTTTGTTCATCTTCAGAACACAAATTAAGATATTTTTGTTGAAATCCGATGACTCCAGTGAGGCCTCCATAGTCAGCAATGACATTTCCTCTCTCAAGATCCATTAATGTACTAAAAACATATTTAAATCAGTTCATGTGAGTGCAGTGGTTCAATATTAATATTATAAAGCAACAAGTATATTTTTGGTGCGGCAAAAAAACAAAACTTATATAGACTTATAGTGATGGCCGATTTCAAAACACCGCTTCAGGAAGCTTCGGAGCATTATGAATCAGCGAGTCGAATATGTTATGAATCAGTGTATCGAATCATGATTTGGATTGCGTGTCGAACGACCAAACTGTTGAAATCATGTGACTTTGATGCTCCGAACAGCTGATTCGACACACTGATTCATAACACTCCGAAGCTTCCTGAAGCAGTGTTTTGAAATCGGCCATCACTATATAAGTCGTTATTTTGGGGGGTTTTTTTGCTACACCAAAAATATTCTCGTCACTTTATAATATTAATATTGAACCACTGTACTCACATGTACTCACTGATTTAGATATGTTTTTAGTACCTTTCTGGATCTTGAGAGAGGAAATGTCATTGCTCCCTATGCAGGCCTCACGGAGCCATCGGATTTCAACAAAAATATCTTAATTTGTTTTCCGAAGATGAACGAAGGTGTTACGGGTGTGTAACAGCATGTGGGTAATAAATTACAGAATTTTCATTTTTGGGTGAACTAACCCTTTAATACAATGAAGGTGATTGGTTTAATCAACAGAAACTCAAAATATTATGTTGTCTGAACCACATTAATTACTGAAGTTGATTTGACAAAAGAAAAAAAATTTCACAAATGTTAACAAAAATGATAACAAATCATGAAAATTACTGATGACATAAATCATAGTTTACATATTGTAAACTATGTAGTTGTATGTTGTTTACATAAACAACATGCAAAATGGCTTTAGAAGTCAGTATATTGTTTGTTTAACACTATTTTTAATTGTTGGTCTATGATCCACATACAGACCTCTTTTGGCCGTATGGTGTGTCGATTTTAAAAACACTGAAAAACACATCTAAAGTTTTGATTAAAAAATTATATTATATACAGTGTTTTGTACCAGTCTGTTATCAAAGGTGATTTTGAACACAAGAACACATCCTGTAGCGGTAGGGGGATGACAACAAATGTGAGACCGTGATGGTTCTACTCAAAGCAAAATTCAATTTACATAATTTTACTAAATGATTGGGTAAAATGAACAGACCTACTAATAACAAACAAATACACACCTAATGCATGCATACACTCCCCAGTTGCTTTGCAGACTGATAACAAACAACCTTATTGTGCTTGACTTTAATTTAGTGCTTTACCTCAGTGACCATTCACCCTTGAGATCAGCAGCCTCAGCCGCCCAAATCAGCCACTCCAGGCTGTTTCACCCTTCCACAGGGGCACCTGCCCCATCTGTGAAGGGTCCCGGCAGTGCTGTGCACCATTGTCCAGTATTAATAAGCTATTGATCCATGGAGACATACTTTTTCAGCATCTGGGTCTGCCAGTCGCTCTCTCTTTGCCTGTCTGTATCGATGTGTGAGCTGCAAAAAGCGCCAGTAATGGATACACGGAGGCAGCCGAAGCCCATGGGCATTGAAGGGACGGGGTATTTTTGTGTTTTGCTTCTCGTAAGCCTCTGTTTCGACAACCACGGGGGCCCCTGGGAGAAGAGGAAGTGCCGGCTGACATCAGAGCACTGGGTCGACTGAGGAGGCCACTCCCATTTACCCTGCTGCCTGACATGATGGATTATTTTAGTCCGGCACCTTCAGCCAAGCATCTCACCCATTCTGCAGTGGAAAGCACGCATGTATATATTTATATTTAGCATCTGAAACAATTCCACTCCTTAGTTTTTCTATGACTCAATCAGTACATCATGAACACTAATTTAGAAAATGCCTTGATACTCTAAACTTACTGATGTGTAGTAAAACAAATCAGTTAACTTTACAGAAAAAAATCTTACATTTCATTAACTGAAATAGTGTTAAAGGGTTAGTTCACCCAAAATTGAAAATTCTGTCATTAATTACTCACCCTCATGTCATTACACACCCGTAAGACCTTTGTTCATCTTCAGAACACAAGATATTTTTCATAAAATCTGATGGCTCAGTGAGGCCTGCATTGCCAGCAAGATAATTAACACTATCAAATGCCCAGAAAGCTACTAAAGATGTTAAAACAGTTCATGTGACTACAGTGGTTAAACCTTAATGTTATGAAGCAATGAGAATACTTTTTGTGCACCAAAAACCCCAAAATAACAACTTTATTCAACAATATCTAGTGATGGGCGATTTCAAAACACTGCTTCATTAAGCTTCGAAGCTTTAAGAATCTTTTGTTTTGAATCAGTGTTTCAGAGCGCGTATCAAACTGCCAAAGTCACACCCCCCAGAGGTGAACCATTAAAATTTTGAAACACTTATGACATATCAAAGCCTCATTTACTGAAATCACATGACTTTGGCAGTTTGATACACGCTCCGAACCACTGATTCGAAACAAAAGATTTGTAAAGCTTCGAAGCTTCATGAAGCAGTGTTTTGAAATTGCCCATAACTAGATATTGTTGAATAAAGTCATTTTTTGTTGAATAAAGTCTTTTTTAAAGTTTGTTGATTTTTTTTTTTTTTTTTTTTTTTTTTGGCACACAAAAGTATTCTCGTCGCTTCATAACATTAAGATTGAACCACTGTAGTCACATGAACTGTTTTAAATATATATTTTGTAGCTTTTTGGGCATCTGAAAGTGTTAATTATCTTGCTGGCAATGCAGGCCTCACTGAGCCATCGAATTTTATCAAAATGATCTTAATTTGTGTTCCGAAATGAACAAAGGTCTTATGGGTGTGGACTGACATGATGCTGAGTAATTAATTACAGAATTTTCATTTTTGTGTGAACTAACCCTTTAATATACCAAATTGCTAAAAATCTGTTTTTTACCTTTACAATAAACTAATAACCACATTCATCACAAGTATTTTCCACAAGCTGTGGTAAATACTAATAAACACTCTGAAAAATAAAGGTTCTTAATTGGCATCTATTGTTCCATTAAGAACCTTTAACATCCATTGAACTTTCCATTCAAAAAGGTTCTTTATAGAGGAAAAAGATTCTTTAGGTTAATAAAATGTTCTTCACACTAAGAAAAAAATAGGCAAATTCACTTTCTGACAGTAGATTTCTTTGGTTGCTCCATACACAAAGCAACGCTGCACTTATAAACACTTCACTTTCTAGTAATCCCAAAGACCTTGATTAACTTGTTAAGGTGTGTTTGTTTAGGGTTGGAGCAAAACTCTGGCTGTGTCCGAAATTGCCCCCTATACCCTTAAATTGGGCAGTATTTGAGGGGACAGCCATTTTTAGTGGTGCAATGCACCACAATAATGAGTGTACAACTGATGCACACTCAACAGCTAGAGAATAGCCATAATGCACTGTGAGAGTCACTCGCCGAATGAATTCCTGCATCTCGCCAGAAGATGGCACCCGCAGCTGAACCAGTCATCCATCCATTTTCAAAACCGCTGTTCCAATGTGGCTACAGCGTAATATCATACAGATATAAATTCATTTTTAAGTGATTATTAAATTAATTAAGGTTTATACATGGTTTCAAAGACAGAGTTCAAGAGAAATATTTTCATCTTACTACTGGAACTGTCAGTTTGCTAAGTTTCAAATAATTTTTAAACAGCAAGCATAAACTATGTAAAAGCAGGCAGCCCTTCCGGTGCACTCAGTGTCCGAATTCACTCACTCGTTTTCATTCACTCCTTCAAGTAGACTATATTATTGGGGAAATGTAGGGAATAGTGAATGAGGGTATAGGGGGGCGATTTCGAACACAGCATCTGCAGAAAAGTGGACATCATGGGCCAGAGTTGAGAACAATTTCAACAACATTTGCTTGTCCGGAGATAGTTTTACAATAACTTGTCAGTAAGCAGTTGGACAGAACATAAATATATCACATTGAATGTAAAAGAATAAGGGTTTAGTTGAATTTTATGAATTTGAGGTGAAATATTTCTTTCTATGCATTTGAGGACTTTATCAGATAAAACTCAACTAAACTACACACATCCTTGAGCCTAGACTGTCTATAGCTATTCTGTTATCAGCACCTACCCGTATAACAGTCTTTTGAAGAAGGGCACTTTGAAGCCTCTTATGTGTTATCTGAACAGTTTTGCCTTCAGCAAATGCATGTAAATGATCTGTTCAATCATTTAAATGATTTTACTTGGCAGAAGCTGTTTTACCAACAAAATATTCCATCTATAACAAAATATACATGCTGAAGCAATCAATTCTTCAATATGCTGAAAACTCCAAAGACCCAATAGAGAGAACGGCAGCTTTTTTTAGAAAGCCAACCAGTGAACCTTGAATGCTAACTTTGTCATCCATTAGTGGAACAAGACATCCAATATGAGACAAGCATTTGGACAGTCTGCAAATATCATGCTGCGCCATGGAGCAAAACCTGGTTCCTATCCTGTGCTTTAAACTCAGAAGGATTGCTTACACACATGCAGGTGGGTGTCACACATGACACTCATGTGGCTAGACCCTCTGGAGAGATGCTCCACTTGGCCGCACAGGTGCTGACGCGAGGAAGTGCATGTGCACTTGCTTCCTGCAGCCCTACTGGGAGCACTGGAGACCTGATACACTAGCAGAAAGCATTTCTGCTTGCTTTTTCCTTATTTGTCACATAAATCATGCAATGAACACCCACAACATGGTTATTTCATGGCTATATGAAGGAGAAGCTGCCGCAGATGTACAAAGGACTCAATCTATTTACTTGATCTTTAAAGTCAATATCCTCTGAGAATCGTTTGCTAAAAGTTAGCCAGGTCACTATGGTCCAGGGGTGGACCTACCCATCACAGAAAACATTCTGCATTTTTACATTTTTAATAAAACATTGTTTAGTATGATTTTAAAGCTATTTTAAATATGAGGACTCATGAAATGTCCTCATATATCATGTTTGTCTATCGTCACTATCGTCGTAATACCAGTGTAATACCCATGTCATTATACAATTTTTTGTCCTCATAAATCACAAAAATGTGCACACACACACACACACACATAGGTATTCCTGTGGACATTCCATATAACAGTTTTTTGCTTCAAACGATGTGAAAATCATCCTGCCTACTCATTCACATAAAACAATATATTGATTTAAATTTTGTAAGACACTTTTTGTTTAGAAAGACAGTATACATGGAGGCATGAATAATCCTGAATAATGGTAGGCTATGTGAGAGAGAACTAAAGAATCTGAGGACAAAGTAGTTTATTTTGTAGTTTATTTAGAATATAGTTAACAATATAAATGAGACACATTTTGAATAAATGAGGGCATATTTTGTGTATACAGTTTTACCTGGAAATAAATCCTGTTCAAAGATAAGTGAACATCACTTAACTGGCATTCCAAGGTGTTTGGTGTTTCTGCGTTTCCCGTTTCCCGTTTCCCGCTTCCCGCTTCCAGTCAGTGATCTTACCATGATATTCATTCAGAATGTCTGATGTGGGCCAATATCTGGTCACTATGATTCTCAAATCTGTGAGATAAAAGAAAAAAAAAAAAACCCTCATTGAGCATGCTGATAACTAATCTTATCAACTATTGTATTAACATTAATATAATGTCCACTCTTAACAGAAAACATGATTTTTGTGATCTCATGCATGCATATATTATTGCACATCATGTGAAGAAAATTTTGTATAGGCCTATTATATTTTACATTAAATGCAGAACCGGTCAAAAGATTGCTCTTTACAACAGAAGTGAATCAACACTTTTTTAGAGCAGCTGTACAGCCGAAATTAACTTTTTGCATCATTGAATCTTTTTTCTGTTATCACTGTAAATCTGCTTTGAAACAATCTGTATTGTAAAAAGCACTATAAAAGGTGACCTGACCTGTACAAACTGTATATTCTATCTCCTAAACCAAAAAAAATTTCTGCATTTTTACATTTAAAAGAAAAACAAAAAACATCACTTAGTAGGATTTATAAACTTTTTTTCATCATGGGGACCAAAAAAATTTACCCACAAGGGCAAGGATGTCGAAAATTGCGATATTTGTGGGGACATTTTGCCCTCATCATGTAGGGCTTTTTAGGACCACACACACACACGCACACACACAAAATAAAGTTGCTATACACATTTTAGTATGTTATATTTAGTACTATTTTTATATGTTCAGTTTTCTTTTCTTTTTATTTTTTTAGCTTAAGTTTTAGTCATTTTGCTTTAATTCATTTATTTCCGTGTTAGTTTTAGCAATTTTAGTCTATCAACTTTTTCCACTTAGCAACATTTCTCAATTTCATTTTTCATCTAATATTTTTGTTTTTTTGTTTTTTTTTCAAATACCAAAAATTTTGTAGATCCTTAATTTGAATTACAGATTCTTCTGCTTAAAAGTACATTCATCTCACCTTGTTAAAATTTCTAATTAATATAATGGCATCTTGAAGTTCTGGAGACATAAATTTATTCATGTGATAAAATAACCCAAACAACAGTCTGGCACTTATATCAGATATATGGTTTAATGGTCTGTGTATAATCGATGGAAATGTTCAAGTATGAGAGTAGTGTGAAGGCATCTAGTCATAAACAGATGTGGTGTGAAGAAAAGTAAAGACACAGTCATCCAAAACCTTCAGCGTCTGTCCCCACCTGGCCCTGTGAGGGGGATGTGACGCGTGGCCAAACATGCTGCGTGCCTTCATACACTCCAAACGAATGCAATCCATTTAATGTAATAATTTCAAGCATTGAAGCATCATTACCATAAAGGCAGATTGATTCACCGCCGTTCGGGAGATGCCAACGTTGCGAGGGAATAAAGTAACGCAGACGGACAGCTCATTAATTCCCTCATGCTCTTTCGTAGGACCGGCATTTTTACACGCTGGAAATTTACAGCGCTGACAGACTAACTGGGCGCACTCCTAATTTGTATCATCTCATATTTGTTTTTGTTTTGCCTTCGTCTTTATTCTTTACTGCAAATTACAGAGTGCCCTGGGTAATCTGGCAGGTCCACCGAATGTTGATGAGCCGGCTGCAGGGATTTACAGTCGAAGCAAGTGCCGGGCCGGATGTTTATGATAATTGAGCCTGTTCTTTCTGCTTGGTCAATGTTCTGTTGTTTTTACCCCTTTTCTATCTCTCTCAGTTCCACTGATCTTAGGTTGGTATTCATGGAGCTACAAATTTAGACTCGCCATCCCACAACCTAATAAATCTCATCGTTTGGCACAGATTCATGAGCTTAAATAGGTGATTCGTATTCTGCTTATTTAAACTTGTTTTATTGGCCGCCTCTTTAAATGTTTTTAATAACAGCATTTTATCAGCCAGCAGGAGGATGTTGGGGACAAATTCTCACTGAGAACAAAGAAAAGGACATCCGTTCAGGCTTTGTTTGAACTGAATGAATAAACTAATGATCAAAGAAATGTGACATAAGGTCATCCCATGACTCAGCAGTGCCATCTTTCCAGAAGCCATATTTCAGAAGTGATACAATCCCATTAAAACCACTGAGCAGGTTTAAAGGTAGACTAATCAAATGATTCAAAACTTTAGTCAAGGTTATATGGCAATGTAAATTGAATTCGATACTGTGCCCGCGTCATGGTCATTTGGAAGCCATTGAGTGTAAAGTTCACCTCTCCAGCATGATATTCAGGAAAGACACTGCTGGCTTCATCACAACGGGTGGAAACACTAGTTAGTTTGACTTCTCGGGGCATTCTGCAGACCCAGCATAGGTCAATATACAGTTTCTGCTTGTAAATGAAGAAAAAACTGACAACTGATCAGTAACCACAAAGCCTTTTTGGTCAACAAGCTTCATCAATCATGCTGATGACACCAAAAAAGTCCAAAACTCTTCACAAGTGACTATCCCGAGTAGTCTTATGTTTAAAAAGAAGCGCACTTTAATTTTATTGAATGTGCACTTGCAGCATCCTTCAAATCTTAAAAAGTATGTTACATTTTAAATCATTGTTTTAATAATCTTTTGTCCTGCTTTAAAGTAGGCATATATTTTGACTAACATGCCAAAGCACATGTAAAGCACTAACTGTGATTCAATATTACATTTAAAGTTAAAGTTTTAGTGCACCCATTAATGAAAATTCTGTCATTTACTCACCCTCATGTCATTCCAAACCCATAAGACTTTGGGTTCATCTTCAAAACACAAATTAAGTCTGAGACATTTCTGTCCCTCCATTAACTGTTTACACTACGACCACTTTGACGATTCAAAAAGTTTTTAAAGTGATTGTAAAACTAATTCATATGAATTGAGTTTTATTCCAAATTTTCACTTTATATGATAAACAGATTTAATTTAGGCTTTTATTCACATATAAACATTCATCATCTCACACATCAGATGTGGTAAACGGAAGCTCAAGCGTGCTTGCTTGACATACGAGAACCAATGAGAATCATTCATTCTTGTGTGTTAAGACTAAACCGCTCTATTCATATGGATTTGTTTTATGAACTTTTTTTGAAGTGACAAAGTGGTATTTGCGTGGACTGTCAATGGAGGGACAGAAATCTCTCAGATTTTATTAAAAATATCTTCATTTGTGTTTTGATGATAAATAAAAGTCTTGGGTCTTATGGGCTTGGAACGACATGAGGGTGAGTAATTGAGGACTTTTTTTTTTTTTTTTTGCGTGAACTAACCCGTTAATATACACCGATCAGGCATAACATTATGACCACCTTCCTAATATTGTGTTGGTCCCCTTTTTGCTGCCAAAACAGCCCTGACCCATCAAGGCATGGATTCCATTAGACCCCTGAAGGTGTGCTGTGGTATCTGGCACCAAGATGTTTGCAGCAGATCCTTTAAGTCCTGTAAGTTGCAAGGTTGGGCCTCCATGGATCAGTCTTGTTTGTTCAGCACATCCCACAGATGCTCGATTGGATTGAGATCTGGGGAATTTGGAGGCCAAGTCGACACCTCAAACTCGTTGTTGTGCTCCTCAAACCATTCCTGAACCATTTTTGCTTTGTGGCAGGGCGCATTATCCTGCTGAAAGAGGCCACAGCAACCAGGGAATACTGTTTCAATGAAAGGGTATACATGGTCTGCAACAATGCTTAGGTAGGTGGTACATGTCAAAGTAACATCCACATGGATGGCAGGACCCAAGGTTTCCCAGCAGAACATTGCCTAAAGCATCACACTGCCTCCGCCAGCTTGCCTTCTTCCCATAGTGCATCCTGGTGCCATGTGTTCCCCAGGTAAGCGACATACACGCACCCGGCCATCCACGTGATGTAAAAGAAAACGTGATTCATCAGACCAGGCCACCTTCTTCCACTGCTCTGTGGTCCAGTTCTGATGCTCACGTTGGTGCTTTCGGCGGTGGACAGGGGTCAGCATGGGCACCCTGACTGGTCTGCATCTATGCAGCCCCATACCAAACAAACTGCAATGCACTGTGTATTCTGACACCTTTCTATCAGAACCAGCATTAACTTCTTGAGCAATTTGAACTACAGTAGCTCGTCTTTTGGATCCAGCCTCCACTCGTCCATGACCCTATCGCCGGTTGACCACTGTTTCTTCCATGGACCACTTTTGATGGATACTGACCACTGCAGACCGGGGACACCCCACAAGAGCTGCAGTTTTGGAGATGCTCTGACCCAGTCGTCTAGCCATCACAATTTAACCCTTGTCAAACTCACTCAAATCCTTATGCCTGCCCATTTTTTCTGCTTCTAACACATCAACTTTGAGGACAAAATGTTCACTTGCTGCTTAATATATCCCACCCACTAACAGGTGCCGTGATGAAGAGATAATCAGTGTTGTTCACTTCACCTGTCAGTGCTCATAATGTTATGCGTGATCGGTGTAAGTTAAATGTATTAAATTGTGACTTCGTCAATAAATATGTGTAATTAAAATACATTACATACAAGTTTCAGTAGAAATGATATGTGCCATAAATGCTTGTCAGTACATTTGGCAGTACACTTTAACCATATTTCAATAACAATAGAATTGGGAAAGATGCAGTTAAGCCCTGCTTTAGTTGGTCAAAACAAAAGCATTCTTACATTAAACTTATTGCATTACATATAAATTTAAACTAAAACATTTTTATTTAATTGCAATTAACATGCAAATTAAGCGTCTCGAAAACATTAGTTTAGCCTATTCATTTATAGTATTTTTTAGTAAAGTGCATTTCTTTCTCACAAGGAAAAACAGCATTCGTGAAACATCTTCTATAATATATTGCTTGCAAAAAAAATAATTTCAACTGTTCTTTCATTAGCATACATGGCTATGTGTGAATTGCTATCAATGGAGAAAGATGTTCTTAGCAGCCAGATGGTGTATTTACATCATCTACCAGCAGGAGCTACGGGTCATGCTAACCAGCCAAACCTTGAGTCCTTAATTATACCAGCTGGACCAGGTCTAAAACCAACACAAACCAGTATTAAAAAAAAAAAAAAAAAAAAAAAAAACATAGTCCTCTACCTTCTCTCCTTGTCTGACCTTCTAGTTTAAACCTGACCCACTGCATTCCCATTCCACGTCAGAGCTGAAGGGGGCTTTGTCATTGTGTGTCTCTGAAACAAAGGCCAGCTCCTATTACTATCAATGAAGCATAACCAAATCAATTCACAAACAGTCTTATCAGCAATGAGGTACGCTTTGCCTCCAGCCGATTAACCTCTACGCATTAACTCTTTGCATACTAAACTGTTTGTACTATGCTGCTTTAACTATAGCAGGAAAGCTAAGCTTCATTTGTTTTTTGACATGGACAACTTGAGCGTCCTGCCTAACAGTGGAAAAAGGAGAGGTGCCTGAAATGATCTGCAGAGTGAATTCTGACATGTCCTTTCTAAAATTGAGTTTTAATAACTGACAGTTTGTGCAGCTAGAGAGAAATTTGCAAGTGAGTGTGCAGTCATATTTTATATATACGTTTGGATTTATCCTTCTTGGCTTGCACCTCAGATGGAGTGCGTTCGTTTTTTCTTTTACAGCTAGAGAGAAATGCCAGAGATTGATGTGCATAATTGATTTTAGGTTCTCAGACTGACTTTTCTGCATATGCATATGGGAGTGTGTTTGTGCATGTAACAGTGTTGTAGGCAATGCAATACAACTCTTAACTCGTTATGAGTAAAGTAATGCGTTTCTTTTTACATTCCTATTGCAATATCCAAGTAACTATTTCATTTTTCCCCCCAATATGTTTCAAAAATGATTTAATGATTTCAAACATCATTAATTTATCTACAGACTTTAGTAACATTGATGTTGCAATGTCATTTTGGATGGTGAATTACTGGCTGTACATGCAAACCTTTAAATTCAAGACATTTAGACCTTAGATTTCAATGCAAGCAAACACGTGTTCACATCAAAAATAGCATTTCCAATGTAAATATGCAATGCAAATGCAAAAGTATCTTAAACATGTTTCTTTCCATGAAATACTCAAACATTCAAACTATTACATTACATTTTTAGTAGCCTTGTGAAAAAGAAGCATACTTTAGCATACGTTTAAAAAGAGCACTTATTACAGAAATAATATACATGAGTGTGAACTGAATATAAAGATTTCGGACACTTAATTTGCATGTTAATTGCAAATAAATGAAAATGTTTTTAGTTAAATTTTTATAAAATGCAGTTAGCTGGACCCTAGATTTTTTTTTTTTTTTTTTTTTTTTGAGTCACTTAAGTAGGATTATATGTAATACAGTAGGATTATGTAATTGGCATTATATGTAATTTAATGTCATTTATTTAAATCTGTAAGTCATGTATTTAAACATTTGTAATGATGAACTTGCCATTTAGTACATTTAAAATATATTAACTTTATTATAATCTGAATTGCTATGTGTTAATATTACATTTAAAGTACTTTACATGCTAGTATTTTGGTCAACACATCAAAATAAGTAGCCTAGATTGTAAAACTTCACTTTTAAAGTTGTGTTCCCCAAAACTGTTAATGGATATCTAGATCTTGTAGTTGTGTCCCCCATCTTTTGGAACACCTTCACTTTACAACATTGACTTTACAAGGCTTTAAATTCAAGACATTTTATATATTGTTGAGCCTATGCAGTTTGTGGTTACGTAAGTAAATTTTAGTATGATTGTAAAGCAGAAAGTATACTTTTTTTAAGTATACACATAGCCTTGCAAAGTATACTTCACTTGACTCGTATGCATTCCATTGTCACTGTAGCTTGCATGTGTTCCGGTCTGTTCTGTTTATGCAGTTTTTCTTCGACTACCTTGTGAATCGATGCCCCCTGAGCATGGTTGTCCCCTTGTGGATAAAGTAATTACTGCTCGATTGGATTGAGATCTGGGGAATTTGGAGGCCAAGTCGACACCTCAAACTCGTTGTTTGTAATTACTGTAACTCAAAGAGGTATTGCAATTTGTTACAATGCGCATGCGTTACACGCCTGTGTACGCGTACGAGTCAAGTGTAGTATACTTTGCAAGGCTGTGTGTTCAAACAAATAAAACAAGTATACTTTCTGATTTAGAATATATTTGTTTGATTTTGTAGGATAAACAATTGTAGTTCATTGTTGCACTTGATATCCATTGTAAAAACAAACCCCAATAAAATATAAACCAAATTTCAATAGATTGTTTCTAATAGTTGTCGCGTCTCCCATCTTTTGCAGCACCTTCACTCTACCTTTTAGTGTGAAGAAAATGCAAGATCACAAAATGTCTTACATGCTCTGTTAATTCTAAATAATGGCCTTATAGTTATGAATAAAATTCTTTTTGACTGCTGTAGCAGGCCATATGTCTAGCACCTCAATTGGTGGTAACAGAAATCACTTCAGTCCTCGATGATTGTAGTAAATTTAACAGCAGTTCACTTAAAGTCTTATACAGTAGAGTCCCCTGTAGCACTGTGACCACATTTTCTGTACTTAGCATTTGTTCCAAAATGCCTTGTTACCTTTGGTTGTCCTCTATTAGTTCTGCAGACACAGTACCAATAAGCCTGAGGGGTTTGGGAGACGTCCAACAGCAACTTGACATAAAGGATTTCTGAAGAACACAGGGAGCAGTGCTGAAGAAATGTAGGCCACATATTGTAACATTTGTATTAGCCTTTCAGTACAGCAGACTTAAAACCTTGCACAGCATGAAAACACTATGCGAACTAATTGATATTGCCATGTTATGTTGAACTAATTATTATCATTTGTAGTCAGTTTTGTTTACTTTTGTTGATACACCAATTTGTTGCGGTAGACTTTGCCATCTTTATTTCAAAAGGTTCGAAGTCTATAGCTGAATTTACTGTCTTTCTTTTTTACACTTTGCAGATATCAGTCTCCCATTTAGGCTGTTAATCAACTCAAAATAAATTACTTTTAAAAAAGGAGTCTGGTCAGAAGGACTTTTTTCCCCCCCAAGTCTCAGATTAGCTCATATTCCAAACATACGCTTTCTGAAGTGTTTTTCAAAGAGGTTTATTTATTTATTTTTTAAATAAATTGCCACTGGGCATTAATATGTATAATTTTTTTGTTATCCTCATATTTTAAGAACGAGGGGAGAAAGAAGCACATTTGTGAAAGACTTGCATGCATTTATTTTTACATTTCCAATCCAATTCTGTATTACACATCCAGCTCAATATGGGTTTAGTAAAGAGTATCAACTTGCGTCAGCAAAATAGCTTTCAATGCACATTTTCAAAAAGTTATAAGAAGCGGGGTAAACTGTAATTCTCTATTTAAAATAAGTGTTCAAATATTATGTATTTACTGTTCACATCTAAACTCAAAATCAATCACAAATGTCTTTAAATTTATTCAGAAATGTTGCATTTCATAACAAGCTCTATCTGGCTGCCCAGAATTTTAATATCAACTGTGAGATTTAAATGTGAACCTTTAACTTTCTCTTCTGCAGTAAGGAATGGAAATCATGCTGCATTAGATTTAGTGCATCCTGAGGACCAAATCAAGCATAATTTGACACCTGTGTTGTACAGTCTGGAACTGAATCAAATTGTGCTAAATATTGTATTCAGTTTCCTTTTCCAGGTGTTTCAGTGCTAGCACAGCACTAATGTTTGCTTCATCTGTGCAAAGTGAGTAGAGTGGTTTCAGAATGCAGTCTTGGATACCTAGATTCCACCCTCTCATTAGCTTAATTGGCCCTTTTTCAAGCGCCTGTCTGCAAATTGTCAATTGAGACAACCCCTTAAAGATGTCGTGATACTTAGCAAATTGCCTGTGATTCACAACCTGACTGTGCTATGATTATATTGTCAATGGACTCCATGATTAGGACGGTGCATAATTAAAGGTGGGAATTAGTGTTTGTTGTAGCTATACTGTTGAATGTGTCCAATTCTGAGCCACTCGTGTAATATTTGCTGGGTTGAACAATTTGGCTGCACTCAAGGGTCATGCGTTTGATGGTTAGCATAGCCTAGCTGGTAGATACTATAACTACACCATCTCACTCTTAAAAATATCCATGGGTTTCATATGACGTCACTGTATTTTATCGCCGCCATATTTGTGTCCGGTCACAGCTGCGCGCTCTGTTTAAAGCAGAACTAAGTAACTTTTTTTTACCTTCATAAATAGTTTTCTAAGTCCTTACGATGGTTAATTGACTTGTAGTGGTGTGTTTGAGGCGTGCACTAACCCCCTCTGGCACGTCTATGCCAGAATACAGCACTTGCAACTTGAGCTGCACCGACCCGAAACAATCTCGTCTCATGTTCACGTTCACGCGAGAGTGACAAAATGCTTTACGGTAATTCAAAAACAATGTATATTATGACTTTATAAGACAATTTCGAGAATTACCCACCTCCATCGAGTGTACTGTATTTGCAAATTACCCACCTCCTCTTTCTTGTACTGTATTTGCAAAGCTACTGCGCTGGTGAGCGTTGTAGTCGTTGTAGTCCAGAGCTGCGCTTGGAGTATTTACGACCGTGTGATTCACTGAAGGAAACTGTAGGGGGAGCTTCGCAAATCTTACTGAGTTCTGCTTTAAGTCTATGGCGACAGCAGCTACAACTACCAGAGGAAGGCCAACAAAACACTCTTAGAAGGTTCACAACAAATTTACAATAGGGATATGTGGTGCTGTTAGCCGTTTCAACAGTCGTCAGAACTACAAATTGATTTGATTCCAAAGGAGTTAGATCGGCGAAATTATTGGCTTCATTCAGAAAGGACCACACCACTGGCAGCCAAACAGCAACGCACAACATTAATAACTACTGGTGTAACTGGTCTCTTTTTCCTCCTTGCGTTGTGTTGTTCAATAAAGCTCGTACTTCATGAAATCGTGTCCCAATCAATTTATTTACTGGGGAAACACTGAGAAAACAGAACAGTGAGTTCATATAGGCCCATTCCAGCATATATGACGACTCGTGCTGGCGCGCTGGCCTTGCACACACAAACTGATAAGTGCAATAGAGTTGAACAAATTCAAAATATATAACCCATGGTTCAAAATAATGTATTTTTACAAAATCAAAACATGTACCTGAGAAAACAGAACAGTGAGTTCATATAGGCCCATTCCAGCATATATGACGACTCGTGCTGGCGCTACAATAAAACACAATTTTCACTCTTCAACATCCAATACTTTTATCAATATTATATATATATATATATATATATATATATATATATATATATATATATATATGTTGTTGCTACTAATATATCACACATTTCATTAACAATTATAGAGCTTTCAATGACACGACTTACCGCTGGCCTTGCACACACAAACTGATAAGTGCAATAGAGGGCGCACACAGTACAAAGAACCAGCCAGCCAATAGGAGCCCTGTTATCCCTCATTCTGTCCAATGATCTTGCAGTGTGATTATTTAACTTCGTCTTATTTATATTCAGCAAGTGGAGACACACAATGTACATGTACAACTCTGTTACACTGGGACTGTAATTTACATAACATTATAATTGTATTCGATATTGTATTAAAATATTGTGAATTCTAGTTGCTGTGTTTCGGCGTGTTATTACAGGATGAACAAATTCACGACACGAGCTGACTACATTACTTAGTTCAAGTACATGCGTGCATGATTTTGTGCAAATATAAGTTGTAATTTTATGTCTATCTTGTATAAATATATATGAATTACCCTATATAGGATGTGTTCCTTTGAGTTAATTAACCTAGCAAAGTGCTTCATTTTACGGGTGTTCATTCAGCGCGTGCAGCTCAAATAATACTGTTATCAAAATGAGATGATTTGAGAAAAAAATCTGTTATTGTTCGTGATCCTTATTAATCAAACCATGTGTTGCTGAATATAATACGAGAACAATATAAGAGCTAGTTATTAAAAATAATGCATTCATTTTTAAAAAAAAAAAAAATGAAAGTTTTAATATTACTGTAAACATTTTAATGACTTAATCATTGCTGTTTGAGCTGCGCACGCTGAAGTTGAAGAGAATAAAAACACATAAACTGAAAGTTAATTAACTCAACGGAACACATCCTATATAAAATAATTCAGATATTTATACAAAATGAAAATAATACAACTAGTATTTGCACAAAATCATGCATATATGAACTTGAAGTAACGTCATGGAACAATAAGCCCAAATAATTCACAACCTTATGTTACAAGTAGGCTAGATTATAATATAATTTATTAGAAGACAGTCCCCCAATCATATTAATGTTTTGCCTTTCAACTCTGTGGGTTATTTACCTCAACGAAACATCCTTTATGAGAATAATCAGATATTTATACTTAATAAAATTAATATTACAAGTTTTATCTGCACAAAATTTGAGTTTGAACAAGTTATGTAATCAATGTTTAACTCCAGTAGACGCCCTCTTCCAACAACAACATGCTGAAACAACAACATAGAGAATTCACAACATTTTATTACAAAAGTGGTCTCGTTATAAAGTTATGTAAATTACAGTCCCAGCAGTTATTAATGTTGTGCGTTGCTGTTTGGCTGCCAGTGGTGTGCTCCTTTGGAATCAAATAAATTTGTAGTTCTGACGACTGTTAAAACGGCTAACAGCACCACATATGCCAGACATATTGTAAATTTGTTGTGAACCTCCTGAGAGTGTTTTGTTGGCCTTCCTCTGGTAGTTGTAGCTGCTGTCACCATAGACCATAGACTGTAAAAAAATATAGACGTAGCGTCCGTGACGTCACTCCTTGGAGTTCTGAACAGCAGTTTTTACGCCTAAATGAGGCCGCGGCCATCTTAGCTGCGCGTCACAGCACGTCACTCCCGGATAACTGAAAATGGGCAAAGAGGCGGGGAGGTGGTTTGAGCTGATATGACTGGTTGCTGAAACCACGCCCGCCTAGCTCGACGTGACCATGTTAGCAGCAAAGGAGCTATATATCTATCTAAGATACGATCTAAAATATTAATGAAGATAAGTTTTATCATCAGAACGTTCTAAAAGTTTACTGTCAATCTACGGTGTTTTTTAAGATATAGATGCTCCAACACCAGTAGTGTTGGTTGTGCAAATAACAACATGGAAAATCAAATGGGACTTCATACCTTTATAATGAAATAGAGATCGCGAGATGAATCCAATCCGTGGCACTTGGGTAAAATATGAATGTCCATTGCAAAACAAAAAAACATGTCACATTTCTTCTGAATGATCTGCTCTCTGTCATCGTTCTTCAAGAAAGGATGCAATCTGAGCAGCGATCGTATCTAACGAACAAATGAGCCTGTGTCCAAAGTATATTTTTTCAAAATAGTGCAGCAGTTTTAGTTATAATATCCAAGCAGTGCTGTCGGATTTTGATATCCTCCCGCCATTGTCATTGCAGTAAATCTCACAACCAAAACTTTCAGCCAATGCCACGATCCAACAACGTGTGTTCTGTGTCTCTTCCCCATGCATGCACATCTACACAGACACACACCAGTCTCGAATATTATGCAGCAAGCCATATTTTATAATTGTATAAAATAATCGAGCACAAATACGGCTGAGATGCCAAATTCAGCGGCAGCTGAGGTAACATGACGGCTCACAGACAGCAGCGCAATCTACCTGTCACTCAAGTGACCACGCCCTTAATTATGCAGAACTTTAAGGCTTAATATAATTTAAACGGATAAGTTATAAAAAAATTCACCCCCCTCAGAGTTGTCATGAAGGGCAAAAATAGCAGTATAGACCAAAACCACAATTTGAACCAACTTGTAAACATGTTTTTTTTCTGCTATAAACTTGGCCAATTTAACATGGGACTCTATGAGATTCTGCTCTCTTTTGGAGCCTGTCCCTAGCGGCCAGTCGATGAATCGCAGTTTAAGTTACTTCCGTATTGGCTTCACGAGAGAAAGGGGGAGGTTGCCGCTTGCCATAGACTTAAACAGAGCGCGCAGCTGTGACCAGACACAAATATGGCGGCGGGCATAGCGGAAGTGACGTCTTTGAAACCCATGGATAGGTTCTTTATTGGTATTGATGGTTCCATTTAGAACCTTTAAACATTCATGAAACCTTTCCATTGCACAAAAGATTCTTTACAGTGGAAAAAGTTTATTTAGATTATTAAAATGTTTCTTAAGATTTTTTTTTTAAATAAACCGTTCAATGAAAAGTTTTTTTTTTTTTTTTTTTCGGTAACCTAAAAATGGTTCTTCAATGGCATCAGTATATAAATTCCGTTTTGGATCCTTTATTCTTAACTCTTTCACTATCATTGACAGAATTTTTTGTCATTTGACACAACGCTCCCCCGCCAATTTTCCGGTAATCTGTTTTCACTATTACACGGTAGGGGGCACTATTATGCATTTTCTGAATTAGTATAGAATCTCTGGATCAAAACACAGACGAAGAAGCAGCAGAAACAAGCATTGCTTACACACATGTAAGCTAACAGAATCATCAAACATTCAACTGCATATAAATCAAAACTGCCTAACGTTACCAAATGAAATGTCGAACCCATGAAGAGGTATAGGACTGTGCAAGCTTTGAGGGTGCTTGAAATGAAAGGTTTGTAAAAATGATAAAAAAAAATAATAAAAAAAATATGCTGTAGGGGAAAGAGTTAAGAGCATGTGATCCTGTGCTAGTGAAGCACTGCCATTGCCACTGATAGCAGAAATATTTCGCACACAGTAACTAAACAATTTCATAATGCCTTATCTGTAAATGACGGTTTTACAATGTTTTTTACAATTAAAAATGGATAATTTCAGAAAGAGGGTCAGAATAAGGGTTATTGTTACAACCCAGATTTATACTCCAATCTAGTGTGACGAAGAGAAGGTAACATTTATGAATTTTAAAATTAATAAATTGTGTCACGCTACAAGTCAGACTGCTAGTGGACTGGGAAGGTAGGAACAACAATAGACTGTAAAAAACTATGGACGTAGTGTCCGTGACATCACCGGTAGATTTCTGAAGAGCATTTTTGAAGCGAAAAAAAAGTGGCCACTGCCATCTTAGCAGTGTGTCATCGCACGTCACCCCGGATAAATGGGCAAAGAGGCGGGACGTGGTTGAAAATGAGGTGCCTGGTTCCTGAAACCACACCCACCTAGTGTGACGTGATCGTGTTATTAGGCTAAGGAGCTATCTATCTATCTTAGACACTATCTAAAATATTAATAAAGATATGTTATATTATTTGAAAGTTTCAAAGGTTTACTGTAAATGTACGGTGTATTTTTTACGATATAGATGCTCGAGCAACAATAATATTGTAATTTGTGTCGGGTGTGCAAATGACAACACGCAAAATCAAAAAGAGATCCCATGCCTTTATAATGAAATAGCGATTGCAAGATAAATCCAATCCGTCGAAACTTGGGTAAAATGTCCATGAGTGTCCACTGAAAAACAAACAACAACACTTTTTGTCCACAAAAGCGTTAAATGCATGAAATATTGACATATTGTCCATTGTTTGCATCACATTTCTTCTGAACGATCTGCTCTCCATCATCGTTCTTCAAGAAATTATGCAATATGAGCAGTGTTTATGTTGTAAAACTGTATACGATACGTCAAGTCACCTTTATTTATATAGCGCTTATAAACAATGCAGATTGTGTCAAAACAGCTTTACATTGATAACTAGTATATAATTTTGGCTGCACAGCAGCTCTTAAAGTATGGTGTCAATGCAGGCAGATCAAAGCACTGTTGAATATCAAATGTCAAGTCAAATGTCAAGTGTCCCCAACTAAGCAAGCCAAAGGCAACAGCGGCAAGGAACCCAAACTCCAACAGGTGACATCAGGTGGCAAACAGGTGGCAAATAGGTGTTAAAATGGAGGAAGAAAAAAACCCTGGGAGAAACCAGGCTTAGTCGGGGGGCCATTTCTCCTCTGGCGAACAGTGTTTTGTTACGATTCAGGTAGCTATCATAAGTCTGATAGGATCGCAACATTCAAAGTATTTATTCCAGTTCCATCCAGTTGAGGATCGTATTCATCACGCCGGTATGGACGATCTGTTGAGGAACTGTCCCACTGGCTGTCATGTCTATGAGGCCTTCACAGTGGATGATCTAGTTGACTCGATCTCTGCTGACACTTCAGGGGCTGCGTTGTGGTCGTGTCAAGGCGCAGGTCCTCGATCTCACCTGGATACGGACCGGATCTGGTTGACTACGGTAAACCTCGGGATAAACAGAAAGACTAATATTAGTGTAGGTGCCATTCTTCTTCTGATGTAACGAGTACATCTGGTGTTATAGGAAGTGTTCCCGGTTCCGGCTGACCTAATTTATGCAGCCTAATAATTCTTTAACGGATTTGAAAATATAAATCGTATACATTGGACTCTCACAAATAAATGAGCCTGCGTCAAAAATAGTGCAGCAGTTTTAGTTATTATATCCAAGTTCTGTCAGATTTTGTGGAGTCGTGAGAGGCATATCACATAAAATTGTCATTGTAGTAAATCTCATGAACAAAACTTTTAGCCAATGCCAAGACGATCCAACAACATGTGTTGTTTATCTTCGACGTACATCTGTCTCGACCATAAGCACAGGCCATACAGTATTATTTGATAATTATATGAAATAATAACAAAAAAAGCACAAACACGGCAGAGATGCCACCTTCAGCAGCTGGAATTAGCTGACAAACAGCAGCGCAATCTACCTGTCACTCCAGCGACCACGCCCATAATTATGCAGAACTTATATCAGACTTAATATAATTTAAACGGATGACTTATAAAAAAAATTCACCCCCTCAGAGTTGTCATGAAGGGCAAAATTAGCTGCATAGACCAAAACCACAATTTGTAACAGCTGTAAACATGTTTTTTTTTCTGCTGTAAAGTTGGGCATTTTAACATGAGGCTCAATGAGATTCTGCTCTCGTTTGGAGCATGTTTTTGCAAAAATAAATAAATAACATTACAAATGAATCTCACAGAACATTAAAATAATTTTACAAATCCATGTATTGAACTCTTTGATTAACCAGCCTTCTGGTAGTGCATATTATGAGACCATTTTACAATGCATTTTACAACTGATTTCCATAAATGCTTTATGTACACACAAATATAAAACTCCCAAATGTCAAACAGGGAGTTTTTAATTCATTTTATTTAACTGATTTCTAGATGTGTTCGTGTTGGTGCATATTTTAAGATCAGTTCTCTAAAAAAACACACCAGTTAAAATGTGCCAGCATTTCACAGACAAATCCGATTGTCTACAAGCCTCAGTCTGCACTAAACCCCACCAATAAGTATAGTCCTCAATTTCTTCTGAAACCTCATGCACTCCAACAGACATCATACACATCAAAACAATTCCTCTGTTCTTGAAACATCAGAGGAAACCATGGCAGACCTCCTTATTTCTATCATTCTCACCAACATGTGCTTTTCTCCGCAGGAGTGTTCTGAATTATCTCCTTCTCTTCAGGGGATAAAACCTATTGTTGTTGAAGCTGATGGCTTTCAGTCAGCCGGCTGTGACTCAAGGTGTTAAGAAGCCTACATAAGACAAGTCAAGATTGCTTCATCGGGGCCTAAGACACCAGCAAAATTTAAAAAGAAATGGTTGCTAATGAAAGCAGGGTACTGAAGGGCCTTCCTTCTAGAGAAGGTTTAGAAGTGGTTTTGTCCTTTAAAGTGTGCTTTGAAGTTGAAGGGCAATGGCCCTCTCACCTTCTACTCAGCTTGAGTCGTCAGTTGATTCAGTGAAATGGCATACAGTATAGAGTGGTGTAGGAAGAGATAGATGTGTTGGGGGATAAACAGTTTAGGACCCTTGAAACCAGATATGTCGAATAAAGACCCGGAGTCAAAGTTTTAAAAAAATAAATTGAAGAAAAATTTAATGAAGAATAGTTTGCAGTTTCATCAGCAGAAGCCAGCTTCAGGTCTCACAAGGAGTTCGTAGGCCGCTCTGCGTACATTCACATTTCCACAACAATTATACTCTAACAGAGTCAACTAACTACGTCATTACTTCAGGTTGGATGATTCTGATTGGCTAAGAAAAATAGACAAGATTAGAAATTTTCCACACGTGGACAGATAGTAAGAAGCATATCTCCCTTCGTCACGGTGATGACGAGGGGGACCCTGGATTTAGGTACCGGATGTCCTTTTGGGGTCATGATGTGGCGTCTGCTGGTCTCAAGCAGAATGCCAGTTGTCCAGTACAAAGGGACCTGCACAAAACTCTTAGCACACATACACAGATACACATGATTCACAGCTTCTTCAAGGCTGAAGTTGATCTGAGCTCTGCTCTCAGCAGGAAACTTTCCCTAAAACATACTGATAACATGTTCTTTTCTCTTAGTGAGAGGTACAGAGGAAAATAGATGCTTTAACATATATTGTTAAGTCATTCAAATATTTTAACAGAAATATAAATGTTGATTAATAACTTAAAAGATATATATTGAAGCGGCAGTGGATTCCAGAATCCACCCCTTCAGATGAACATGGGAAAAATCATCCCACAGAGATCATCTCTCAGGCCAGCAAGACAAGCATTAGACCAGCTTTAATCAGCATAAACCATCCCGCAATAAAGTAATGTGCTAAAAACACTTAGAACTCCTTAGCAACCATATCAATGCACTACAAACACTGTAGCGTAAACCATAGAGCAATGCACTAAAATCATTAAGAACACCTTAGCTACCATGGCCCTGTCCCTGCTAGTTGGAATCCACCAACGCATTGCAACAACCTGACAAGAATCTCTGCCTGTCCAAATACCCCCACACTTGAGACCTCACGGACATGACAGGAAGTAAGTGTGCAACTGTGTGTAACTGTAAGTGTGTAACTGATCTGAAAGTTCCCTAGTTTAAAATTCAGCAACACATGGCAACACCCTGACAACCAACCACACATCTACGAGTAGTATGGAGGTAAACCACTATCCGCCAAACAGTAAACATTCCAACAACTTAACTAATGTTATGAAAAAGTTATTTCTAAAGGCTAGGAACAAACATTCTTTACAAAAAAAAAAAAAAAAAAAAAAAAACACTTTCATGGGATCTTTTGATGATATTACAATTTTATAAAAGTATTTTAAAAATTTTGAATGCCCTTTAAACATTATAATTTTCAAGTGGATGCTGAAGTTCTTGAGTGGCTTCATGAAGCTTCGAAGATTTACAAATCTTTTGTTTCGAATCAGTGGTTCGGAGTGTGTATCAAACTGCCAAAGTCACCTGATTTCAGTAAACAAGGCCAAAGATGAACGAAGGTCTTACGGGTGTGGAACGACATGGCAACACCCTGACAACCAACCACACATCTACGAGTAATAAATGACAGAATTTTCATTTTTGGGGAACTAACCCTTTAAAGGTCCTATGACATGCTACTTTTTGAATGCTTTTATTTAACCCTAAGTGGTCCCTAGTACTGTATCTGAAGTCTCTTTCCCGAAATTCAGCCTTGGTGCAGAATTTCAGCCACTACAAGCCAGTCCCACAATGAGCTTTCCTCAGGACGTGCCGTTTCTGGGTCTGTAGCTTTAAATGCTAATGAGGAGGAGAGAGGCGGGGCAATGTGGAGGGTGGGTGTGGCCTTAACCAGCTTGCGGCCACGGTACCATGCGCTAATGTTGACAGTGGATGTATCCAATGGCTCGTAGACACACAGTCGTTCAAGTTTTCAGTTTGACCCAGAATCTGATCCAGATGAAGAAGCTGCAACTCAGCGGCTACAGCAGGACATCTCCGAATGGTTAGTTTAAAACATTGTGTCTGGATACGGTAACGTACTTTAGTTGGTTTATGTATGCTGTTACAGTTATTATCATGTAGCTAATGCTAGCCTACATTGTTGGCTCTTCATGTTGCTCTGATTTGCTATCATAATATACTATAATATAATTATCAGCTATAGACACTAACCAGCGCAACTAAATTAGTCCTCTGCCATTATTACAAATACCTTTTCGGATAGGTGCCATTGTGGAAAATGTGCTACCATGCCAACATCATTTATCTGTTTACATATTTTATATTTCATAAATCTTAAAAGTTTTTACAATCTTTTTACAATTACATCAAGCTCTGCAATCTGGAAATATGGATATCGCGTGCGCCAACAGCAGAACGGTTTCAAACAACAAAGAAATGTACAACACTCGCGTTACAGTGTGTGTATTCACACACACACTTGATGCTGTCCACCTTTACATTAGCGACAATAACTGGGCTGTATTGGCCCACGTTGAGGAAACAGTCGTCGGTGAAATGTGTGGGGCAGACATACAAAACTATGGGAAGCTGTATCGGAAAATAAAATTAACCCACTGTTTCTTCATAGACTCGGATGAAGGAATTAAAAAATACTAAGGTGTTCATTTGTACATCCAGACACTGGATGTACAAATGACAGGGTAGCTACTTACTGTCCTTACCAGTGCCTGAATGTGTGTACACAATATACTGATTCATGACCTAGGGAGCAGATTGAGACAAACCCATAGTGTAGCTTTCACTGTTCCTGCAACCAAAATGGAATGATTGTAGACCATACATTTGGCAAACAAACTAAAAATGTAGTATAAATCTTTTTATTGGTTTAAATCTCACCAAAAATAAAAGCCAAGCAACTAGCATATTGTCAGGAAATATTGAAATTGTACAATTTTGCGTCCATTCATTTTGAATTTACTGTTGGACTTGTTTTGCTAATACTCACTACTGTTGATGAGACACTTCAGCTGTCCTTAACCACCAACTAACGTGTGCTAATTTGCATCTCATTTATCCTATTCCTCCTCGTGGAATTCTGCTTCTTTTTTCCCTCTTATGAATTCTCTCTTTTCAATCTACATTACCGTGTTAATCCCAACTCATTAAGGAATACTCTTGAAGTTCAAAAATCCCCTCCTTCCTGCCTTCTGTCTTCACACTATGATGGATGGACAAATTCCTTTCTCCATGTTTGGGCCCGAGGAGCTTGATTAAAAAGCCACCTCTCTGACCCTCGATGAGCATATGGATTAAACTTGCCCACTGATTGCCTGGCCATTCCTCCCCCATTCATAATTGAAAGCTGTAATGTGTACCAAGTGCTTATTAATTAAAACCATGAGGTGAAAGGCCCAAGGGGGACATTATTTAGGCCTCATTAAAAATTAATAATGTTACTTAATTGTTCTTCTTAATATTATCGCCACACACAAACCGTAACAGAATAAAAACGCAAAGAAGCTGAGTCGTTACCTTGCCGAGTGGATGTGGCACATTTTGCATGCCGTTTATAAATTCATGATGCTTTGTTCATATTTTAATTAAAGAGGGGGCGCAACTTGTTTTCATGATGAATCCCTGAGCAACAGTTTTAATGCATAGCTTTCTTGATCATTTGGACAAACTCAATGATGAGGTGCATATTGCTGCATACTTAATGGGACATAGTAAATTACTTCTCCGGAGTTTCCGTCTGCCAGCATGTATTGTCAGTAGTGGATCTTTCCTACGTCCGTGTATTTAGTGTGAACTGCTCTGATCAAATTCTGTTTAAGGCCTTCATTCTAACTCAGATCCTCATTGTTTTTGTGCCTGATACCCCTTTTCAAAGGAGCAGCCTGAATGTCGTTGAACTTTGAATTATGAGCAGTTTGCAGCTTGACAAGCTACAGTTTCAAAGCAGCTTCTCCAACAGTAGTGTTCCCTCAGGGAACCTTTTGAGAGCTAAACGCCTCCTGTTAACGACTTGATTGACAAAGGCAAAAACAAGCAAAATGACTTAAAAGGCATCAGTAAATATTTCAGATTTTGGTTTACTCACTTTGACTGAATGATATATTACATCAATAAATGTATTTAATTTTGGCAGATTGTATAGAGAAAAAACTTTGTAATTCAAGTTTACATTCAAGTTACAACTTAACATAGTTGCAATGTAAAGGGGCACCAAAGTACAACTTATGCATTAATAAATATTTTTGCGTTCCAATAATAAACTTAGTGAATCATAATTACACTATAACATTTGTATAACTAAATATTTATGGAAGCCCTAGACCAGGATTAACGGTTGGAATAAAACAGCTGATTGATTTAATTGAATCCATGACAAACTTCAATATTTTGGCCATATATGATGATGTTAATATTTAAATTATAAGAATAAAATAATTTGAATGAATTACTTGTTAGCGGCTCTTTAGTTCATGTACATGTCAAATGAAATAAATCATAATAAATAAATGTAATTTATATCATATCATTTATATATTGCTCCTTACTCATTTTAAATACAGTTTTTCAATGTAATTTACCGATCAGGCAAAACATTATGGACACTGACAGGTGAAGTGAACAACACTGATTATCTCTTAATCATGACACCTGTTAGTGGGTGGGATATATTAGGTGTGAACATTTTGTCCTCAAAGTTGATGTGTTAGAAGCAGGAAAAATGTGTGGAATGTGGAAAAATGTGGTCCGATCCAACAGACGAGCTACTGTAGCTCAAATTGCTCAAGAAGTAAATGCTGGTTCTGATAGAAAGGATAAGTAAGAATACACAGTGCATCACAATTTGTTGTGTATGGGGCTGCATTTTCGCAGACCAGTCAGGGTGCCTATGCTGACCCCTGTCCGATCAGAACTGGACCACGGAGCAATGGAAGAAGGTGGCCTGGTCTGATGAATCATGTTTTCTTTTACATCAAGTGGATGGCCGGGTGCGTGTGTGTTGCTTACCTGGGGAACACATGGCACCAGGATGCACTATGGAAAGAAGGCAAGCCGGCAGAGGCAGTGTGATGCTGGGAAACCTTGGGTCCTGCCATCCATGTGGATGTTACTTTGACACGTACCACTTACCTAAGCGTTGTTGCAGACCATGTACACCCTTTCATGGAAACGGTATTCCCTGGTGGCTGTGGCCTCTTTCAGCAGGATAATGTGCCCTGCCACAAAGTAAAAATGGTTCAGGAATGGTGCACAACAACGAGTACAACAACGAGTTTGAGGTGTTGACTTGGCCTCTAAATTCCCCCCAGATCTCAATCCAATCGAGCATCTGTAGGATTTGCTGAACAAACAAGTCCGAACCATGGAGGCCCCACATTGCAACTCACAGGACTTAAAGGATCTGCTGCTAACATCTTGATGCCAGATACCACAGCACACCTTCAGGGGTCTAGTGGAGTCCATGCCTTGATGGGTCAGGGCTGTTTTGGCAGCAAAATTGGGACCAACACAATATTAGGAAGGTGGTCATAATGTTATGGCTGATCGGTATAAAATACCTATTATGTTATTTAATGATTAAGTATCTCATTTCAATGGAAACTTATTTTTACCATTAGTTACATGATGCAAAAGAAGTTAGAACCATACATAACTGCGTTTCAACACAACTTCTTCTCACAAATTTGAAGGCTGCTATTGGATATTGGTATTGAAAGTAAACGCCATATTATGCAACTAAGCATTACTTTACGGAAAGCTTATGAGAAAGTCCACCACCAATTTTAATACTTAGGATTAGGGGTTTGTTAGGACCCTTAACCCTATATGAGCAACAGTGATTCTAATTTAACCACACACCACTACTGGAATGTTTGGTATAACATAAATATAGTCCCATTCGCAATATCAAATATATCTTGTCAATTGCATCACAGCTAATTTGCTGTTGAAGGCGTGAATGATGCTTATTGTACCGTGACAAGTCCAATAAATACATAAGATAATGAATAGCTTGTTGCTAGCAAGCTGCTTTGACATCAGTGCTTGTTGCTTCGGAAGGTTTTCCTGCATGCATGTGCTGTGGATTTCCTTCGGGATTTCCTCTTTTGTATGCTCAGGCATCTAGCATGGGCCCCAGCACACCTGGTGAAATTAAAAGATTTTGAAGAATTTCAATCATATCATCAGAGCCTCGCGTTTGTACATCGGATATGGAAGGAGTGAGCTGGAGAAGGCAAGAAGAAAGAAGAGGAGAGGGGGATGATGAAGAAAGGCCAAAGCCAGAGTAGAATTATTCAAGGAGAAATGGCACCTGGCCTAAGGGAAATCAAGGCTGCCTTCAACAGGATTACACTTGGCACAATATGGACACGGTCTTGTTTGATGTCCCCCTCCCATCTGTCTTGTATGTAGTCTTTTATCTCACTCTAAAGTAATATAGTCTTCACTGCAATTCAATAATGGCCCAGCCGAGCCTGTCAGGCCGGGTTTGCTGGTTATCTCACACGGCGAGTATCCGTATGGTGTGTTTGTGTGCATGTGAGAGCACATGTTGGTGTCTGTACATGTGTAGGACAGGAAAAGGCGAGTGTGAGTGAATGTGTGTGTGCCACATTGCATGTTCAATCATTTGAGTGCTGGTTTATCCCCATTGTGATCTAAATGAGAACTCAGTACTGGTGATTGTGATGGGGATACAAGCATGATGGTATTGCTCAATGTCGCGTAGACTTTTTAAAGAGAACTCGTATCCTAATTGGATGAAAGAGGAAGATAAACTGCAGCCTAACCTTGGAAATCAAGACTGACATATCTCTGCGAATGGTTGCAATTTAGTGTGACTGACAGCCTAGTTACTTTTTGAGCCTCTCTTGCTAAGAAAAAGAAGCCATGAGTGATGCACAGAACCATTTAAATGGCACTCACTCACACAGTCCATAATAGAGATGTTGAAACATAAATGATTGAATAAAATCATAAAAAAAGAAGAAAAAAAGGAAATGCAGCTGCTAATAAATAGGAGCTTACTTATTTTTTGAAGTGGACCAAATAAGAACTTAGTTGTTCTCCATAAAAGTGTTTTAGGTCCAAACCATGCACTTGATGTGTACTCGCAGTCTTGCAGACTTGATGTGGCCATCACCCGAAGTCTGTGAAGTCTAAGGGACTCTAATGTGTCCTACTTGATTATTTAAGAGTCCAGTCCTCGAATTTGATTTGCTGTGCAGCCTTAAAAGAGTGCTGATAACAGCTCAAAAGCCAAATACTCAAGTTCTAGAGACTCAGTTTGTGTATTTCAGCGACTGTCACTACAGGTTAGATTAATACAAGTGTTGAGTCTTTATGAGTTAGTCACTGAATCATTCATTCAACCAATTTGCTCAAAAACACTGATTCATTCATGAATGGAACAAGTGGCTTTGAGTATGTACTTCTTTTCTGAATACTTACTTTGCGACCACTTTGTGACCAAAAGTATAATCTATATAGTATGATTGTGTGAAGTATGAATGTAATACGGACATACTACATGCTATTATTGTCATGTGACCTACAAGTGTCAGTTGCGTTGCTTCACTACAATTCATAATTCCTCTCCAGTGGCCTCATGGGATAGTAAAAGGTGTGTCGACTTGAAGGTGCACTGCACAGACCGATCGGTGCATGTAATCAAAGTACCGCGCGAGCAATTAGAGAGCAGCGCCACTTCAAGTGCACACATCTAGTGTGTCCACTGGATGCACAATTCAGAATCTCGACAGAAGTACTAGGTCATACTTTTTGCTTAATATTTTATGAATACTGCGAATTAGAACATATTGTATTACTATTTCACATACTGTTTTTCGCCTACTATATAGCATATTCGGAAGCAGCCCATCTTTATGAGTGAGTCATATAATCATTCATTCAGGCGATTCGTTCAAAAATGCAGATTCATTCAGGAACAAAACACGTCTTTATGAGCAAGTCAATGAATCATTCACTCAAATGATGTGTGTACAAACAATGATTCATTCAGTAATGAAACTCCACTGTTGTGTATTGCTCTGAGTTATATAATTCTGCAATGTTGATGGAAAATAGATCAAGGTTACTGACAATAATTTTGTTTTTTAATATTATTATCTTGTTTACTAAATTGCAATAGAATATCACACTGATACCTTTCATACCTTTCTTAACTCTGTCTCTGGTATGTATCCATACCACTAAAGTCATTAACATTTTTGCCCTTTAAAATGAGCCATTTTCAGCATCAAGTTTGTCAATGTAGAAGAGAAGGACCAGTGGGCTTTTTACTCATGATTAATCATAAACTAAATATTTCTGCAAAAGGTCTCAACTGCCCAGCTGGACTTCCACCAAGACTTTCCTATGTGTGTCATGTGACACAAACACTATCTGGCACAAACTCTTAATAGTACTTTTTCACTGCTTGGGCAGTCGCTGTAAAGTCAATAGTGGCTCCATCTCAAAACAATAATATCCAAATATGATGATATTCTGGAGTTGTTTACATTGAGAGTTCCACACTAGTGCTGCAATACACTTTTGATTGTTCAGTCATTAAAAGCAAAACCATCAGGACGATGAAACAGCATGACAACTTTACAAAGGCCCAAAACAGCATCTGCTGGTTCATTTTCCACCAATCTTACTTTCTCCGCTTTTGGGGCATATAAAACAGAACATAGACACAAACCAGACACTAACACACACACACACACATCTCTTTGCCACACACCCTGCCAGCCTATAAAGAAAACAGCCATTTCAAAGGCCGCATTGATTTCTCAGCATATATTGTGATAAAATGAGTTCCTCTCTAGTGGCCCCTAACAGCCCTATTTGAACCCCTCTTATTTGGCAGAGGCATAGAGGGACTGTAAATAGAGCTGGGAGTCCAGAAGGGTGAAGGCGGCCATCCAGGACAACTCAAGGACAATCACATCTACTGAATTTTGTAAGTACAACCTTGGATGCAATGCTGGTTGACTCAAGGAGGCCTCTTAGTTTAAAAAAGAAAAATAATCTAATCAGATTTTGTTTTGTTTTTAATGCAGTTAATTATTGAACTACGTTAAGCTCTAAAATGAAGTGTCCATTTTTTCAAAACATTCTCCTATCCAGGTTAATGTGCATCTGTTTGCCCAAACTATAAAGAATGCACCCGGAGAAAAAAAGAAAAAAAAGGTTCAGTGAGGTTCTGTATAGATCCCAAATGTTCTTGAATCAGTTTTAAAGGTCCCGTTCTTCATGATCCCATGTTTCAAACTTTAGTTAGTGTGTAATGTTTTTGTTAGAGTATAAATAAAATCTGTAAATTTTTAAAGCTCAAAGTTCAATGCCAAGCGAGATATTTTATTTAACAGAAGTTGCCTACATCGAACGGCCAGTTTGGACTACATCCCTCTACTTCCTTCTTTAATGACGTCACTAAAACAGTTTTTTGACTAACCTCCACCCACAGGAATACACAAGAGTTGCGTTTGTAGAGTGTGTTTGTTGCCATGTCGTCGAAACGCTGTTATTTTTATCCCGCAGTCCAATCACCGGGTCTGATTCCGGCTCAAATTGATAGGGTAAAATTAAAGACATGTTTACAATAACACTGAGCGCATGCATCTCCACGTTATGGTAAGAGGCGTGACCTTTCCGGGCAAGGTTCGCTAAGCTGCTGTCGAATCACAACACAGGAACCGCTGGCACAATCAGAACTCATTACGTATTTCTGAAGGAGGGACTTCATAGAACAAGGAAGTCATCAGCCCATTTTTATGACAGTGGAAACAGCGGTATACAGATAAGTAAATTATGTGAAAAATACTGTGTTTTTTTACACGCGAAACATGAACACATGTTATATTGCACACTATAAACACAATCAAAGCTTCAAAAAAACCACGAAAAATGGGACCTTTAAAGAACCCTTTATACCAAAAGGTTCTTTATAAGTAGAGATGTCTTAAATGATCAATGTTAGGGGTAATGCATTACAAGTAGCGTGAGTTATGTAATCAGATTACTTTTTTCAAGTAAGTAGTAAAGTAACATAACTTTTAAATTTACAACAAAATGTCATAGTTTACTTTTCAAATAAGTAATGCAAGTTACTTTGTTTTCCAATTTATTGACTGACATCTCTCTTGTCCCCTTGTTGAGAAGTGCAGAGGTGTTGTGCGCAGAGTAAACATGTAAATGCATGCTCGCATTTATTCCAGAACTACAATAACCATTTTGTAGTTCTAGAATAAATGCAAGCATGCATTTACTCATCTCACTTGCACAAAAACAGATTCAGTATTCCTCAAAATGAATATTTTTTAGGGAGTAATGCAATACTGTAACACATTACTTTTAAAATTAACTATCCCCAACAGTGTAAATTATTGCATAATATTTGTTAGCCCTTAAACACATACCTCAGGTCTTTAATGTCCCGCATCATTCACTACCCTCTTCCTCATTCATTTTTTAAAGTTAGACATCAACCTGCTTAGTTAAACATGTTAGATATAAACAATACCGGACACTGAACAGAACACAGGCAGGAACTTAAATACACAATACAAATGACAAACAGCTGGGAAGGTAATCAGTGTCCATGGTGAGCGATGAGTGGCGGAAACAGGGAAGCACATGGCAAACAAAACAAAGGGGACAAGGCGGTGTACTGTGACATTACACCCCCTCCAGCAAGGCACGTCCTTGCGCCGTAACATAACATCCAAGGGGGGGCCGGAGGGGGTTCTAGCGGTGGACAGAGTGATGGAGAAGGAGTGGCGAAGGGAGGATGACGATCCCCTGGCAGCTTTGGTGGTGGACGACCGCTGGCACAGACCGACAGCTCAGATGGTGATGGTGCTCAAATGGTGTTGGGCGGACTGACGGCATCTGGGGGACGACCAACGGAGACTCAGCAGGTGAATCCAGGGGCGCAGACGGAGAAGCTGGCGAACTCCCGCAACGTCGCAGGCTTAGGACACCCCGGCGACGTCACGGTGACGATCAGAGTAGGTGGAGCTGGAGATCCCGAAGGCTGCTGTGACTCCGATGCGACGGAGGACAGATGCAACCCCCGAAGGGAAGGAGGAACCCCCTGTAGCCGAAGGGGTGGAGGGACGGAGTATAACGGACGGCCCACAAGTCCGTTGCGGAAGAGGTGGGATGACTGACCAAGGGGGAGCCAGCCGGACGAGGGAGACCGGAGGAGCCGTCAGTCGGAGGGTCTCCGGAGGAACTTGTAGTTGGGAGGAGCCTGGACGGAGCCGGCAGGTTGACAGGCCGAGATGGAATGGAGGGGTCAATGGCGGGAGGCGAAGCCACATGATCCTCTTGCCTGGGCATTGCAGATGGACAATTGACCTGTGGCTTGATGTCGCAGAGATTCCCTGGAAACGTTGCAGGGCTGGAGACATCTGGCAGCGATGGGACTGGAGGACTGGCTAAGCACTGAGGTGATGTCAGTGAGGGCAGATGAACTGTAAGGAGGTCAGAGTTCATTATGTATTCCATAGAAGGTGATGTCGAAGAAGATGATGATATGGGGTGGGATAGGGTGGGAGTCGCATCTACGCTGAAGTCAATCAGCCAGTCCTCCCTCTCCGAGGTCATTTCTCCCTCGTCCGTAGGTGTCGTGGGCTCACACCCCTGGTCAGATGCTTGATGAAGCTCCTCTTCCGGGGCGAGGGTCACCTCTGTCCTTGTGAATTCGGGATCCAGTTGATGCGTCGCGGCCGGTGGAAACTCTTCAGTTTGCGGGGGGCTCGCACAAGAACTCCGCGGTCGTTGGGGACGGGCTCTGGGTCTGGTGATGTACTGAACCGGGACGCAACGCTCTCCAGACACCGGATGACAGCTTCCTTCCAGGAAAGTCCGGAGGTGTCTGGGAGGTCCATGGGGTGATGGTAGTTCGCCCCAATCCAGAACAGAGACTTCAGGGTCTTGTCATCAAGGTAGCAGGTCAGTGCAAGGCAGGTGAAGTTCTGGGTGAACACAAAAAAATAAAAAAAATCACAAAAAAATAAAAAAAATCTATGGATATTGCAAAGAAATTTGCAATATCCATAGATTTTTGTGATTTTTTTTTGTGATTTTTTTTATTTTTTTGTAATTTGGTCAAGTATTCTGTCAGGCTTGCTCCAAGGAACACGGAAACATCAGGTATAAGTAAGACAACGGAGTTTAATCTTAGAAACAGTAGAACAGGTAACAGCAAACACGCTAGACATAAACAATACCGGACACTGAACAAAACACAGGCAGGAACTTAAATGCACAATACAAATGACAAACAGCTGGGAAGGTAATCAGTGTCCATGGTGGACAAGGTGGTTACTGTGACACTAACAACCCGAGGTGTGTAACAGTGTAAGTATATTTTTTTCTGCACAACAATAGATGAATCTTTGGTGACGAAGTGCAATTCACCTTTATTCCACAAGGTGGCAATGTCTGATACACAATGATGAAGTGACGTTTCACTCATAGTTACCACAGGCAGAAAACAAAATAATAAGAAGTATCATAAGCAAAACTTGAAATCGCTCAGCAAGTAATAAACGCATTCAAATGTTAGTGTCACTGTCACTTGATGGTGGATTTGGTGAAGCTGTCAGCAATCAAAATATTGATTTTGAAGATATTGAAAATGAGAGTTTTGAGAATATGTTTGAGATTGCGAATATGAGCCAGATGCTGAATGTATACTGGGAAATGAGCTCTGACAAGGACAGTGATTATGGTATAAATAATTTGCTCAAACTGAACCCTTCCAAGCTCCCAAAGGTAACAAAATATGCTTTATTTTATTCTTCTGTAATTGTTACTCTAATATCAGGAGACTTTTATATTATCGCGACAGGTAGAGATCCGTCCATTTTAGATAGAGATTCGGGTCGCTACAGACCCGAATATGTAAAAATGATTAATGCATTTAAGGGTTAACAGGTTATTTAATTTTTTTCTAGTGATAAATTATGAATACAAGTTGTTTAATTCATAAAATTTAAGCAAAATAGAAAATAAATTAAAAAAATAATAATAATTAAAACTAAATCCATAAAATTATCCCATGATGGGAACTCCTTATAAGGTTCTATATATGAAGCGCCTAACAGAAAACTTTAGGGTTCTAGAACCGTTTCTTTTAAGAGTGTGGGAGGAAGAGTATTTTTGTATTTCATTTTGCAACTACAATGGATGTAGTGCCCTCTTCAACTGAATTTGGACACTTTTTAATGGAGCTCAATCAGTGCTACTGTCTCAAAAATTGAGGAGAAAAAACAAAACAAAAAGAACATTCCATCATTCCAGAAACATTTGCAGTATCTCCATTAAAATTAAATGAAGAATCATTCTTTTTAAGAGCATTTTAGTTCTCAGTTCTGTGTCTTTAATAAAGAGATGTCCAGGCCACATTGGTTTATCCAAGCGGTTTATCATGATCTATGTATCTTTGATTTTGATGCAATAGAAAACCAATCATTTGTGGCGCTATGCCAGGCAAAGCATTAGTCATCATGCCTTTGACATCATCAGCGAATTGAGTCATTTGTTTCAATTAAAACTACTCATTTGTAAATATACACTTATAGGCAAAAGACATTCTCAGCCTCATATTTTGATATATGAAAGAATAAAACAAAGCTGCCTTAGTGATTTAGAAATATGACTGAATGTGGGTTCACAAATCTGAATATTTTGGCTCAAGGTCAGCGATGAAAAGATCTTTTATCTGAGAAATTATTGCTGCTTCATAAGGCCATGACATATTAATAATGACAAATGACAAGCTAATTACATAACATTAAAAGACATTAGGGTAAATCAGCATGCACATGTTAAACAAGTACTCATGCTGCAACCTCCCCTGTGCTTTAGTTTAAGATTCAATAAAACCATCTCTGTATGTATTAATATTCATGTTGTTTGCAAAGCATTCAACGATGTTTGAAATTCAGTTCAATTTCATAGGCTATTTAATTCAACATTATACTTACAAAAATGCAGGCTCAATCATTAGACAACCATGTTATTATATGAACAGCTGTGGCAGTAAACTTTGTAGTAGTGTAGTAACGGACAAAGTCCAGTCATAAAAGTTATCAATCACTAATAAATAATTCTGTTAGATAATCTCTGTTGGATTTTGATGTGCATCAAGACTAGTGGTCAGTAACACTACACACATTCACATTTGTGTTTAATTGTGTGTATCTTTTTTTTATTTGAGGATATAAAAACAGAGTAAAAGATAGGAGATTACTATATGTATAAATATATATTTTTATTATTTAGCAAATATGGACAGAATTCCCCAGTTAAGGCATCTTTGATGATTTGAACTATTAGTTGTTTAATACAACTAGTTTACAGAACTTTACAAATAAAATAGCTTTCTCATTCTCCATTTAAAAAAAGCCTTCAAAATGATGTATGATTTGTTGGAATCAGACAAAAAATGACTGAGGTACACCTTTTTGAAGTCAATAGAGTCAGTCAATTTTGAGAAAAATCAAGTTAATGTTTTATGAAAGTTCCCAAACAAAATTATCTAGCAACCCTACCTTGAAATCCCTGGTAATACCACCAAAATTGGCACACACCAAGTCAAAACCAAATAGGAAAAATATATAGGCTATTCAACTTTTTTCCCCATGATACCACAATTGTTTTATTAACATTAATGAAACAGACAGCCATATTATTAAACATTACCACTGTACATATTTAGGGCCCGAGCACCAATGGTGTGAGGACCCTATTGTAATTGATCGGCCAATTCTTCTTCTTCTCAGAAGTGAATCACATTTTTGAGGGCCTAAACATGCTCGAAAACTCATGAAACTAACACCACGAAACAGGAAGTTGTTGTAACTCAGGAATACAATGTCATATGTCGTGATCGCGCTGTCTGAGGCATCTTTGTGCATTCGCTTTGGATGTTTACAGCGCGAGTAAGATCGTTTTGTTTAAATCAGCATGAGTTTGAAAATCACATTTCATTGGCTTCAGACTCATGCCATCGAGAATTCTCTATGAATATCCACAAAGCTGGAATGCTGTGACATACCTTAAAACATACCAAACTTGTGCTGAGGGGAAGCGCCAGTCTTTGAGAAGCGAGCAGAGAAAAACAGCATCCTTCATGCGCAAAGGAATGGTACTCCTCTCAGAAAATGTACAAATAAAGATATTTTTAGATGTTTAATTGTTATTTGAAATATTATCGCTAGATGAAAAACCTCAAATTCGACCAAAATTTACATATTTCACTTACCTGTAGCTCGTAACTAGCCTGTGTTCATTCCAACCAAGCGGCAACTTCCCCCAGTTTCTCGTGAAGCTGTGATTCATCGACTGGCCGCTAGGGACAGGGCGTTGAGTCCCATGTTAAAAAGGCCAAGTTTACAGCAGAAAAAAACATGTTTACAGTCTGGTTCAAATTGTGGTTTTGGTCTATACTGCTAATTTTGCCATTCATGACAACTCTGAGGGGGGTGAATTTTTTTTATAACTCATCCATTTAAATTATATTAAGCCTTAAAGTTCTGCATAATTAAGGGCGTGGTCACTTGAGAGACAGGTAGATTGCCGCTGCCGTCTGTGAGCCTCATGACGTTACCTCAGCTAATTTCAGCCGCTGAATTTGGCATCTCAGCCGTATTTGTGCTTTTTTCTCTCTTTTTTTTTTTTATAAAATTATAAAATATGGCTTGCTGCATGAATAGTCAAGACTGATGTGCGTCTGTGTAGATGTGCTCGCATGCGGAAGATAAACAGAACACACGTTGTTGGATCGTGGCATTGGCTAAAAGTTCCTGAGATTTACTACAATGACAATAGCAGGAGGATATAAAACTCCAACAGCACTGCTTGGATATTATAACTAAAACTGCTGCACTATTTTGAAAAATTATACTTTGGACTCAGGCTCGCTTGTTTGTGAGATATATACGATCACACACAGTTTTACAACAAAAACGCTGCTCAGGTTGCATAATTTCTTGAAGAACGATGATGGAGAGCAGATCATTCAGAAGAAATGTGATGCAAACAATGGATAATATATCAATATTTCATGGATTTAACACTTTCGTGGACAAAATGTACCGTTTTTTGTTTTGCAATGGACATTTTACCCAAGTGCCAAGGATTGGATTCATCTCGCGATCTTTATTTCATTATAAAGGTATGAAGTTCCGTTTGATTTTTTGTGTTTTTATTTGTACACCCCACACAAATTAATTACTGGTGTTGGAGCATCTATACAGTATCTTATTAAAAATACATAAATAAATAAAAACACCATAGATTGACAGTAAACCTTTAGAACTTTCTAATGATATAGCTTGTTATCTTTATTAATATTTTAGATAGAAAGATAGATAGCTCCTGCTAACATGGTCACGTCGAGCTAGGCGGGTGTGGTTTCAGCAACCAGTCACATGGGCTACCACCACGTCCCGCCTCTTTGCCCATTCTCAGTTATCCGGGAGTGACGTGCGGTGACGCGCTGCTAAGATGGCAGCGGCCTCATTTTCGCTTCAAAACTGCTGTTCTGAACTCTATTGGTGGCGTCACGGACACTACGTCCATATTTTTTTTACAGTCTATGATTCCAACTCATTTTGCCAGCACCGGTCGCATGCAATTAAATATGAACAATGCTATCAATACAACCTAATTCATTATTAAAATTTATTTCATTGTCAAACCACATAGTGTTTAACTGTTTTGCTATGGTTAAATGTAGGCAGCATTGATATCAAATTAAACTCGTCTGGGCATTTATCCAGGGGATATCATCAGTTTTGAGAGCTTATATGGAATTTCTTATATGGAAGTTGAATATTTTGTAATCTGGTCATTTTGGCCAATCAATGTAGCTGCTCTTTACTGAGATGGCATTATCCATGTCTTACTGAGAGAGAGAGAGAGAGAGAGAGAGAGAGAGAGAGAGAGAGAGAGAGAGAGAGAGAGAGATGTGACATGTCTTTATGTCAGTGCCAACATTTACACTGACTGAAGAGCAAGAACATTTCACATACTTCTTTAGCCAAAAACAAGAAAGAAAGAAAAAAGGTGTGCAATAACATACTGAACAGCATAAAGTGTGCCTTTTCTTTCTTTTTTTGTTAATAGTGGGTTAATAACCCAGGTTGGATTATTTATTATTAACACAATCATTTATATACCAAAATAGCAGCTTCTTCATAATTCTTAAAAGTATGACAAAAACTTCATCCTGGACACTCTTGTAAAAGTTGGTAGTCCTTCAAACTGCAGTACCTGGCCTAAGATCAGTGTCCTGGGTTTGCTGTCTCTTGCACTTCCACAATGATGAAACTGGCCTCAGATCAGCACTGAGATCCACACAGTCTGATATGGAGTGTATAGAGATGGAGACAGAATGGTAATGTGAGAGTTGGGAAGCTGAAATTGAAGGCGAGAACTCCATCATCACAGGAGAGTGAATCACAGCCTGGTATGACATTAAATCCCTCCACATCACACACTGCTCTGATCTTACAGCTCAAGCTCTACAGACAGACAGACAGAAAGATCCAAGAGACAAGTTTCAGTTCAGGCCCGTTCAGACCATGGATGATAACTATAACGATGACTATGATTGTAAAGTTTTAATAGTTCAAAATCGATCAAAATGTCATAAAAATGGAAGTTGCTTGGTCATTTTGATGACAGACTTTAGTTTAGGCATTTCAGAATGACCAAACAAACATTTGTTCAGTTAAATTGGGCTGTCACATCCTCTTCTGAGGTCACGTGATGTCTTTGTTGCGTATCAAGGATGTGTTTCCATCATGGTTTCTGTGCGTCTTCTTATCAGATTAAAAAAAATATCCACCATCTACCAAATAAAATACATCAGTAATACCCCCTTGTATAGTGGCCCAGTAGTGCACAACACAACAAAAATTAAAAAGCAAATACAAGTTAACAACACCACAAAATCAAGCCACATCACAACGGAAATGTTCCTGCTCCTTTCTCTGAGACCTTTTAGCTTTAAAGCATCCTTTACATGGCCGAGAAATGGCGCTTTGAAATTAATTCAACAGTAATAATGTGTAAAAGTTCAAGGGTCCATAAAAAAAAATGTTAAAAAGTAAAAAATGTAAAAAAGGTATGGTAAAAACTGTTAAAAATTCTGATTCCGTTAGTCAATTGCCACTAGTAGGCTATGAAGCCTGCATGTTAATTTTAACACACACTTTGTGGTGGCTGAGAAAACAGCACTGGGAAATGGGTAAAAATGGGCTGATTGCGCAACAGATGGCTCTGTATGTATTGGCCCATATGGGAAATTGAAGGTTACAGTAAAAACTGGTCAAAATTTGGATTTCTTTAGATCATTAGACCCTGCATTAAATCCCTCGGCTCATTCAACTCTAACAGCGCTTAATTTGAGTTGTCGAAAGTTTAATGGTGGTGTCACTGAAGCAAAGTCCCTTTCAAGGAAAGTCTGTTCACTCTGCGGCCATATTTCCAACGCCTCCAGCAGTTATTTTGACCATCCAAGACCAAGTCCAATTTACTTGAATGGGGGAATCCTGAAATCTCAAAAACTACTTGCCAAACTTACATTTATATAACATTTCAAATCAGCAACACTGTGAACCGTCCCATAAATGTTGTTTCTTATTATCTAATAGAAACAATACATTTCAGGTAGATTTCAAATAGATTTTTCAGGCTAGGCCAGCCAATGTGCATGCACAGTCCTCACCCACCTGTTTCTATGGCAACTGGAAGTGAAGCGATAAACTATAATAACCAGCTTCTGGCAAACATCCATATGCAAGTTGACTTATAGGCAGAAGTGTGACCTCTGACCCGACGTATGACGTATTGACGAATACAGAAGTGCAGAGGATAGAGCAAAACAAACACCGGTTAAGAATTAGAAGTCTAAAATGAGAACTTTTAAGAGAAATGTCAGAGGATTTCGATATAAGGGAAGAAGAGCTAGAGTTTGTTTGATCCACGAGAGGCATCTACTCTCACCTACTCCTATTTTGCGTCAGAGGTTATGCTTCTGCCGTAAGTCGACTTTCGTATGGATGTTTGCCGAAAGCTGGTTATTATAGTTTGTAAAGTTTTAAAGGTGCCCAAGAACGTTCTTCCACAAGATGTAATATAAGTCTAAGGTGTCTCCTGAATGTGTCTGTGAAGTTTCAGCTCAAAATACCCCATAGATTTTTTTTAAATTAATTTTTTTAACTGCCTATTTTGGGGTATCATTAACAATGCACTGATTTACACTCGGCGCCGCCCCCTTAAATCGCATGCTCCCTGCCACACCAGCTGTCGACTATATTACAGCGCATTACAAAGTTCACACAGCTAATATAACCCTCAAATGGATCTTTACAAGATGTTCATCATGCATGCTGCATGCATGCTTCGAATTATGTGAGTAAAGTATTTATTTTGATGTTTACGTTTGATTCTGTATGAGTTTGAGGCTATATGCTCTGTGGCTAACGGCTAATGCTACACTGTTGGAGAGATTTATAAAGAATGAAGTTGTGTTTATGCATTATACAGACTGCAAGTGTTTAAAAAATGAAAATAGCGACGGCTCTTGTCTCTGTGAATACAGTAAGAAACGATGGTAACTTTAACCTCATTTAACAGTACATTAGCAACATGCTAACGAAACTTTTAGAAAGACAATTTACAAATATCAGTAAAAATATCATGCTATCATGCATTATGTCAGTTATTATTGCTCCATCTGCCATTTTTCGCTGTTGTTCTTGCTTACCTAGTCTGATGATTTGGCTGTGTGCAGCTCCAGAAGTTAACTGGCTGCCCTTGTCTAATGCCTTTTATAATGTTGGGAACATCATGGGCTGGCATTATGCAAATATTGGGGCGTACACCCCGACTGTTACGTAACAGTCAGTGTTATGTTGAGATTCGCCTGTTCTTCGGAGGTCGTTTAAACAAATGAGATTTATATAAGAAGGAGGAAACGATGGGGTTTGAGACTCACTGTATGTCTTTTCCATGTAATGAACTCTTGTTATTTAACTATGCCAAGGTAAATTCAATTTTTGAATCAAGGGCACCTTTAAATATGGATATTTTTCAAAAACCCATTGCTTCGTTTCAGAAGGCCTTTATTAAAGGAATAGTTCACCCAGAAATAAAAATTTGATGTTTATCTGCTTACCCCCAGTGCATCCAAGATGTAGGTGACTTTTTTTCTTCAGTAGAACACAAAAGATGATTTTTAACTGCAACCGTTGCCGTCTGTCAGTCAAATAATGGGAGTGAATGGGAACTTGATCAATTGAGTCGAAAAAACTTGCATAGACAAATCCAAATTAAACCCTGCGGCTTGTGACGACCAACTGCGTGTCCAACTGCGTTCTGCGCTCGTTTAGTGAGGTCTGATCGCACTCTGACAACGACAGTGATGTCTCGCTCTCATTGAAGTATATGCGCGAGACATCACTGCCGTTGTCAGAGTGCGATCAGACCTCACTAAATGAGTGCAGAACGCAGTTGGACATAGTGGTGTATTAGAGGTAAAAAAATGATATAAATACTGTTCGGTTTCTCGCACAAACCGATCGCTTCGTGTCTTAGGACATCAATGTGTCGTCACAAGCCGCAGGGTTTAATTTGGATTTGTCTATGCAAGTTTTTTCGACTCTTATTGATTGAGTTCCCATTCACTCCCATTATTTGACTGACAGACGGTAACGGTTGCAGTTAAAAATCATCATTTGTGTTCAACTGAAGAAAAAAAGTCACCTACATCTTGGATGCACTGGGGGTAAGCAGATAAACATCAAATTTTCATTTCTGGGTGAACTACCCTTTAACCCCCTAGAGCCGTATGGATTATTTATATGGAGGATGGATGCACTTTTTTGGGCTTCAAAATCGTTCTTTTTAATCTAAGCATGCGCTGCAGTTATGTTGTCTGCTGCTTTAAATACTCAAGCTCTTTAAAGCAGGATGGATTCTGACTGGCTCTCAATGTATTATCATTCATCAGCTGGAAAAAACTAATTCTGAAAGTGATTCCACCTATATTGTTTCTCTGTGGTGTTATAGTTATAGTTCCCATTCAGTCGGTCACGTTCGACGTACGTTGGACAGACCGACGAATAGGAATCTCGCTAGAGAGGCCAATCTACTTCGAGTGTAACTAAAACGAGCCAATGCACATTGGCATGCAATCATATGCATCAGCTGCTCGCCTCGCAGCGCGGGTATATAATGAGCAGCAGGTGCGTTGCATCTTCAGCTTTTCGCTTCGGAGCCGAACGGTGTTTGTTCCTGTTCTCTGCAAGCGAGTGTCTGTCTAGAAGACGAGTCAAGCTTTTTTAGGTTGAACTTCTCTTTTTTTCCGAGTGCAGGGCGAACAGCACAGCAGCGGGGTCGAAGTCCTCTCTTTTTCTGTTTTTGTTTGTTTGCCGTTTTTGAGCAAATAGCTGTTTGTGACAGCGTCAGAAGGCTGTTCTCACGGCCGGTACGGTGCGCTTTTGAGCGCTGAAAAGCCGTTTTTACGGCTGGTAAGAGTGAGCGCCTTCAAAGAGAGAGAGAGAGCACACGACAGGCTGCACACAATCCCTGTCTGTGTTGCGGCGGCCGTTCCCCTGCGTGCTTCGGCACCTAAAAGAGTAAAGTTCAAATCCCTGAAAGAGCTTACACAAGTAGATTTGCGTCTTTTAAAAGATGACATCCTACTTGTGTTTCTGGATGCGGTCGTTCCTGTCCTCACTGACGGCCACGATCACTGTTTCACATGTCTGGGCGCGTGCTGAAATGATGTTCGTGGGTGTTTCATGTTTCCATATGAGAACATGATCACGTCGACACGCCGGTCGTGACTCTTCTTTCTCCGGGAAGCTTGAGTCCCCTCTGTTGTTGGCCAGCTGCCGCTTGTGTGTAAAAGCACAGCCGCGGGTCTGCCCGACACTCTGGGAGACCGTGGAGATCAGCGAGAGCAAACCTCTCGCTCCTCTGCGTGTCGTGTGCCGTCGAGCTGCCGGGCTGCAGCGCGGGTTGTCACGGCAACCCAGCGCTCGCTCGGCGCTCTAGATGCGCGGTTCCCTTGCATAATCTCCATTGTAGCGCCCTCTCTGGTGCACCAGAAGAGGTCTACTTTGCTGATATGGCTTGGGTGACATGAGGTTGAGGGGTTCCTTCGGGGAACCAACCCCCTAGGGCCCCTCCCTCTCTAGCGCATTGCAAGCTGTGCAGTTTCTGGATTGGATTGCTGGTCCTTCTCATAGGGGAACCTAGCATTTCATTCAGAGCTCCAGCTGAGGGACAGACGTCGATTGCAGCATCGGAGAGAGTGCTGTTATGCTCTGGAAATGAGGGTGACGCTGCCCACTGTAATGGTGTGTGCTTATGCTGACTCAGATTCGGAGTTTACAGCCATGCTTTCCTGGGTCTTCCAGATGTGCATGGAAAACTTGGCAGTATGGGGGTATATTGGTGCCATAAATATGGAATGCCAAAAGTGCCAAAATCTGCATAAGTTTTTCCTCTCTCACTACCCTCTTGGATGGGGTGGCTGTACACAGACCACACCCACCCTGCATGTGAGGCCAAGGCACTCTTTTTGCATGAGGGTAGTTCTGTGCTGGGGTTGAGCTGCGCTTGTTGACTAACCGTGATCAAAGTCACAGGCGCAGGCCCTCAGCCAGACGATGTCCACCTCAGTGGTCCAGAAGTGCCCCCTGGCTTACCTTGTGAGGTGCGAGAGGTTGTCAAGCTAAATGCTTTCTCAATGCTCCCATCTTACGAGGTGGCCTTTTCGGTGACACTGTCGAGGACTGAGCCCAGCGGTTCTCCTCAGTTAGTAGCGGATCGGGGAGCTTCCCATGACAAACCATTGAGTTCCTCTTGGGCCGCCCCTCAGTCTGCTCGTCGCCAAGGGTGTCGTCCCCTGCAAGAAACTCCGGCCCAGCAGGCTCTGCTGTGTCCATTGCGGGTAGATGACGCCTCCCGTCTCTGCAGCTGTTTAAGTGGTTGGTGAGAATCACCCCTGAGACGGGCGACCCAGAGATGGGTGGGGCTGCTCTTCCACCCCTGGAGGAGGGCCGGGTGGTAAATCCTTTTATTGGGTTTGTTTCTGTTCCGCCACTGACCCAAGAGGCAGCGGTACCCAAATTTAAAAGAGCAGTTCCTCCATTTCCAGGTCTGAAGAGGGTTGGAGAGCAGTGGGAGGAGAAAAACCTCACCACTCTCATCCCCCTCTTCTGTCGCCAGCGGACAGCAGCGAGCAGCGGGCAGCCAAAGCCTCGACTGCTCCCTCTGTCCATCCGTGGAACCAGGTAAGTGTTGCCTAGCACACTGTGACGCCGCTTCGGGCCGCCTCACAAAGAGAGCCCCCCGAGCCGCGTCCCTGTGTTCCACCTCGCTGCCCCGCTGCGGGTACGCCGCTGGTCCCTTTGGTCCCGCTTGTACGGTCTCTGCGAGCCTGGTTAGCGCTCCCCAGTCCGTCTCGCTGGCTCATTCGGACCATCAGGCTCGGCTATGCGATTCAGTTCGCCCGGCATCCCCCCAAGTTCAGGGACGTCCTCTTCACTACAGTGAAAGATGTCGTTGCCCCTGTCTTGCGTGCGGAGATCGCAGTCCTACTGGCGGAAGGACGCGATAGAGCCGGTCCCTCCAGCCGATATGAGGTCAGGGTTCTACAGTCCCTACTTCATTGTACCCAAGAAGAAGCGGTGGGTTACGACCGATCTTGGACCTGCGAGTTTTGAATCGGAGCCTTCACAAGCTACCGTTCAAAATGCTCACGCAGAAACGCATTTTCGAGTGCATCCGTCCCCGAGGATTGGTTTGCAGCGATCGACCTGAAGGACGCGTACTTCCATGTCTCGATTCTTCCGCGACACAGGCCATTCCTGCGGTTCGCGTTCGAAGGTCGAGCATATCAGTACAGAGTCCTACCCTTCGGGCTGGCCCTGTCTCCCCGCGTCTTCACGAAAGTCGTGGAGGGAGCCCTTGTTCCCATGAGAGAACAGGGTGTTCGCATTCTCAACTATCTTCGACGACTGGCTCATTCTAGCACAGTCTCGGGATCAGTTGTGCGAACACAGGGATTTGGTGCTCAGACACCTCAGCCAGTTGGGTCTTCAGGTCAACTGGGAAAAGAGCAAACTCTCCCCTGTGCAGAGGATCTCTTTTCTCGGTATGGAGCTTGGATTCGGTCGAACAGATAGCACGCCTCACAGAGGAACGTGCTCAGTCGGTGTTGAACTGCCTGAATACGTTCAATGGCAGGACAGCGGTCCCACTGAAATTCTTTCAGAGGCTCCTGGGGCATATGGCGGCCGCGGCGGCAGTAACCCCGCTCGGTCTGCTTCATATGAGACTGCTTCAACACTGGCTTCACGGCCGAGTCCCGAGATGGGCGTGGCAACGCGGCACGTTCCGGGTGCCAATCACTCAGGAGTGCCGCCAAGCCTTCAGTTCGTGGTCGGACCCTTTGTTTCTCCGGGCAGGAGTGCCCCTAGAACAAGTGTCCCGGCATGCTGTGGTATTCACAGATGCTCCTGCCACCGGCTGGGGTGCCACGTACAACGGGCATGCAGTGTCAGGGGTTTGGACGGGACCCCATCTGCATTGGCACATCAATTGCCTCGAGTTGCTAGCAGTACGTCTTGCTCTGAGCCGCCTCAAAGGGCCGCTACGGGGCAAGCATGTACTGGTCCGTACGGACAACACTGCGACCGTTGCGTACATCAACCGTCAAGGTGGTCTACGCTCCCGTCGCATGTCGCAACTCGCCCGCCATCTCCTCCTCTGGAGTCAGAAGCGTCTGAGGTCGCTTCGCGCCATTCATTGTCCCTGGTGTGCTCAACCATGTGGCCGACGAGCTATCACGAGCTGAGCTGCCAGGAGAGTGGCGACTCCACCCCCAGGTGGTCCAGCTGATCTGGAGAGAGTTCGGAGAGGCTCAGGTAGACCTGTTTGCCTCACCAGGAAACCTCCCACTGCCAGTTGTTTTACTCCCCTGTCCGAGGGGAACACTCGGGACAGACGCACTGGCACTCAGCTGGCCCCGGGGCCTTCGCAAATATGCGTTTCCCCCAGTGAGCCTACTTGCACAGACCCTGTGCAAAGTCAGGGAGGACGAGGAGCAGGTCCTCTTAGTTGCGCCCTATTGGCCCAACCGGACCTGGTTCCCAGAACTCTCACTCCTCGCGACAGCCCCTCCCTGGCCCATTCCTCTGAGGAAGGACCTTCTTTCTCAGAGACGGGGCACTCTTTGGCACCCGCGTCCAGACCTCTGGAAACTCCATGTCTGGTCCCTGGACAAGGACGCGGAGGTTCTAGGTGACTTACCCCCTGAGGTACTTAACACCATCACTTCGGCACGTGCACTGTCTACGAGACGTGCTTACGCCTCGAAGTGGAACCTGTTCGTCGAGTGGTGCTCTTCTCGCCGAGAAGACCCCCGAAGATGCTCGATCGGAGTCGTGCTTTCCTTCTTGCAGCAAGGGTTGGAGCGTAGGCTGTCCCCCTCCACCCTCAAAGTCCATACTGCTGCTATCTCCGCATTACCACGACCACATAGATGGCAAATCTGTTGGTCAGCACGACCTGGTCGTCAGGTTCCTTAGGGGGGCGAGACGGTTAAATCCTCCTCGTCCCCCTCCATACCCTCTTGGGACCTTCGCTCTGGTGCTAAGAGCACTTCAGATTGCTCCCTTTGAGCCTTTGCAATCGGCAGACTTAAAGATTCTGTCTATGAAGACTTTGCTGCTGGTTGCATTGGCCTCCATCAAGAGGGTAGGGGACCTGCAGTCATTTTCGGTCGACGAATCGTGCCTGGAGTTCGGGCCGGGTGATAGCCACGTGGTACTGAAGACCCCGGCCTGGCTATGTGCCCAAGGTTCCTACCACTCCCTTCAGGGACCAGGTGGTGAGCCTGCAAGCGCTGCCCTCGGAGGAGGCAGACCCAGCCCTGGCTTTGCTCTGTCCAGTTCGCGCTTTGCGACTGTACATAGACAGAACCCAAAGCCTCAGGACCTCAGACCAGCTCTTTGTCTGTTATGGAGGCCAGCAGAAGGGAAAGGCTGTCTCCAAGCAGAGGATGGCCCACTGGATAGTGGATGCCATCGCCCTGGCTTACCAAGCTCAGGGCGTGCCCTGCCCGCTCAGGTTGCATGCTCACTCCACGAGAGGTGTCGCATCCTCCTGGGCGCTGGCTCGTGGCGCCTCGCTGACAGACATTTGTAGAGCTGCGGGCTGGGCGACACCTAACACGTTCGCTAGATACTATAGCCTTCGTGTCGAGCCGGTCTCCTCCCGTGTTCTCGCCACAGGTCAGAGGCACGGAGAGGCCCCGGCTTAGTGTCGGCTTGCTGCGCTACATGCGCTTCTTTTCTCCAGAGAGTCCCTACAAGGCAGACCCTGTCGAGTCCTCCGATATCCCTTCGGCAGCCGACGTGGCGGAGCGTCTGGCGCCAGGCCTATACTCCGTTGTATCCTTGAGAACCGGGTTTAGGCTGGGTTCCATATGTGTGACCCTACGGGGATCCCATATGGTTGGTTCCACGGTTGCTCCTAAACGAAGCCCGTGTCTTTCCCTCTGGGAGAACCTACCCTTCATCGGGTTGGAGTCACCCCAGCTCTTCCATATGTAGCACAGCCCTACAGGGTTAGTCCATATGTACTTCTCCACATAACTCCTTCGGGGAAGGATGTGGCTTCCGCAGCGTTCCTTTCCCAGCGAAAGGGTACGCTTTCCCAGCGTTATCCAATAGTCTCACTGAATGGGTTTTGGGGAACAGCAGTGATCGACTCTCTCTGTGTTAGCCCTGTCCCACCATCCTCAGGCAAGGGGGTTCAGGTGGCTTACAATAGAGCGCTGGAAGGGGGCAGCTCCTGTGGCGCTTTGGTAGGGATTCCTATTCATCGGTCTGTCCGACGTACGTCGAACGTGACCGACTGAATGGGAACGTCTCGGTTACAAAGGTAACCCTCGTTCCCTGAAGGAGGGAACGGAGACGTACGTCCCATCGCCACAGTCGCTGTACCCCGCTGATGCTGCCGCCTATCCGGTTCGGCTCCTCAGCGAAAACCTGAAGATGCAATGCACCTGCTGCTCATTATATACCCGCGCTGCGAGGCGAGCAGCTGATGCATATGATTGCATGCCAATGTGCATTGGCTCGTTTTAGTTACACTCGAAGTAGATTGGCCTCTCTAGCGAGATTCCTATTCGTCGGTCTGTCCGACGTACGTCTCCGTTCCCTCCTTCAGGGAACGAGGGTTACCTTTGTAACCGAGACGTTGTGGTGTGGACTCTCCTATACTTTTGTATTTAGAATGATCTTCAGAACTATACCTTTATTGTTATAGTTCATCCTTTGTGTGGATTGGCCTTTATTCTGCCATATTGTGCAATGCACTTTCTCCCATTCATAAGTAATATGACTGCACCGTCTTTGTATTTCTAAAGTCTTTGCTTTGGCGTCATGCGACCGCGGTGTAGTTCATTTACAGCCTTCGGTATGTTTAGCGTTTTACTTCTGGCGATTGTATTTAGGCTTCAAGTTACATTAATTTGTACAGATTATTATGAAAAACATATCATTTGATCATTGACCAACAAAAATCATACATTTTTGTTGGTCACAGAGCTTATTTTCTGCAACAATCCAAAAGCAAATGGAAAATCCGATTAGGTTATTGTTTAGGGAACCAGGGTGATGCGAACTTTCGGGTTGGCCAACAAAAATATGTCATCACTGTAGGACCTTTATAATCTGCATTTTTCTGGCCTCATCTGCAGTGTTATTCTTTTAGTAAGTTCATCACAGTGCATTTTCTGCAAAGGATACATGCATGCTGCCTTAAAATCTGGCTAAAATGAAGTATCTGAACTGAAGCACTAGCATAATTACGTTGCCTTTTGGGCCTTCATGTCGGGAGATGAATGGAAAAGCATCTATTAATTCTGGCATCTTTTGGCAAGTTTTCATTAATTCATAATGGCACTTCAGACTCCAGGACATAAATTTATCCTTACAATTTGTGATGATAAAATTTAAACCCTTCACCTCAGCAGTTGTTCGGAGACCCCTGACAGTGTCTGTTCTCTCGGTAACGTCTATTAGACACCATGAGACCGAGTTGTCTTTGCTTTCTGAGAGTTTGCTCTGTCGTACTGCACTAAAGACAACTGATGATTCATAGGCTGTGACACTTTGACAGATGGACAGATTTGAGGTATTTTGGGGATTTCATCCTTGATGCAGGTGGCAAAATGAAAAACATTTTTCATTCTAGCTGTGTGGGGTGTTTTTTTGTGCACACGCGTACGCTGGCTGTGTTTTAAGTTGCATCAACACTGTCAAGTGTCAATAGTGCACTCAGTGTGACAGAAAGAGTTGTGCATGTCTATGTGTGTGTGTGTGTGTGTGTGTGTGTGTGTGTGTGTGTTTGTGAGTGAGAGATAGAATGGGACTGTGCGCATAAAATTGGGCTATCTATATTGATCCTGTCTGTCATATCCACATTTAAACAAAGTGCTTTATATCCACAATGGATCAAAGTAGTGGATTCCGGCATGTATGCACTTCACAAGTCATGCATTAGATATAACCGTAGATGTGCATGCAGACAGAGAGAGAGAGAGAAAGCTAGTGGTTGACCGTCTTGGGTATTCTCAACTGTCAGAAGCCCTTCCCCCTTCTTCTGCCTTTGATATCTTAAGTGCTTTGTTCCATCACATGCTTCTATTGCAAGTGATGTGCGGACGCACATGGGACACTTGCTGCTTGTGCTGTTGAATTCCCTAATGGCCACACACACACTCACAGTGTAAACATTTCTAGGGTTATAAAAATAAAAACAAACCTCCCAAAATCTGTTTATTTCTAACAAAATGCACAATTGAAGTCTGCATTACATTTAACTCTCAGGTTTGAGATCTTCTTTTAAAAGTCAATAAGTATTAACCTGAAACTTGCATGTAAACAAAAAGCACATTTTGAGTGTGATTGCACTCAATAATAATAATTAGACCTAAATTTAAAATGTATATTTGAATTGCATATAAAATTCCCATCTATTTATATTACAAAGTTTGGTTACACTTTATTCTAAGGTGCCCTTTTTACAGTGTAATTAAAAGTAATACATTACAATATTGTGTTACTTAAAAAAGTAACTAATTGTGTTACTTAGTTACTTTTAATGAAAAGTAACGTTACATTACTTATGCGTTTTTCTCACCAGGGCTGGGCTTGCTTGTCTGGGATTTATTAACAAAAAAAAAAAAAAAAGTTTTATTTTTGGCAAATGTAAAAACCCTCTCACATAAAAATTGAAATGAAAAACTTTCAGGCTGAAGGAAATGCAAATTCATGCCTGTACAGTAGAGGGCGCAACTCAAACAAACCTTTCAGCTGTACTGCCATTCTGGATTGCAGAAGAATAGGACAGAGGAAATGAAAGTTCAACACTTTTACTTCAGCAATAAAAAAATAAACACAAATGTGTTTAACTAAAGTCATTTTTGCTTATATGGTTGAATTAGATCATCGAAGGTAAGCAGCAAAGATATTGGTTAATAAAGTGAGATTAAATACATAAAGAATATTTGTGTAATTTCATGGTTTATTGGATGAATGTACACGGGTGTCTTGTCTTGTCACTAGTCCTTAGGCTTGTTCGACTTGATGCAGCGCGGCAGAGACCGATCGGCGGCTGACTTGAAGCAGTGCATGCTGGTAAGAAATGTTGTCCGACTTGAGACAGCGCTGGCGTCATGTGACTGTGACGTATGGCTTTAAAGTACCGCGAGAGAGATTCGAGATCAGCCGCCTGAGTTAGCCAGCGCAGTTTCTCAAGAGGAGCTGCACGAGCGCTGATGACGACACAGCTGTTTCATGATTGGTCGGATTCACCGCATGACAACGATCACGTGTGTTTCGTGTTTATTGTCACGCCTTCAGCTCCACTAATGCTCAAAAATCTGTGTTTTTATAACAGTTAAAGCTCTTTTCATGTAGTCGCGATGTTGTATTGTGTCATGTTTATCAAAATAAAACGGATAAAAAACAAAGACCCCACTACATTGTTATTTAAATAACATATGCTTATGTTGAACTTTATTCTTGTAAAAACAGACGCTGTAAGCAGTAAAGTTTTGAATGAAAATGTCTCTGAAACACCAGTGTATTAGTCAAATATTGCATTCATTTCACTTCAGCTGTGATAAAGTATGAAAACGCAGCGCGAGTGTCACTACGGGAAGCAGAAAGTGTCTGACTTCACGTCTCCGTTTTCAGCTCCTCCCCGCCTGGACGCGGCTAATCTCGCCGATCGGTTACATCCAGCTGCAGCCGATGTCGAACACACCTCTTGTGTATTTAAGCCCTCATGTTTGCCTTGGTCTTTGTCATGCACTGTCCCTGTACCACTGTGGGCAAGATTACGTTCATGTTTGTTGTTTTGCTAAGCCATGCCATGTAAAGTCTTTGTTTAATGTTGGATTCTTGTTGGAAGAAATAAAGTGCATTTGGGTTCTATCAACTTGCCCCAGTGGATCTTTGTTACAGTGATGCACGAATGAAACGGGTAAGACATCTGTATTAGAGGTCTTAATGGGTCCAAAAATTCTGTTCTTGTGAAAGTTGGACCCGGACCCGTGCAGAACTGAGATATGCCATAAATGTACTACCCGGAACCAACACGGACCCAATTATTGTGTGAAAGCTGGAGCCGAACTCGGCCGGGAAGACACAGACCTGACCGGACCGATCGGCACGTAGGTCTATTCCACAGCAAATGGCTATTAATAAGTCAATGAACAAGTTGCAAAAATAAAACGTTTTGTCTTACCTATAGTAGCCTTCTCCCTTGTACCTGACTGTGATGCACAATCCTCCTTGCCAAGAAAGTTCCATCCATGTTATTCCTCTCTTGCCAATTGAAATGCTTAATCCACTCATTATTACAGTTTTATAAGTCCACTTGCTGTCACAATGACAAATGCGACTTTGCAGTTTTGCATTTTGTTGTATCTAGAGTCAACCCATACAATAAAATAATTTGACTGTTTGCCCTTTCGAACTATAATAATGATTGCTTGTTAAGTGACATGGCCGCTGACATTAGCATTACTTATTTGTGATCATTTCTGTGCTCTCTGAGCTGAGTCTGACCAAAATTTTAGATATAACAAGATGGTTCATTCATAAAAATAGGAGAAAGAAAGTGGACTTCCTTGAGACTGCATTAGATTAGCAGGAGCAACCTGAAACATAAGCTTTTAAACGCATTTTTGAGCATCATAGAAAACGTGATAGTTCATCTCAGATTTTGTTGCTGATTTAAATATGTTACTTAAATGTGAGTGTGCAAGGCTTCAAGCAGTTTCTGAGATTTGAAGTTTGTTTGCATTACTGTTGCACACAATAGGAATAGAAAAACTCGATGATCACCATTTGCTTGCATTAACTCCGCCTGCTCTGCTTCTGATGGCTGGGGTTGCTCGTGTTTTTTTCACCTTATTTCCCGGCTCATACTTTGTTCCAAGTTACAAAACACTCGCACACCGCTGACTGATTCTGAACACGGCCAGGTGATCTTCGAGTCCGATCGGCTCGGGTATTACACACAATGTTAAACAGACCCGGGAACCGAAGTAATAGATTGGGACCCGACCCGGACCCGGCTGACCATTTAAAATACAGACCCGAACCCGTACGGGTCCCGGGTCGGGTCACGGGTCCTCGGGTCTCGGGTACTCTTTGTAGACCTCTAATCTGTATTCCAAAAAAAATCATGGCATAGTTTTAGCATCTGTTTGATTTCATTTAAATTATAAAATCATATTTTCCAAAAGCATGTAATTAAGTGGCTTATATAAATCTGTTAATTGTCTAAAGAATTATATTTATTGCATTAAAAAGTAGGAACATGGTATATGGTGAGTACTTAAAATGAAGAGATTGAAACAAATTGAATTTATATTTAAATATATAAACCTGGTTATTGTGTATTTGAAACATTCAGTTTATTAATAGTATCACAGAAATATTTAATTTATGTATGACTGGCAAATATGCAGCATCATTACTTTATGTTAAAGCTGTATTTAAAATGGATGTACATTTTTATACAAACGATTTTTTAGTGTGGCATCAAAAAAAATCAACTGTAAAAATGTGATATTACCAAAGAAATGAATAAAATTAAGAATGTCTATCCCTCACAGCCTTGTTTTTAATTGTCCATTTAAGGCAACTGAACAGTAGCCCTGTATACTGACAAAATAATTTATTTGCAAGCAACATATCAATTATATTAGCTGATTTTTGGAAGGGTTCTTAAAAGTGACTTCAACTAAGTTGGCAAGGCTTTGGAATTTATAGTGATATTATTATGTGGTATTAACTGCAAAATATATATTTAGCTAAATAAATAAATAGGTCATAAATAATTTTGTTCCATTTTTACATCAATTACCTCTTTGGAAAGTAGCTATAGATTTTTTTCAATATTCTAGAGCTTTCTAACTGACTGAAGCTCAGGATATGGATGGTTTTGTTTAATTTATGTTCTCTTCTCACACCTCTAAACATCTATTGCCAACACTCTGTTCCTTTAGAACTAATTGTTCCCTATTAAAATGGCACTCCATGGCATTCACTCTGTCTACCTAAGCAAATACCTTTCCAGTTAATGAATGAAAACACACAGTGCACAAAAGTCTCTGTAAATTTATCCACTAGAGGGCATTACCAAATAGTCCAGACAGACTATAGAATAAAAGTGCTGTCATTTATCTAGAGAGAAGTCAGTACGCCTTTGGGTGTGATTTTTGTATGCTTGGGCTGTCGATATTTAAAATCCTTGTTTCCAATTCTATCACTGACTGGAGGTTGTTGGTTTTCTGAACCACTGGTGCCACATCACCTACTGAGAAACTAATGGATTGTGCCAATGAATAACACTCTTAGTGCTGTAGAGTGGATATCTGTGTGTGTTTGTGCTGAAACACTGATTGCTATCATTCAGAAAAAGTAGAAGAGAATGATGGGAGAGGAGAGGAGGAAAAATAATTGAATATGGAATGATCATGCTTGCATAAATACATAGTTCAGTTATGAAACTCTAACCGAGCAATGATTGGTTCCTCTAATGCCATGGCATTAGCCAACCAGACATATTACTAATCTACGTAACCATATATATTTGTTCCCTAGCCTGCGATCACCCTGCTCCCTGAATAAACTTCTGTTTACCCCTCCTCCTCCCCAGCACCACCTGTTGAGATCTGCTATGGGGGGTTAATATATTCTTGCAGCAGGGGATTTTGGATGTCTTGTTTTATCACTGCAGAAATAAAAAAATCAGGGTAATTGTAACTGAAAACCTTCAGAATATAGATCAAAACTTAAAAGTTTGGTATGTGTAAGTGGTACTGAAGTGGAGATGTAATTTAAATCTACAGACACAAATAGTGAAAGCGTATTAAAACAAACACTAATGTGTATTTAGGATGTTTTCTATCCACTAGTCTGAAAGAAGACATGTAGATTTTGGCTATTCAAACTTATAGCCACCAAATCAATCAGAGGACAAAACAAAAAGCACCATAGAAGCAGCATAAAAGTATTCAGTATGACTTATGCACTCAAAAAATACAATGTCCTGAAAAAGGATGTTTTTATCCAGTTCAGTCACCTTGTGCCTTTGTAACATAAGCACTGCACAATAAACATGAAGTCAGCATGTTCAGAGACCTCTTCAGCTGCTCATGTTTACCATTTGCTGACCTGCTTTGAAACATCTCTTGTCATATTGAACATATTGAATGCTGTCCTATTTATGACAAGGATCAAAGAGACAGAAGCTAAACCCAGTCCAGGGGCTTATAGGCAATCTCTCACAGCACTATTGATAAGGATTAGACAGCAGAATGGCCAGCCTTATCTGTTCAATACCAAAACACCCTCTTGTGGCCTCCAGCGTAACATCAGACACAAGCGCTCCCCATTTCATATGTTTCTATATCTCATGTGGAGACCTGTTTATATATTCACCAATGGGAGAAAGAAATAATCCTTATTAATTTAATATGAGACTATTCCGAGGTATTTGGGGAGAAGAGTTATTTCTTGAGAGAGATTTAGTGCCTTATTAGCATGTATAATGAAGCTAGTTGATACACCGTCTTGCATCTACATACGATTTTAATCTCACCTTCCTGATTTTTATTAATGAACTTCAAGATAATTATGCACAATCAGGTGTTAGTTCCTAACAAGTTGCTAAATAAGGACTACAACTACCATAAGGGTGTGATTTTATGTGCCTGGCGAGTCAGACAACCATTCTAGTCTTGATAAAGCAACTTGTTAGCATCTGAAGCAAGCAAACATTTCAAAAATCACATTTGAGGTATCACTCTGTCAATGTGTCTAAAATGTATTTTAGTTTAAAATTTATATTAAATGCAATTAGCTGAAATTCAGAGTGTTTTTTAATCTACTTAAGTAGGGCTTAAAGCTGCTGTCTGTAAGATTTGCCTCTTAGTCGCCATCTCTGTTTGAAACCTGCAATTGCAGTTATATGCGGAATTATTATCTTTACGTGCATTGTGCCTCGGCACAGCTCCTCAGCGCGGATGAATCTAATGTTTGCTGTCAGTCACCATACCGGTGTGGATACTGTACTTCGGAATCACAGATTGTAGTCTTGAAGTATGACCAAAGTACGAATTTTCACCAGAAAATGTCATCTGAACATGTAAGTAACATGTCTGCCACTTTTGTTCTGACCAACTCAGGGAAAAAGCATTAGGCCTACAATAAATTGCGCTGTCAATGATGATAAAATCTAACGATCGCTTAGCTCATATCACATCAAACCGTGCAAATTAATATTTTTGTTATACTTTGTTCTCAAATTGTTAATGTTAACAATATCAGCATTGCGTGACTGTGTATTTAGTGTGTATTAGCGTTACTTGTAGATTTAAATTTCTGTAGCCACTCCGGAGTCCGAAGTCTTTTGCTTTTTGACCACGGCTGAATCTCCAGTTGTCACTGATGATTGTCATTTGGACCTTTCTGGATTAAAATCTGCCATCAAAATGATAAGTTTAATTATTGCAGCTGCTGTGAGAAGGCTATAAATTATCCACTACCAGCAGCATGCTATATGCATATAGCAGGGACTCCTTTCTTTCTGTTTACAGACGTGACGTAATGACGCAAAAAAATACGGCTGCATTCTCGAATTTCCAGCGAAAAACCACCATTATCGATTTATTAAAAAACATTATTACAAGCTTACTGTTGTGAATCGGGCTAAGGTAAGGAGATAGTTTTGAACACTGGCTGGTTATGTACATACTCAAAAATTGATTTTGGATCATTTTTAACCAAAAAAAGTTACAGACTGCAGCTAAAGTACGTCTTTATATGTAATTTAATAATTACTTCTGTTGTCTTTGAAATATGGTTAGTGTACTACTGAATGTACTGACAACTAAGCATCTATGGTAAACTAAAAAAATCTAATGTAATTTCCGTTGAAACGCTTATGTCATGTATTTAAATACATTTTAAATTTTACATTCATAAAGATAAAGTTGCAATTTAGTACACTTAAAATATATTAACTTTAAATTTGATATCAAATAGCTACGGTTAAAAATACAATCGAGTACTTTACATGTTTTAGTATGTTTGTCAACACATCAAAATAAGTGTACTTCTTTAAAGCATGACAAAACAATATTAAAACACAATGATTTAAAATGTACTTTAAAGTAAAACTTTTGATTTGACATTATTACAAAGTGCACTTAAAAGATTACTTAAGTGTGTTAAGAAACAGTCATGAAAGTTTACTCTCTTTAAGTACACTTAAGTGGTCTATTTTAACTTCATTAATATTTTATTATTTGCAAGTACCGTTTTTTTTTTTTAATATAATATTTCTATCATGACAACTCTGAAGATTTTTAGCATGGTAATGGATATGAAAATGTTGATATATTTGGTTTTGGCGGATTAGATCTGCTACGCCGCTGCAGTTTATTAGTGCTGTTGTTATAGATTATTCCTGTTGCTGCTGCAGTATGTGAGTACAGGGACTCGCATACTGCCAATACAAACAACGATATGCTGCTTCTACACAAATAGCATTTACAGTATAAAATTATCTATACAGGTGGAGCTGGGGAAGATGGAGGGTTTCAGAGGAACTCTGAAGAGCGCTGCAATCTGCTATAGCACTAATCAGCTAATTAAATGTTGAGCAGCAAGCTTATTGGCTGCAGATGTGTAGATGTAGTTAATGTAAAAGTCATCAGACTGAGTTAAGGACTCATCAGCCTGTGCAATCTAGAGTTTCATGACAGAACTTGGTACATATTTTAAGATTTCAATTAGGCTACATTACAAGTGCACATTCAATACAATCAAGCACACTTATTCACAAGGGTGGCCAGGCTGGGAGACCAACTAAGACCAGTTTAGTTTAGTTTCAGATGGTTTTCTCAGCAGGGAAATTGAAAACTGCCTATCTAAAATCCCATTTGAAACTCCAGAGGAACCAAATTGCAAATTCAGTAACACTTTATTTTACAGTGTCTTTGTTACATATGTTACATGTACTTACCATAGTAATTATGCATAATTACATGCAAATAACCCTCAACCAAACCCTAATCCTACCCTAATTCTATAGTAAGTACATGTTGTTAATTAATATTACTCAGTACTTAAAAATATATTTACACTGTAACAATGACACCTTAAAATAAAGTGTAACCGCAAATTCTTTTGCTAATGTTAATTATAAGTACAAACTGAACAGTTGTGTTTTAATACCAATAACTCTTTAATGAGTAACTATCTGAATTCTTCTCCACTAGGATGATATCTTTGTTAGTTTACCTATATATACACAACCATTGTATACAAATCCTCAAAAATACTTCCACATCAGTTTGAAACAGACATATATAGACACAATCTTGCACAGAGCGTCCTCAATATTCCAAGAAAAACAGATGCAGACCTAAAAGAGGCGAAGTGGCAATCTTGAGGCTCAGTTTTTATAGCTATCTATACAATATTCCATCTTCACCACAGGTTGTGGCATAATGTTTCCCAAATGTATGCAGACTGTTCTTGATGCATGGAGATGCTTGTGGCACAGACGAGAAAGTAATTTCCAGCTCTAACAGGTATGACTGGCTCGAAGCCAAATGAGGACAGACGCTCGCTCCCAGCAATCTGTGAACATGCAAGTGGAAGTGCAGGTAGATACTCATCACATTCTGCATAGGACACCCATTCCAGCACACATACTAGTGCAAACTCCCATCTGACCCTCCCTCAATGCCGCCTGACAAGGACTACTTCGAGATGCTGCCTCCACACTTGCTGAAACATCTGTATGTGTGTGAGAGAAAGAGGCAGTGATCATCACATACTCTCTCTTTATCTAGAAGCAGGGATTAGGTGTTGTGGTTTAGCGAAAGAAAGAATGAGATCTTGCGGTGTGGAGAAAGCCTGCCCAGGGGTGAATGTGGCTGGCCCAGAAAAAAGTCATTATGTCTTTGTATCTCATAATTTCGACATGTCATAATTCTGGCTTTTATTTTACAATTATGACATAGTATCTTATAATTTTGGCTTTTCATAGGCTATCATAATTTTTCATAATTATGACTTACTGTAGTTTCATAATTTTGCAATACAGTAAGTCATAAGAGAGCTAAAATTATGAGATACTTATGCTGCTTTCACATGCTATCAGAAATTTTCTACTTCCCACTTCTGAGGTCATGATTACAAGCTCCTCGCATTCAAGTGCTTTGTTGTCTGAAAGAACAGGAATCATGGAGGACACTAGATTTATTCTTGCCTATTTATTGGGAAAATCTTATTAAAGCCAAAATGATATTAGCATCTCATTCACTGACAACCATATAAACATTCACCGCTCTATCTAGATGGTGAACTTGCAGATGATTCTGGAATTACCGTTAAACACATATTACATAATACATAAATATATATTTTCCATATATATATTCATATATGTAAATATGCACTACTTTAATGACAAGACAAGGCGATGTAGCTGCTGTGGAAAAAAACTAATAAAGAATAGCAGTCACAGCAGCAATCGTTCTCCCCTCTGTCATGTTTAAAGTTTATGGCCCACCCAACTTGGGAACTTGGGTATCCGAAATTATCCCCGAGCTTCCCAGTGGTAAATACGACTTGAGAGGGCATTTCAAGTTCAATTTTTAACTAGGAAACTCTTATTTTAAAATAGTTTTATTTTATAAATATTTTATAATATTTTAATAAAATATTATTTTATTTTATTAAAATAATTCCGATAGCATGTGAAGGCAGCATTAGTCATAAATTATGACTTTTTATGTCAATTTTAATGTCATAATTTTTATTTTTATAAGTTTTATCGCCTAATTATGTTTTAGTATGTCATAAATAAGCAATATCACACAGCTAACCATGCAATATCGCTTTATATCAGCACGGCTGTGATTCGGCAGTAGGTAATCTCAGCCGTGCTGATATAGAGCCATATCGCACGGCTACGAGTGTGATATTGCATTTATACAACAGTACAACGACAGGCACATGTGTAAATAAATAAGAAACAACAACGGATTGTCTTCAAAAACCACTTTTGTGAGGGACTACTTCCTTCCGCCACAGATTTAAATCTCAAGTTGACAGTTTAACAGTTGTGATCAAGCCTAAACATCACTTTAGAGCTAGTAACGAAGGAACTCTGAGTTTCTTCACTGAAGCTCATTGGAATATGTTGAGTATCATGAGAGAGAGAGATCGACTAAGCAAGTGCATTACCTGCATTTAGCTGATATTCTTCAGGTCAATCTTATATGCATAATAACAAAATCAGTTTGAATGTCTGCTGAAGAAAGTGATATATTTGTCTTTGTCCTTTTAACATTTAAGAGGATTTCCCATGAAAGCACTAGTCATTGCATTTGTCAGTTGCATCTCGTAAGATGTTGTTTAAAGTAAAAACAATGTCCTTGTTTCTTTGTTTTACTCCATTTCAATATAAAGTCTTTGACTTTATCTGACTCAAATGAACAACAATAGCCATTATAACAGTATACTAATAAGTAGTAAAATAGGAAATAAACACAAGCAAACAGTTCAGTCAAATGCATTAGTTAGTACAAGATTTAATTTCAATGTAAATGTAAAGTTATGAAACTTAATATAGCCCTTAAGCCAAATCTATTTGCCCTGGAACAAGTAATAGATTAATAAGACCAAAGATTGCCAGTTTGATATACACAAAACTAATTATACCTCATATTTAAACACTATCTACATAAGAGCCAGTGGCAAATTTCCAAAGAACTAGCCGAGATGAAGCTGTTCTCTGTGGGTACATGAGCACTGAACAGTCACTGGCGGCCTGGAGCTCACATCTCCAAAAGTGTCTCAACAGATTTTCAAATAGGTTCCAAAAAACTACATCCTTGCTTAAAAATTCTTAAAAATACATTCCGTTACAAAATAACAGTAGTATCTATAAAAATACGGTGGGTTTTGTTCACCATGACACTCGCTGTGAGAATGCTGAAAGCGGAGTGATTCAAATGGTGAAACAGTTCACATGGTGATACTGGTAGAATATCGCATGGCTGGAAAGAACTCTCAGCCAATCAGATTTGAGAACCAGAACGAACTGTTGTATAAATGGTTTTATATGGTATAATTATGACCTTTTATCTCATAATTTCAACTTTTTGTCATAATTTTGATTTAGCATCTCATAATTTGGGTCTTTTTTGGTACAATTATGACTTTTATCTCATAATTATTACTTTAGTTTCTCATCTTTTAAATTTTTTTATGTCATAATTACAATTTACCAAAGTGATGTTTTTTTTTTTTCTTATGCAGTGGAAAAGAGCTGCCATACTATGCACCTGACATTAAAGAGATTAAGCATTTAAAACGGCAGACATCACTGGTGTGGGTGCTAATATATAGTTATCTTTATAGTTATCGTTCTTGGTGTGAACGAAGCCTTTCTGGCCCATATATACTTAAAGCAAAATCGAAGAATGAACTAGTGTGATGCCATTTCGAACAAGTTCAAAGCAGCTTGCCAATGTGAACTCTCCTGAAAAGTTAGCTCTGTTTTAACACCTTCAAACTACCATTGGACTGTGGAGATTACATAATAAGTAGGCGTGCTCTGAGGCTCTGTCTTCTTTGACATGATAATCTTCTGTTCATTTTTTATGTTCAGTCTGTCGATGTCAGAAGTCTGCGAGTAAAAACATGAACACACTGGAGAGCTGCTTTAGAGTAGAAAATGAACACTGACACTTTTGTCATATTTAGTAGTGTAAAACTGCTTGCTTTTAAAAAAAATCTATTGTATAAAGTGCTATATAAATCAACATGCCGTAACTTGACTGGAGTGTGGAATCGCTATGATCTGATGCTTTCTTAACTGCTGCTTTCTTACTGCTATCATTTTTGTTGTTGCCTATCACAGCATCCCTATATATAAGGTCCATTCAGTATTATCAGCAGCTTTATCTATATGAGCGTTGCTCAGGAGCTGATTACCCTCCTCTATCCCCAGCTCCTCCTCTCGTCCACAGTCAGGATTTGGCCTTCTTATATTCCTGTTCAAATCATTTATCTTGATTTATGTTGTCACATGAAATTACTGTCATTAAGAACATTAATGATAACGGCAATACATTTATGTTGGTTCTGGTCTGTTCTGTTCCTGTTCTTATCCATGCTAGGCTGAATGGACGGGCAGGGCAGAACAGAACCATACCGCCAATCCAAACTGTATGCTAATTGTTAATCATATTTGATGATAGTGGTCCTGACAGAAACCCACCCACTCTTCTCTCTTTCCCTAGAATCAGGGATTAGGTTATGTGGTTGGGCGAAGAAAGGAATGAGATCTTGTGGTGTGTGGAAGAAGCCTGCCCAGGGGTGAAAGGGCTGGCCCAGGAAGGGCCATCACATATATATACATTTCTTTTTCCACCTCTAAATCCATTAGTAACACCATTTCCTCCGCCAGCACTGTGCTCCCCTTGATAGCATCCGCCATCTATTTTATTTTATTCTTATTTTCAATTTTGCGGATGGGAAAGGTCAGGATTAGTTATCGACAGGTGCTCAGTGAACAGCGGCAGAAACACAGGATGGGGCGCCCTAAACCCATTTTCATCACCGCTGGCCAGACAGGTATGTGGATGTGTCTGGAAGCTTCAAGTTAAGCTGTGGTGGGTATAAAGTCACACGTCGTTTCTTGTGTTCGTCCATCTAGATTGGACTCCTTTCACATTATCACATTAAGTGTTGCAGAGTTGCAATAAATGGTGACAAACTGATAACAAAAACCTTTCGCAATCCCTTCTAACATCTGTTATAGATGTTGGAAGGTGATTTTGTTTTATTATGCATAGCCACTTTTCACTGCGGTACATAGGAATACAAATGAATGCAGAAGAACACTACATTCTCCACTTGAAAAAATGTGAACACCATTTATTTTTCATAAAATATTTATTTATTTAGCTTAATTTTTTTCCCTTTTTTGCAGCTTTGTATGCTATAAAGGAGATAAAGTTTAAAATAAAAAAACAAAGTAAAATTATGAGATATGAAGCCACATTTTCAATCATAAAGTATATTATACGAAAATGAAGTCGCAATTAAATTTTTATTGTATTTGTAACTTTTTCAGAAACATTCTTCCATTATATGCAGCACCCTTTGTTTATTTTGTACAGTTTTAAAAAAATGATCAAATAATTAAATCTGCGAGAGAGAGAAAAAAACAATAGTTATGACAAATGTTGTATTAAGGGCCATTCACACCCAGAACAATAACTATAATGATAACTATAAATATAACCCTAAAATTTTAATAATCATTCTAATTCTGTGAGAATAGGAAAGTCCACACCACAGCTTAAGCTATAACAACACAGAGCAACTCTGTATTGTTGGAATCAATTTCAGAACATTTTTTTATTCAGTTGATGAAAAATAAACCTGTTGATAGTCAATCAGAATCCTATGGAAGCCCATTTCTGCCACATAAGAAAAAGATTTTCTCATAATTTGGTCAATCATCATTATGACATGAATGAGTTTATTATAATTATGACATAAAAAGTCAAAATTATGAGATAAAAAACTGAAATCATCATATAAACTCATATGAACATCATATAAATCATCATATAAAATTATAATTATGTATAATGTATTATGTATATGGTAAATATTTTATTATATCTTTTCATGTGACATTTTATTTTGCTGTCCCCCCAAAATAGCTCAACACAGCCATTATGTCTAAACCGCTGGCTACAAAAGTGAATACACCACTTAGTGAAAATGTCCAAATTGGGCCCAAAGTGTCAATATTTTGTGTGGCCACCATTATTTTCCAGCACTGCATTAACCCTCTTGGGGCATGGAGTTCACCAGAGCTTCACAGGTTGCCACTGGAATCCTCTTCCACTCCTCCATGTCGACATCGCGGAGCTGGTGGATGTTAGAGACCTTGCGCTCCTCCACCTTCCATTTGAGGATGCCCCACAGATGCTCAATAGGGTTTAGGTCAGGAGACACGCTTGGCCGGTCCATCACCTTTACCCTCAGCTTCTTTAGCAAGGCAGTGGTCATCTTGGAGCTGTGTTTGGGGTCGTTATCATGTTGGAATACTGCCCTGTGGCCCAGTCTCCGAAGGGAGGGGATCATGCTCTGCTCATTCATGGTTCCGTCAATGAACTGTAGCTCCCCAGTGCCGGCAGCACTCATGCAGCCCCCAGACCATGACACTCCCACCACCATGCTTGACTGTAGGCAAGACACACTTGTCTTTGTACTCCTCACCTGGTTGCCACCACACACACTTGACACCATCTGAACCAAATAAGTTTATCTTGGTCTCATCAGACCACAGGACATGGTTCCAGTAATGTCCTTAGTCTGCTTGTCTTCAGCAAACTGTTTGCGGGCTTTCTTGTGCATCATCTTTAGAAGAGGCTTCCTTCTGGGACAACAGCCATGCAGACCAATTTGATGCATTGTGCGGCGTATGGTCTGAGCAATGCTGGCAGCACTCATACGTCTATTTCCCAAACACAACCTCTGGATATGATGCTGAGCACGTGCACTCAACTTCTTTGGTCGACCATGGCGAGGCCTGTTCTGAGTGGAACCTGTCCTGTTAAACCACTGTATGCAGTGCTCAGTTTCAGAGTCTTGGCAATCTTCTTATAGCCTACGCCATCTTTATGTAGAGCAACAATTCTTTTTTTCAGATCCTCAGAGAGTTCTTTGCCATGAGGTGCCATGTTGAACTTCCAGTGACCAGTATGAGAGAGTGAGAGCGATAACACCAAATTTAACACACCTGCTCCCCATTCACACCTGAGAACTTGTAACACTAATAAGTCACATGACACCGGGGAGAGAAAATGGCTAATTGGGCCCAATTTGGACATTTTCACTTAGGGGTGTACTCACTTTTGTTGCCAGCGGTTTAGACATTAATGGCTGTGTGTTGAGTTATTTTGAGGGGACAGCAAATTTACACTGTTAAACAAGCTGTACACTCACTACTTTACATTGTAAGTGCATTTACAAGTGTCATTTCTTTAGTGTTGTCACATGAAAAGATATAATAAAATATTTACAAAAATGTGAGGGGTGTACTCACTTCTGTGAGATAGATTTTTGTTAAATATATACATGCATGTGTGTGTATTTATACATAATAATTTACATACACAATACACATATATTATGTGAACACAAACCTTTATTTTGGATGTGATTAATCACGATTAATCAGCACTACTTTGTAGTTATCATTTTTAGTGTGTACAGGCCTTTAGCAGCTAAATTTAAAGCTTACTATTAGACTTTCTGAAAAGATCACCCAAAACGTACATATTAATATAAGTATTTGTGTTAGCTAGTACAGACATTCAGTTTACAGAGGTGTCTGAACACAAGGGCAGTTTTTCCAAGTCAATAAATGTGCTACTTCAAATGCAAATGAAATTAAAGATTTACAAATTTCATATACACATGTAGGTGCCGATGACAAAATTGATGTGTGAAAATTGTTCAGATACAAGAATATAATAACTCATATTTGCTCTGCTTTGTCATTATTAAGACTCCCATATCTTCCATATCCATGTGTTTCAACCCCCACGTGCAATAAAACCTTACTAGTCTATCTCTCTCACACAAACACTGCCACACAAACACATGTTAAAATGATGATAGAGGAGCAGTGTCCTGCTGGTCATTCATCTTGATCTCCCTTCCCCCCTTCTGCAGTGTTTCCAGCCAGCCAGAGGCATGAGTTATGTCAACCCCTGACCAAAGCCCAAACCCCCCAAACTGGTTTCATATGTGGGCTCAGCTCAGGTGTTAATCCCCTGGCTCAGGTCCAGTTAAAGGTGTGAAAGAAAGGCTTGATAAATTCACTCTTTGTAGCCATCTTACAGCCTCCATAGAATGTGGATTCACAGTATGATGCTCTTTCCACATTTCTAAGAATTTCAGGTTGGGTAGCATGTCTGAATTTTAATTGATCATACATTTAAATAATTTATTATACATGATATACATTATTATTATTATTATTATTACTATTAATACCAGTGTTGTTTTAGTATTATTTATTATAGATTGGTATTGATATTAATCAATAGTAGTATAAAATAAAATAATTTATATTTTCTATAATTTCAGCTTTATTTCAGTTAACAAGAAAGTTTCTGTCGTTTAGTTTTTACACTGTAAAAAAAAAAAAAGTTGCAGCCTTCAATTTTTAAAGCTGCAGTCCGCAACTTTTTTGGGTTAAAAATGATCCAAAATCAACTTTTGAACAAGTACATAACCAGCCAGTGTTCAAAACTATCTAATTATCTTGTCTCGATTCACAACAGTAAGCTTGTAATAATGTTTTATAATAACAGCGAACTGGCGGATTTCCGTGGGAAATTTGAGCATGCAGCAGTTCCTCTGTGCGTCATTACGTCACGTCCCTAAACAAAGGAAGGAGTTCAGGCTAATCGGTTTAATCACGTGAGGACGCTATCGGTAGCGGCACATTTATAGCCTTTTCTCACAGCAGCTGAAATAATTAAACTTATCATTTTGATGACGGATTGTAATCCAGAAAGATCCAAATGACAATCATCAGTGACAACTGGAGATTCACCCGTAGCCAAAAAGCAAAAGATTTGGACTGTGGAGTGGCTACAGACATTGAAATCTACAGGTAACACTAATACACACCAAATACACACTCACGCAATGCTTATGTTGTTAACATTAACAATTTGAGAACAGTAATAATAATTTGCACGGTTTGGCATGATCCGAGCTAAATGATCGTTAGATTTAATCATCATTGGCAACGTGATTTATTGTAGGCCTAATGCTTTTTTCCTCAGTTGGTCAAAACAAAAGTGGCAGACATGTTACTTACTTGTTCAGATGATATTTTCCAGTGAAAATTCTTATATTGGTCATACTTTCAAGACGTAGAATCTGTGATTCTGATATACAGTATCCACACCGGTGCGGTGACTGACAGCAAGCATTAGATTCATCCGCGCTGACGAGCTGTGCCGACACACAACGCACGTACAGATAACTGTTCCACATATGACTGCAATCGCATGTTTCAAACAGAGATGGCGACAAAGAGGAAAAGTTGCGGACAGCAACTTTAAGTACAATGAACTTGGATGTTTAAGTCATTTCAACTTAAATTACATTACACTGGCTTTAAAAATTAGTTGAATCTTGTATAACATAAAAAAAACGTGGAAAATTGCTCAACTTATTTTGATGAGTTAAAGCAATGTAAAATCATATGTTGTTATAATTTATTGATCATATAATTTTTTAGTGTAGTTACTGTAACAACCCCTGATCGGCACAGGCCATAAAGATATTTTTGTCTCCTTATGATGCATTCAGAGCTTTGTTTTAAACTGGAATGCATTTAAACCATGCAAAATTGCATTGTGAGTCATACAATTCAAAAATGATTCACTGACATTGATCAATGGCAGAGTTTTCAGACTGTGTGAATAATCTAGGATTCAACCATTTCAAGCCTCAATTTAAATGTTTTTCTTATTCATGTTTTTAAAAGTTTTACCCACAGAACCTAAAAATGGCAACAGAAATATTTCAAACCATATTGTTTCAGCTTTTAGATGAAGCTAGGTTTCAGTTTTGTACAAGAAACCTTAATGAAACCCAGAATAAAAGAAATAATTACAACACCTACAGTTTTTTTGTTAAGCACACAGGCTATATTTCCATATAGAGTAAAAATGCTGTATATTATTCAGTCATTACTCACTTTCATGGTTTCTATATGACATATGGTCAGATGGATGACTGTGCTATGTTTAAGGGGCTGTTTACACAACACCGTTTTCAACTAAAAACTTAAAACTTTTTATACGTTTTAGCTGTTCTTTTACAGAACAACGGCGTTTTGGGTGCCTGAAAACGCAAACTTTTGAAAATGGTCTCTGTGTAAACAAACAAAAACGTGAATCTGTGAAGATGATGACATCATGTTTCATCACCATCTAATGACCTGCAAGCAGAATACAGCGTTTTTAGTCTTTTTCACAGATTCGTGAGAATTGGGATCGTTTTGACAATGTACGTGGAAAACTCAAAGGAAAAATGTTTTAAGCACATCGCTGTCGTGTAAACGTACCCTAAGATTCATTGACTGGTATAATATTTACAGCTTTTTTGGTAACACTTAATTTTATAGTGTCCTTGTTACACATGTTACATGTAGTTATGGTAATTACTATAAATTATTCATAATTACATGCAACTGGCCCTAAACCAACACCCTGATCCTAACCTTAACCCTATAGTAAGTACGTGTAGTTAATTATTATTATTACTCAGTACTTAAAGGTTTTAAGGAACAGCTTAAAATAAAGGGTTACACTTTATTTTAGGGTGTCTTTGTTACACTGTAATTACACATTTAAGTTCTGAGTAATATTAATTAACTGCTGTACATGTACTTACTATAGTGTTAAGATTAGGATTTGGTTTGGGGTTAGTTGCATGTAATTATGCACAATTTATAGTTGTTACTAGTAACTGCATGTAACATATGTAACAATGACACTGTAAAATAAAGTGTTACCGATAGCACCAACACTATGCATAGATTTGCAATTAGAACTAGTTATTTGAATTACGCAAGACAGAAATGGACATTTTTGCTAAATTAAACAATAGTTTTTTGTACTTTTGTTGACTGTAATATGGCGAAAAATGAACTTAAATTCAACTTCTAATAAAGCGTAACGTGGTTGATAGAAGTAGGGAGGGTTGAACTGAATATCATTCAAGTCCAGCCATCATTTGGAAAATGAAATAGGACGGGACAAAGAAAGCCAAAAGGCTATTTAAAGTGCAATAATTCATTTTCTCTCTCTCTTAATCCATCTCTCAAGGGGAATGGGCCTGCCTTCACATACCTAAGGCTACCAATCTGTTTCCTCTCTCCCCTCATGTTTTAAAGCCATCCAAAGACAGTGAGGACACCACGCTTTCTGTTCCAACAGATTTCAGCGCACAGTTGAATTACGAGACGTGTTCCAAGTTCCTAGTTTGTGTTGTGAAAACACAAATCTGTTCATTTGGAACAGCTTTTACAATTGGACAACAGATCTAATTGTGTATGTAAGTGTCATGTGGCGGCCTAAAGCCTTGGAGTCAATAAAGCCTCATGATCCCAGTGTTATGTTCCTAGTACTCAGTTTTCCACAAGGGTATTCGCATAATTTACACATCATGCCATGAATTACTCCAGTATCAAATTTCCACTTAATCATCAAATGGTTTATCCACACAAATGTAATCAAATTACCCAAGTTATTTTTACACAGGATTTTAAAATCCTGTTGTTGTCGAGTAGATTTTGGTTAAGGTTTCACCTTCCGTAGACTCAGAAAAGAACCCGGCAGTATCGCCAGACCCGGTAGAAAGCGACCCGTTCAAGTTCACCACTTAATTGGCATGATCGCTTGATAAATTGCTGCCATTTGGGGCTTATCTGCATGCTTCAGCAGTTTTTTATAGGTATTGTAAAGCTCCATAGTTTCAGCCTCATCTCTCTGTCATGAAGTGGAAATGGACCCACAAATGTTAAATATGTACAATTGGGTCAGTAATGAGTTTAATAAGTTCTAAATGAGTGCTGGGTTAGAATGAGTCTGAAAATCCCTCATCCTTTGAGGGGCCGCCAGTGGAACACATTATCTGTTGAAAGCTGAAATGGGCTTTAGAAGTTTTACACTGCTATTTCCCAGCAGCCCTTCTATCCTTGGCTGACTGCAAATCCGGTGTTGTTTCATTTTTCTCAAATGCATGTTCTTTTTTTTCCCCCATAGCTAGAAATTCACATTCCCTGATTTGCGAGAGGAAGGCCTGCAAGGTTCAAGCTTAAAAGGTTGTCACTTTTAAACATCTGTGTAAAAAAGTGATTTATTTTCTCTGTGCTCCATACTGTATGCAGATTATACAGTGGGGTTCAAAAGTCTGAGAACATATTTAAAATCTGGGATTCAAAATGTAACATACACAAACAGAAAGTCATGTATACAGAGCCCATGTCAATAACAGCAAAACTTGCATGTCATGTGACTTAAAGGGAAAACACTTTTCAAGAACTACAACAAACGGCTTATTGGGACTACAACACGGTTCTTCCGGATCGTGTGAAGTCACAATGTCATTCATTTAAATAATCCCCATGAAATATGCAAAAAAGGGTGTGAGGCCTGGTTGAGCTGTGCTAGCCCTCTGGTGCTCTTAGGGTCACTTTTGATTAAAAATCACAGCTTCATCGGAATGATACAGTGTTAGTGACTTTTATGGCACTTGGTATATGAACACACAAAAAAATGAGGGCATGAGATTTGAAAAGGCTAAGTGGTCGTTAAAAAATAGTCACACTCACTCAGGTCTTTGCGGTCCAAAGTGAATGTGAAATAGGCAGAAATACAAACATACAGAGAAGTTTTTGTGTGTGCAAACTACAAACCAGCCACGATGCTGAAAAAGCATTGGGTGAATCTTTAAAACATCAAAAGTGCAAAACAGACACACACACTTATACACACATATTAACACACACAAATGAACATGTGTCACTGTAACAGCAATTATTTGGAAATGTGTGAACTATAATCAATATTTCATCCACAATGTAAGAAAAAAGCACACAGCAATGGAAGGGTGAGACTGTAAGCCATCAAGATTGCAAAATAGAGACAGACACACACACACACACACACACACACACACACACACACACAGAGAAACTGACTGGTGAGATTATAACAGAGAAAATTTTGAGAATATGTGAAATAAAATCAATAAATCAAAAATAAGGGGGAGACAATGTAACATATCCAAAATGCAAAAGTCACACACTGTGTCTCTCTCAAAAACACACACACAAATACACACAGAGTAAGATCAAAGGCTGATAGTAAGATCAAAGGATGAGATTTTCCCTAAAAAAAAATCTAAACCTTTTGAGAATGTATATGTATATTTGAATATATATTCAAAGAAAGGAAAAAAAAAAAGTAAAATATTAAGTAAATATGTCCAATTCACAAGCCTCTCTATAGAAAGCTGTATATGCATCTATGGTATTAAATGTTTTTTCTTTCTTTCTCTAGACCTCTCATATGGTGCTAATCTGCCTTCAAAAACTGGATTTTAAAGGCCTAGTCTCTATTTTAACCTGAAATACTGCATTCATTGAAATATAATGAAAAATATTAGAAAACATTTTTTTTTTTCAATGGGGAAAATGGATAATAATTATTGCATAAATATTAATTAGTACCATAAAATTATCTCAAAATAGCCGACAATAAAAATATTATTGAAAAAATATATATTACATTGATTTTACTGGGGGGGAAAGTAACATTTCAGGGGTTCGGTCCCTTTTGACAGCGAAGACCACAAGTGTGACTCCCAAATGAGGAGCACCTAAAAACAAACGAACAAAAAATCTAAACCTTGACAAAAAGTAGACTTTGAGAATGTCTAAATATATATTCAAATAGACAACCTAAAAAAATAATTAAATATGACCAAAAACAACTTTCTCAAGCTTATCTTTAGAGAGCTGTATATATGCATCTAGTGGTTACACCATGGTATTACATGTTTTTCTTTCTACACTCTCACCAGATGCTAATTTGCCTTCAAAAAATTGGATTTTGAAAGCCTAATCTCTATTTTAACCTGGAATACTGCATGAATAAAATAATGAAAATATTATTGAACAAAAATATACTACATTGATTTTACGTGGGAAAAAGCGGCACTTTTGCACGCTCTACAGGCTCGCGCACCAGCACTTCAGACTGCTTCGCAATTAATGAATAGCGCACATTCATGCCAAGCGATTGCTAATGCTGATGAATGTTGATGACAATGTTTACTATAATTTGTTTTAGGCCGTTGTAAGAATGCATATTTTATCTCCCTCATCTGAACTTAAAGGTGCTCTAAGTGATGTCACGCATATTTAGGCCAAAACATTTTTTGTCACATACAGCAAACATCTCCTCACTATCCGCTAGCTGCCTGTCCCCTGAACACACTGTAAAAAAACGCGGTCTCTGTAGTCGCCACAAGCACCAAAAACGGCAATAAAAACAAACTGGTGCAGCCTGGACTACGAATCATAATAAACATGCTCCAGCCAATAACCGACAAGAATGATTTTAAATGTGCGTTCATGACTGTTTCAGGAAGCACGGAGGGGAGGGGAGGAGGAGGAGGAGGGAGGGTCTAGCTAGCCTCTGTTTTGTTTGACAACACTTCGAACGTCAACAGGAAGTTACTCCACCCAGGATCGCTTAGAGCACCTTTAAATGAGCAGCCTGCTACAGTGCAGACTGCAGACATTTCAGAATAAGAGTCTGGTTTATAATTATCATTTTTTCCTGGTCATTATTGTTATTTTGTTTACACAATAAACTGTATTTAATTTAATTTAATTTAATTTCTATTTAATTCATAGTAAACTACTGTATCTTCTGTCACTGGAAGGAAAGACTAACAACATTATTTGACACATTATTCAATATATTTTACAAGTATAAAGGTTATTATAGTTAACTAAACCTAAAACCATAAAAAAAAACTTCATTACTTGAAATAAACATTAACTGAAATTAAAAAATAAATATATAAAAAATGTAAACTTATTTTATTTCATCTAGTTTCCAAGCTTTAGGTTAACCTGGTGTACTAAAATAACTAAAAAAGAAATTTAAAAACTATATAGACATTTAAAAGCAAAAACTACAACCACACAAACACACATAAAATTACTAAAACTTTTAACTAAAATCACAATGAAAGCAGAAAAACTAAAAATCAAATCCAATCCAAATTTTAACAAAAACTGTAATAGTATCTCAATGAAGTGTATCAGATCAAAGTGTATCAGTCCCTGACAAGTACTGAATTGAGCTCTTTCATGTAATACAGTATATGCCGTATATATTGTCTTGAGAGGTAGTGCATAATTAGAAGCATCATCTGAGAATGTGTGGCTGTGTAGGTTTAAGGAAAGAGCGAGAGTGAGTGAGCAAATGCCATTTTTGTGGATTTTGTTGTTGTTGTTAAATCATGCAGTCTGCCTGAATAAAGAAATATTCAACTCCTGAAAAAATGGAGTCTAGGGCATACTTCCATCTCATGTTCTCATGTTTACATTTATATCCCTGCTTCTGGTGCACTTGTCAAAATGTACAGCTGTTGGTGGAATTGACTGAATCTGAATCTTTTTTTCTGTAAATGATTCATCTGGACCGTCAATAACTCAATCCTGAAAGAAGCAGCATGGCTCCGCACGACAGCATCAGTGAGACAGTTGGAAAATTGCTGGGAGGATGAATAATTTCTTTAAAGCAAGACAGATTTACGTGTGTGCATGTGCATGGAAATCAAGAACAACTCTGTATTTCTCAATGACTGACATGAGGATTATACCGTGGTTATAATTGTCTGTTCTTTTTACCATAGTGCATTTAAAATGCCTACTTCAGAGAACCGACACTGTGCTTCTTTAGTGTACATTAGAAACATGAAAGCGGTAAAGAAATGGCTTCCTTGGGGCTGACATATTTCACTTTCAGAGCCAAACAATGCACTAGATGGTATGGGTTGGAGGGCATTGAACCATTGCATCATCAAAGGCACTTTATACATCAGCTATTTTACCTGACATGGATTAATTATACAGTGGGGAAATTTAGCGCTGCTGCAGCTGAAATTCACTGAGAAAATAGGCTGAAATTTGAGTCTGACATAAAGGGCTGGGCATTTGGGAAATGCCTCACTGTCTTATTATTCTATATATACTATAATGGTATACTCCTCACTGGTGTCAAACATCAATCAATGATGACATTTTTGCTACATTTATATGTGTATTACAGTAAGCAAACATGAACACATTGCATTAGTCATTAAAACAGAATGGAAAAAGTATTAAGTATCATTGTACAGATTCTTCTGGTCTCTGCATTGGCCACAGTGTATGAAGACCCATTTTATCCATTATCAAAGTGAAAATGATATATGGTATTGATTTTGGAGCTCTATGTTGGAGCCTAGATATCAGATCAATACGTTCACCGTATTTCACCATATTTAACTTCAGTGGTGAGATGCTAAAAGCACCAGCAATGTTTCAGAGTTTTAAAGTCAGCATGAAATAAAAAAATCACCCTATAGCCTACTTCTATTTCACTGCAACTTTAATGTCAACATTACATCCAATATGATATCCACACTCTGGTCTTAATGAGCACAATTCATCAACACACATTATTCTGATGAAAAATAAAGTGTTTGTAAAGTGTTACCCCATCTCTGATTCAGATTTCCTTTTCAGCAGACATCATCAGGGTTGCTTATGTTTCAGTGATGGTTGGCAGCAGTGGTTCACTAGTGGAGAAGTCAGATTAATTTATAAATATTTCCGCTATTTTCAATTTTAAACTTTTTAAAACTCCAACTAGCCCTATTATTCGATCTTCTCTAAATTTTATACACAAACCATGCTGGCAAAAAAATGTCAAAAGAATTTGAAGCATTGCGAAGATATGAGCAAATTAATTGGTCTGGAGTTGCCATTTTAACGAATTGACCTATATCTGCCAAATGCGAAGTCTAAACTTAACAAAACTTGTTATACAGGCAACCAGACATTCTGAGGGTGCTCACCAAGTTGAGTCAAATTATGCCCATAGGTGGCGTTACAATCAAACTAAAATAAAAACACTCATAACTGTGCAGCTGTATGATTGATCACTCATGTTGAAAATGAGTATGCATCTTCTCTGGGGCAAATGCTAAACAGGATTGGTTAGCATATGGCAGTGTTAGCCCCTGCTGGCAGATGTTGTAGCTACATCATCAAAACATCTTTCTCTATTGATATTCATTCAAATGAAGGCATGTGTTCTGACATTTCATAAAAATACTACTGTTCAATGTTAGCTCAGGTCCATTAAATATTAACAGATACAACTTTTGATTTTAATAATGTATTACTAAATGTTGAAACTTGTTCGAAAAATTGGAACCTTGTTTTATATATATATATATATATATATATAAGTTATCAAATCATTTATATATAACTGGAATTACATCACGGTAAACATTTACAAATAAATGAATGAATGTATTAATATGACAGTATCTATAAAAAGTCCCAGTAAGTAAATAAAATAAACATATACATTAATACATAATGAAATATTTGCAATTAATATGTTGCTTGCAAAAAAAAAGTTAGCTGTTCCAAATGATACCAATGGGATTTTTTAGAGCAATATTGAAGATCCATAATCAATCCACAATCCACAATCAATTTAAATCAGTAGAAGTTCCAGATAAGTAGATACATTTTTTTGTTGTTTTTTTTGTTTTTTGCCGCATGAAATATTTCTTTTTTTATTATTATTATTAAAAAAAAAAAAAAATCTTGTATACTCCTGGTCAAAAATAAAAAATAAAAAATGGGCCACTCCAAAAATGGCAAAAATATTTAGTGGTCTTTTGATGGTCTTAACCATTTTAATCACAAATCACTGGTCAGGAAATTAGCAGGAATTGCACAAATACTGTAGATATAGAAACGTAGCAGAATAGCTTTCCCATTTGTTTTCTTTAAATGTTTAAGTTCTGTGGGTAAACTTGTAGACAGCATTTTACAAGAAGAAGAGTCAGTATTGTGCCACTCAACGTTAATGTCTTCAAACTGTTCATGAGTAGTTGAAAAATGTCTCCGAGTTAGTTTAATGTGAGACCTCACTATAGGGTTAAAATCTGGACTCTGACCAGGCCAAAGCATGAGCCTGATGGACTTGTTCTCAAGCCACTTCTTGGTCATCTTTGCAGTTTGGGCAGGAGCATTGTCTTGTTGAAAAATAACATCTGATCGATCCTCTTTAGATACCTTTTTCAATTATGGGAAGCAAGCCATTCTGCTCCAAAGCATTAAATGGCTTTTCACAGTGAAGTAGCTCACCAGTACCAGCAGGTAAAAAGGCTCCCCACACAATGACACGTCTTCCTCCATGCTTCACTGTGGTAGAGATGCATTTATTATTAGATTTCTTATCAGATTTTCAAAGACACTGCTCTGGAGCATCACCATGCAACTTGTGTTTCATTGGAATTCATGACTGTTTTACTGAGACAGCATTGGCTAATTTCTTAAACAATAATTTGTGGTTAAAACAATTAAAAGCTTAGTGTTTAGCCATTTTGTGCTTGGCCCCCCTTTTTTTGCCAAGGAGTGTGGAGCTATTTTGTCAAAAAAGTAATTGTAAAATATTCCACTGTAAGATCATAAAGTGTCAACAATGTCCAAAAGAGGTGGGAGGGTACGGGCTCTGGAGGAGGACGTGGAGCTGAGAGAGATGCAACCAAGGCGGGACTGACAGATGGAAAAACCATGGCAGAGATGACGGAGGGAAGAGCCAAGGAGGAGCTGATGGAGGGAGGATCCAAATGACAATCCATAGTACTGCCCGAGCGAAGGAGAGCCAGGGAGAGTTGGAGACCCTGGTGGAGCCAAGGAGACATAGAGACCAGGCGACACCGTAGGTCCTGGAGGCCAAGGCGGAGCTGCGTGACGAATAACAGAGGTGGAACTAGGGTGCCCAAGGACTGAGGTGGAGCCGGTGGAACTGAGGACCAAGGTGGAGCCCAATTGCAGACAACAGACAGAAGGGGTAGAGGGACAAGGTGTTGCCCAAGGTCCGGAAATTCCATGGCATAGGTAGATCGACAATTGACCAAGAGGAGCTGGATGGACAAGGGAGCCAAGGAGAGAGGAGCCCAGGTGGAGCCGACCGGTTGAATGGTCTAGGTGGAGTGATGAGCTTGGCAACCCGAATTGGAGACGGGATCCTGTGCCAAGTTTCAGCTGGAGACTAGAAGGCCAGTGGCAGATCTGAGCAGCAGAGTAGAGTTAACTAAGGAGGAGCCGAGGAACTGAAGGGAACCAGCTAAGGCAGGGCCGGAGAACTGAAATGCTTAGGTAGAGGAGGTGGGAGATGGAGGGCGGGTGGACTATAGGAGACACAGGAGACTTGGAGCTAGACAGGACCAGTGAAGATGCAGGAGACTTGGAGCTGGGCGGAACCAGTGGAGACAGGAGACAACATGGAAAAACCTCTTCTATTTTATCATCAAATAATACCGATGCCAGGCTTAACTCACCCTCAGCAGCGGGAGTGTAGGCAGGGCTTCCCTCCATGCCCTCATACTCCACAAGCACACCCACTAGGATGGGCAATGTTGCCAGCTCACAAACCTGGTCAGGTTTCCATAGTAAGTGGGCTCTGGGGCAATTAAGGTTCTGGCATAGGCTGCAGGGTGTTGGAGGCAGCTGGCTGGGCTCTGGGTCCGGAATGGGGCTGGTGACTTCTTCTTCTGCAGCGCAGATGGTGAATGACGATCCAAAATTCACCAGTACCCATTCTGGTGCAAAAGTCCCCCGAGGACCACAGGGAATTTGGTGAGTCACACCCCTTGTAGAAAGTCACTTGAACTCAAACTAACAATGACTATGCACAGGAAAACAGGGACAAAACCAAACTAGAACACAAAGAAACTAACATACTCCTGACAGGTATATGGAACATCCAGTTTTCACTATTCAATCAATTTCTGATGGACAAAATTAAGTCCTGGTCTAACTTTGTTCTGTTTCATATGGAAATACATTACATTACAGAAATGAAATGGGTTGCAGGTGATCTTTCATGTTGACTTCAGCTCAGATTTTGTTTATCTGTCTCACTCATTGGCATTTTGGCTGCAGTTTAAAAAACACACAACATTAAGCATCTGCTCTTATAAGAAGTGTGCTGAAAGACGACTGCGTTCTTAGTAAACAGCATCCATCTCGTCCTCTTCTGCCGGAATCCCTGCCAAGGAGGTGTCAGGAACAACCGGTGAACACACGCACACACGCGAGCGCACGTGAGACCCTCTGTGCCTTTGCAATGGGTGGGCAGAGGACGACTGGGTCGTTACAATTATCACCAGCTATTTTAAGCCGCACGCAGGCCAGGTGAAGGATGCCAACTAGCATTTTCTCAGCATTGTTGTTTAATTCAATGACAGCTCATTTAAAAGGCAATAAATCTTACTGGCTTTGGGGAGTGAGGACATGCAAGGAGGGTGAGAATGTATTGTGAAGAGTCTATATGCATGTGTGTGCATGTGTGTGCATAGGCCAATATGCATTTGTTTGTTTTCTCTAAAAGTGTGAGTGTACTTCAGTGACTTTGTTGAGGTCACTTGTGGTAACAAGGTTAAGTGTTTAAGGTGTGAGGTTACTGACCTGTGTTAAGTGACTGGTCAATCAATGTTAAAAGTCAAGAGGCACACAGATGGATTTTTACATCAAAAGATCTATACTGTAGAAGAGGTGTGTGACTGTGTGTACGTAAGTTTGTCCAAATAGGATGTTTGCAATCACGTGGTTCTGGTTACGCGAGAAATTATTGTGGAGGGCAAGCAGTGAAAATTAGAATGGAAGAGATGGGGAAAAGTCTGTATTGTGCTGGTTTAGAATAGTATAAACAGAAAATCACAACATATTTTGGACGTGAATCTTATGTTATGAAGAGGAGCGATTTTTCTGAATTGAAAGACCGTCATCGAGGAGGTAGATATAGAGAATGTGAAGCTGCCGTCACGCCATGTTCAGTTCTAGTCTGGTTTGTTTATATCGCGCTGCCTTTCTGCTAGTGACGTTAGGGCAGTATTTTTGATTTTCTGTCATGATTGTGAAAAACGTCACCATTGTAGGTAATTTATGCTGAATCGAGAATTGCAACAGGAGCTCACATCATCGTTCAGGGGAAAAACTGGATGGTATAATGTAATTTTCGCCTTTTCTACGTGTAAAAACACACTAAGGGAAGTAGATTGAGGAGGTGACGGGGAGACGCCATATATCAAATCTAATAATGTCACTGATTGAACAAACCCTGCCTGTCACTCAATGAAATTATCATATAGCTTTGGCTGTTTTTGAAAGTGTTGTATTTTGTTTGGTTTAATGCTTAACATTACATTTGCAAGTAGGCCTATGACTCTTGCTCGGCTTGTGAACGAACTTGCACGCAGCCACTTCAAAACTGTTCACAAGCTGTTGCACGCACCGCAACAGACTTGTAAAAATGGTGGTTGAAATAAAATGCTGCGTGGAGTCAACCAATCAAAATGCTGCGTGAACTCAACCAGTCAGCATGTTCAGTGCCCAAGTCCCACCCCCGAAAATTCGTAAACTTTTAAAAAGTACCACCTCGAGAGCAGGGACTTTCTGAGGGGGTAATTTTTACCCAGAACTTCATTTAGACCCTGGTCCCTGTGGTCAAAACAAATCGAGTACCACCTCAAAGTCCCTAGTTCATGGCGAAAGTTCCTGCGGTGGAAACGTGGCTTAATATTACTTATAAACTTACTATATGCCCCTCCGATTCTCCTCCGTGGTCATATGGGAAAGTGAATATTTACAAAGAAGACATAAAAGGTGACAACTTTTACTGTTAAAAAATGAAATAAGTTACGTAAACGATAAAAGCTCATTGTGGTTTCTCGGTTTGATAGATTTGAGCAGCCATAAATGACGCAAAACACAGGAATTTTGAGTTTGTGATAGGATATAGAAAAATCACTCCTTGCCCTCCAGCTGCATTTCGCATGCAGCAATGACATCATGTGCAAACAACCTATTAAACTCATTTTTAACCCTATAAAGTCTACTGTATTATATTTGTTAGACAAATTTCTAAGGCCTCTAAATTACCAACATGATCAAAATGCTGAAAAAAAAATGTTATTCACGAGCTACTACATCGTCTGATTGACAGTTTATAGTTTTTTAGCAAATAAAATGCCTTTCTTTCTAAAAACGTGGTGCACGTGTCTTTTTGCTGTGAAATATTTTCTGACTTTGCTGTCTAAGTAAATGTTAGAATGACTTTAATATTGTGAATAATATTTCAAGATGAAAACTTACTAGACTGAAGCAATTTTTATTTACTTGATTATCCATAATAATTTTTGATACATCAGGCATTTGAGAAACATTTATTTGTTCATCTCTCAATCATCTTTCTATTGCATTGCATTATATGTTTTGCTCCACCAATAAAAACTACAGAGCTCTGATAATAAAGCTAAGTATTTAAATATCACCTTACTAAGACATATTATTGGGAGATATAGAGTGACAACTGATATATGCATTTTATGTAAGTAGTCTGCTACACTGTTATAAAGATCTAGATCTCATTCCTGCTGTGAATTTGAAACACAGCTGTTTGATAGACAACTACAGAGCCAAGGATTTGAGAGTAGGTCCCTGTTTATTTGTGCTGATGTTCTCAGAAGCAATCTGTCGGATGTCTCCTGGCTTACATGTACATGTTTGCGAAAAAGCCTCAGTCAAGTCCAGTTGTCAAACATTCTCCCTTCAGCATGACTGTGGTCAGAAAATGTTTTCCGAAAAAGCTTTCAATATTTCAACCGGTTCAACTTAACTAAAAAACAATGTTTTAAAGTAGTCAAAAGAAGAAAAAAAAGTTTGCATTACAGTTAGACTAGCATAATAATTTGCATGTTAAACACTATAAAAGTGCATTGTGTATTTGCTGTCATCTAAAAGGGCATTGATTTTACAGCATGTTACAGTATCTACAGTATGTTTTCTGAATTGTCTGATATTTTGCATTTTAATATACTGTACTAAAATGTCTTGAAACTTTCGGTGAAACACATTAATATAGATCTAAATATGGAATTGTACATATGTTAAAACCTAAAAAAAAAAAAATTATAATTAAATAATAGCCTAAATTAAATCTGTTAATCATATGACCGTGTCTCTTCAAAAGACTTGGAGTAAACTGCCAGATTCATATGGATTTATTTTAAAATCTCTATATGAACATTTTGAAGTATCAGAGTCTTAGGTGAATTTCAATGGAGGGACAGAAATGTCTCAAATGTTTTAAAGTGTACAAAAATGACAGTATTAGCGACTTGTACATTGTTACAAAAGCTCTCTGTTGGTAAATATCTAATACCGGCTGATTTTTCTATAGTATGCTGACCTTCATTTCCACGGTGAATACATTTTGTGATACAATTTGTTCTGCTGATTTGATAGCATGGTGTCCTCTACCACACAAGATGATTTATTTTGAGAGTTTTAATGTTCTCTTTGTGCTGCTGTCTGAGTGCAAACCTTTTGTTAAAGATTATATTTAGCCTTTATATAGGCCTTGATATATATATTTTTTTACTCTGAAAGTTCTCCATTTTGTTAAGCCCATAATCTCTGTGGTGCACCAGGGTTTAAAGGGACACACTGAAGTGATGTAGCCATGTCTATTTGAGTTAGCTGTTTGCATCCTTAAATATGTTTCACCGAGAATACAAGCTGTCCTTGAGCCCCTCAAAGACAGTCTTCCTCTTCACTCAACTTTTAAGAGGCTTGACAAATTTAGCTTTCGCCTGAATCAGGGGATTAGGTGGACCGTTACATGATCGAGTTTCTGAGTAGGGTTTATGTTGTGGCGCTAAGTGTCCTTTATGTTATAGTGGTATATTTCCCACAGTCTTGTCAGAAATTTAATTAACAGTTTATATTTAGGCAATGACTTGAGTATGTGTGGTCAAAATCTCTTAAATTATGGCTGGGGGGTCAATGTCGATTATTAGCTCAGTTAGCAGATAAAGGAGCAGTAGATTTATTGAACAGTTCTTTACTTGGTGCCACTTTATACTAGGTGGCCTTAACTATTATGTACTTACATCAAAAAATAAGTACAATGTACTTATTGGGTTCATATTGAATTGCAAAACATTTTTGGAGAGATACAGGTAAGGTTAGGGACAGGTTTGGTGGTATGCGTAGGTTTAAGGTGGGTTAAGGTGTAAGGGATGGGTCAGCAGTGTAATTATAAATGTAATTAATTACAGATGTAATTACATGCAGGTGTTTTTAAAATATAAGTACAATATAAAAACATGTATGTACACAATAAGTGCATTGTATCAAATGATTAATTTAAATGTAAGTACACAGTAGTTAAGGCCACTTAATATAAAGTGGGACCAAAATTTGTAATTTTCTTTTTGTTACCTGAGTCAGCCCTTCATGTACTTGCTTTGAAAAGAAGTAGGAACACTTTGTTAAAAATATACAACTCATCTTAATAGTGACGCTCTTCTGTGAATCACACGCGTCAAGGGCCCAAACAATCTCAGAAGCTTTACTTTCTAATTATAATCGAAATGAACAGATGAAAAATATTTTCTAAATGACTTACAAGACTGCTAACCTTTATTTCTGCACTAAATTCTTCCTCTGTGAGAATTGTGTGCATTACAATGGGTGTTATCTTCAGTTGTTTGCAGTTTTGAGGCCTGATGTTAGAGTTTAGAGTTTAAGCCGTGTTCTGTCTCATTTTAATGGAGTTTCTGTTACTAAATGGAGTAAGTTACTAAAGCCACATTTCCACAGAAATTACCAGGAACAATTTGTCCCAGGAACTTTTTTCCCCCAAATCTGTTTCCATCGCGGTCTAAAGTCAACCAATCAGCATATTCAGTGCCCAAGTTCCACCCCCGAAAATTCTTAAACTTTTAAAAAGTACTACCTCGAGAGCAGGGACTTTCTGAGGGGGGAATTTTTACCCAGAACTTCATTTAGACCCTGGTCCCTGTGGTCGAAACACATCAAGTACCACCCCAAAGTCCCTAGTTCATGGGGAAAGTTCCTGCAGTGGAAACATGGCTTAATATTACTTTTTTTTTTTTTTTTTTTTAATGAAAATGAGTGTTTTAGAGTCTAAAAAAATTAGAAAGGAAGAAAAAACAGATATGAAATGTGAAATAATAAATCGAGGTTAAATGTAAAAAAAAATGTTTTTGGCAACAACATCCTTTTGAAGAAGTATGCTTAATTGTATTGAATGTACACTTGTAGTGTACTTCAAATCTTAAAAAAGTATATTATTTAAAAAATAATCTGTACTTGCAGATAATACAATAATGAAATAAAAGGCTGCTTAAGTGTACATGACTATGTTTAAAAAGAGCACTTTTGTACATTATAAATCATTGTTTAATTATTTTTGTTACGCAAGAAGTACATAATTACAAATATATTTAATTAAAGGACAACGTCACTATTTTTGAAAATAGGCTCATTTTCCAACTCCCCTAGAGTTAAAGCTGCAGTCCGTAACTTTTTTTGGTTAAAAATTAATCCAAAATCAATTTTTGGGCAAGTACATAACTAGCCAGTGTTCAAAACTATCTCATTATCTTAGCTAGATTCACAACAGTAAGCTTGTAATAATGTTTTATAATAAGAGCGACATGGTGAATTTCCGCGGGAAATTCAAGCATGCAGCAGTTCCTCTGTGCGTCATTACATCACATCCGTAAACAGAAAGGAAGGAGTCCAGGCTAGTCGGTTTTATCACGTGAGGATGCTGCTGGTAGCGGATCATTTATAGCCTTTTCTTACAGCAGCTGAAATAATTAAACGTATTATTTTGATGGCGGATTGTAATCCAGAAAGATCCAAATGACAATCATCAGTGACAACTGGAGATTCACCCAAAGTCAAAAATCAAAAGACTTTGGACTGTTGAGTGGCTACAGAAATTGAAATCTACAGGTAACACTAATATACACTAAATACACAAAGTCACGTAATGCTGATGTTGTTAACATTAACAATTTGACAACAATATAACAGTAATAATAATTTGCACGGTTTGACATGATCCGAGATAAGCGATCGTTAGATTTAATCATCATTGGCAGTGGAATTTATTGTAGGCCTAATGCATTTTTCCTCAGTTGGTCAGAACAAAAGTGGCAGGCATTACTTACTTGTTCAGATGATATTTTCCAGTGAAAATTCTTATATTGGTCATACTTTCAAGACGTAGAATCTGTGATTCTGAAGTTCAGTATCCACACCGGTGCGGTGACTGACTGCAAACACTAGATTCATCCGCACTGACGAGCCGTGCTGTTGCACAACGCACGTACAGATAACTGTTCCGCATATGACTGCAATTGCAGGTTTCAAACAGAGATGGCGACAAAGAGGAAAAATCGCAGACTGCAGCTTTAAACAGTTGAGTTTTACCGTTTTCAAATCCATTCAGCCAATCTCCGGGTCTGGCGGTAGCACTTTTAGCATAGCTTAGCATAGTTCATTGAATCTGATTAGACCGTTAGCATCTCGCTCAAAAATGACAAAAGAGTTTCGATATTTATCCTATTTAAAACTTGACTCTTCTGTAGTTACATTGTGTACTAAGACCGACGGAAAATGAAAAGTTGCGATTTTCTAGGCCGATATGACTAGGAACTATACTCTCATTCCAGCATAATTGCAACTTTTCATTTCAGTCGGTCTACATACAAGTTTCAACAGAAATCACAAATTTTAGTTTACCATAGATTTTTGTCAGTACATCCAGCCATAATTTATTTCAAGACAATATAAGCAATTATGAAATTGCATATAAATATGTACTACTTAAAGTGTTTCTGTCATCAATTACTCACCCTCATGTTGTTCCACACCCGTAAGACCTTCGTTCATCTTCGGAACACAAAAATTAAGATATGTTTGATAAAATCCAATGGCTCAGTAAGAAACAAAAGACTCGTAAAGCTTCGAATAAAGTCGCTATTTTGTTATTTTTGCCGCACAAAAAAAGTACTCTCATCACTTCATAATATTACGGTTTGAATCACTGTAGTCACATGAACTGTTTTAAGTATGTAGCTAGTTTTAGTTTTAGTGTAGTTTTAGTAGCTTTCTGGGCATTGAAAAAGGGAGTGTTCTTGCTGGCAATGCAGGCCTCACTGAGCTATCTCAAATTTCATAAGGGTTTAATAATTTCTGACAGCTGAGTTTTATACTCAGTGTCTCTGGGACCCCCAACCACCAAAATAGTAAAGTCAATTTTAAGAGAACAGGTTTAAATAACTGTATACTGGCAATGATTCTAAGAAATAAACCCAGTATCGCTTTTAACAACCCAGATCAGCAGTTATAAACCCAGCCAAAAACAAACATTTTCTAAATTGTTGTTGACAGAAAAATGAACCTTGCCACATCCAGTACTGCAGGACAGACAAACTTTGATTCCTCAAGCGGTTACCGATTAGGGCAGCAACATATTCAAAAATAGCCTCTCAGCAGGCAAAGAGAGAGAGAGAGATTTTAAAGATATTGTCCTCAAAGGCGAGCATTAGCTTTGAGTGAGATGGAGAGAGAGAGGTGCTGTCTCTGGTAAAATATGAAAGGCCTGCACTTGCTGACAGCCCATGGCTTTTCTCCATAGCGCTAACACCAAGTGACTGGAATGATCCATCGCTGCTTTGTGGAGACTTGTGATATAAATGCTGTGGGCGAGATGTTGAAGATCCAAGTCCCCCTACGCTCCCACATCTCTCTTCTTTTGCCAGGCGGTGCCGCGTCGCACAGGGGAATTTGTTATGTGTTCTCTCGTCTCGACCATTTCCGGGCGGGCGGCAGCTCGGCCTCCGGTTCGTCCTTGTGCCTTTTTCAGTTTGACAAGTGAGTGGCCTTGGGGACTTTGGACATTTTCAAATTGACCATTTGTAATCAGTTTTCAAAGGAGGGAAGAGGTTGTGGGAGGAGGTGAAAAACATGAGGCAGAAAAATGGAAATGAAGTCCTGCTTGTTTTAGCAAAGGGGACTTATATGAGAGGTAGGCAGCGCTGATCACTTTAAGGGATAGTTCACACAAAAATGAAAATTCTGTGATTAGGGTGCAGAGTATAGGGTTATGGGTTAGTATTTGATGTAGCATTGTGTAGGCAATCAGCACTGTGATTGACATAATGAAATCCTATGAATTAGCTACAGGGCAGAGTTTGCACTGAACTGGTTTTGGGGGGGGGGAGTTGATGTTGCGATAATTGCTGAAGCTTTTATCACGGTATACGGTATATCACAATATTGAAATAAGTTGCAAAAAAGTGTTGTCATACTGTAAGGTTAAATTTTTTTTTTTTTTATTATAACAAAAAGAACTGAACCTTTAAATATAATAAAACAAAAAAAAATGATCATTGTTAGCTCAGGTTTTTATTTTAAATTTTGAAACTAACATTAACTAAGATTTAAAAATGCTTTTGTGTCAATTTATGTTAACTAATGAATTAACTAATGTTAACTAATGGAGCCTTATTGTAAAGTCTTACCGAACAATAATAAAAAATCAGAACATTTTCAATCAATATCTAGGGCATGTTGTACTCCAGATTAAAATGTAAAAATGTTCAAGTTTGAAAATAAATAGCCTATTAAGTCTTTAATTATTTAAGTATTTGATACTGTCATGAACACCACTGTGAATACAAAAATTTGAATTGCTGTTTAAATCTTAATTTAATTACTGTGCAGAAACAGAAAGTAGCACAGCTGCTTGGTTTATCGGGTTACCAGTGTAACCGCTGCATTTCTGCGGTTCCATGAGCGCCATCTTCTGTCAGAGAGTGAATGTGCATTTTCATTAAGTAGCCTACGTCACCTTCACTCATTTCGCCACGCTCATTTCTCATCCGTGTTGGGTTTGGCCTCTTTGACGCTGCACATACACAGTGTTGTACATTTTAACCAGTTGATGGAAAAGTACTCTTATAATGCATTCTAAAAATCAAAATAATTCGTAATAAATAATTATTCATGGTATTTTAAAGTGCCCACTATAACAATACCGTGCATGTTCATTGCCGTGATATATCATTACCATATCAGTCAGTGGTAACCAAAACTGGTTACCAGTGTTCTTCAAAATAACTTGTTGGGTAAAGCTGAAAGCATACTTTGCTTTTTACACGTACGCGAGGTTCAGTATACAGTGCACGTGACGCGAATTTCGTCATCAGAAGAGTACTTTTTGTCAGGTCGCACATGCACATTTAATTTTTTGGCAGTAATTAGTTCATCCACAAGGTGGCAACCGTGCTTTGGGGGTGTCGATTCACAAAGTAGTTGAAGAAAACCTGCATAAACAGAACAGACAGGAACGCATGCAAGCTACAGTGACAATGGAGGCCTATACAGACGTGAGATTGTGCGAAGAGGTTAGAAAGTACCCTCATTTGTACAACTCTAGCATGAAAGAATACAAAGATTTTTATATTTGTTGTAACTCATGGTGAGAGACTGCTCAAAACTGTGCATGCGTCGAACATCTGTGTACATGTCCGAGTCAAGTGAAGTATACTTTTCAAGGCTGTGTGTTTTACTAAAAACTAAATATACTCAGGGCTTAACACTTTATTTTAATGTGACATAGTAACACGTTACTACATGTATTTACTATAGTAATAACAGTAAATTTTGCAAAATTACAAGTAACTAACCCTAAACCAAACCATAACTGTAACAGAAACTTTTTTTTGAAATTCAAAAAATGCAGACAGTTTTCTGTGATGGTTAGGTTTAGGGGTAGGGGTTGTGTAGAGGGATAGAATGCACAGTTTGTACAGTATAAAAACCATTACGTCTATGGAGAGTCCCCGTAAACCACATATACATGTGTGTGTGTGCGTGTGAACTAAAAGGCTCAAGAGAGAAGAGAATTTCTTGCCCATCTCTGTCTATTCTATCTTTTAATTTCTGAAACATTTCTTGCAGAACTGTCCTTTGATGCAAATGTAAGTGAGTACATCTGTGGACACAAGGTCAGGGGGTCGAGAGCATTCGATGGCCGCCTTTGGTCACGCCGGCTGCTCCTGGCTCCTTGACATAGCTGACATTTTCACTAGATAGCTGCCTTCATGTGCTATGAGAAAGAGAGAGAGAAGGCTAGTCATTTTCTGGATGTCTACTTCACACCTGAAGCCACACTTGTTTCCATCAGCACGTTGTGCTGCTTATGCAAAATGGCACGGTGGTAATAAGGAGACAATCAATGCTGTCCGCTGCTTACTTTTCGACAGGCCGTGTCTGCGGGGCGGAACGACCCTGCGTACCCTCCAAGCTGTGTCCTTTTTTTCTAAATTACTGCCAATTTAACACAGGTGGGATGTGATAACAGATATTCATGAAGTCTAAACCAGATGCTGGACTCGTTTTCTTACAAGCACAATTTGATAAAATGCAAACAGGAAAAAAAAAACACAACATTATTTTATGAACAAGTCGACACCTCAAACTCGTTGTTGTGCTACTCAAACCATTCCTGAACCATTTTTGCTTTGTGGATGGGTGCATTATTCTGCTGAAAAAGCCCACAGCCACCAGGGAATTCTGTTTCCATGAAAGGGTGTACATGGTCTGCAACAATGCTTAGATAGGTGGTATGCATCAAAGGATGGCAGGACCCAAGGTTTCCCAGCAGAACATTGCCCAAAGCATCACACCGCCTCTGCCGACTTGCCTTTTTCTCATAGTGCATCCTGGTGCTATGTGTTCCCCATGTAAGCAACACACACACACACACACCCAGCCATCCACGTGATGTAAAAGAAAACGTGATTCATCAGACCAGGCCACCTTCTTCCATTGCTCCATGTCATACACACAAATACAAAACACTATCATAGAAACACACACGGCACTAAAATAATGCAATAAACATTCATTTAACAACATAAGGTGTAAAACAAAACCCTAATGTACATACTGTCGCATTTTTACAGTTAAATCATTCACAGTGAAGAGTATATTAAAATGTTTTGTGCATTACACATTAAACCAAGTCAAATCTATCAAATAATTTGAACATGATACCAAACATGATACCGACTCACAATTCTAACGCTGCAGATTCCGACATGCTTCTTAGCTCCTTCCAGCTTGCGACGCAGCAAATACAGGATGCTTTCCAGAGGCCCATAAAATAAATGGGGTTGCCCTCGATTTGCAATCACTGTCCTTAAAGCGTCCCCTTTGTAGGTGTCTCCCTCCGCACACATTTTTATATGTCAAAATTGGAATGAATCATTTCACAGCATACCTGAGAGTGCAGGCCTTTCATTATATTAAAAGCAATGGCTGGTGTGGAGGGGTTGGGCATGGAGATTGGGATGGAAGGGAGATAATTAGGATAACACAGAGGGTCCAAAAATATCCCGCTCTGGTGGTGAGCTTGCATTTGTTTCAATAAAGTAAATTGAATATCAAGTCCTCCACTGCATGAATGATCCCTTCTAATTGCTTTGATACAGGAGACACATTGTCTACACTACCTGTCAAAAGTTTGGAATAATTTATCTCTCTCTCTCTCTCTCTCTCTCTCTCTCTCTCTCTCTCTATATATATATATATATATATATATATATATATATGTACAGTGCCCTCCACAAATATTGGCACCCTTAGTAAATATGAGCAAAGGCGGCTGTGAAAAAAAAAATCTGCATTGTTTATCTTTTTGATCTTTCATTCAAAAAATTCACAAAATTCTAACCTTTCATTGAAGGAAAAGAATAGAAAATGGGGGGAAAAGCTCATTATGAAATAAATGTTTTTCTCCAATACATGTTTGCCACAATTATTGGCATCCCTAGAAATTCTTCTGAGTAAAATATTTAGTATATTTTAGTAATATAAGTATATTCCCATTCACATTTACATTTTTTAGCACACCAGGGTGACTAGGAGCATGAAATTGTGCAGCCATGACTTCCTGTTCCACAGGAGTACAAATATGTGTAAACACAAAGGACAAATCCCCTGAAAAAAAAACAAATAATATAGTTCTGATGTGCAGCAAAAGATCGTTGAGCTTCACAAAATAGAAAATGGGTATAAGAAAAGAGCTAACGCATTGAAAATCCCCATTTCCACCATCAGGGAAATAATTAAGAAGTTTCAATCAACTAAAAATGTTACAAATCTGCCTGGAAGAGGACGTGTGTCTAAATCTTCCTAATGCGCGGTGAGGAGGAAAGTTTGAGTGGCCAAAGACTCTTCAAGGATCACAGCTGGAGAATTGCAGAGATTAGTTGAGTCTTGAGTCTCAGAAAGCCTAAAAAAAATAACCAAACATCACCTACATCCCCACAAATTGTTCGGGAGGGTTTCAAGATAAATCCTTCTTTGTTCATCCAAAAACAAACTCCAGCATATTCAGTTGTCAGACAAGACTGGAACTTCAAATGGGACCGGCTTCTGTGGTCAGATGAAACAAAAAAAATAGCTTTTTGGCAGCAAACCCACCAGATGGGTTTGGTGCACACATAGATAAAAAGTACCCCATGCCCACGGTTAAATATGCTGCTGGATCTTTAATGCTGTGAGCCTATTTTTCTGCTGGAGGTCCTGGACATCTTGTTCAGATACATGGCATCATGGATTCTATCAAATACTAACAGCTAAAAAATCAAAACCTGACCACTTCTGCTAGAAATCCAATAATGGGCCATGGTTGGATCGTCCATCAGGACAATGATCCAAAACAAACATCAAAACCAACACAAAAATGTGTCACTGAGCACAAAATGAAGCTTCTGCCATGGCCGTCCCAGTTCCCTGCATGAAGGAATGGTCTCTGATCTCTCCTCAGGTGTTCTCCAAACTCATCAGGCATTATAGAAGAAGACTCAGAGCTGTTATCTTGGGAAAAGGACATTGCAATAATTGGGTGCCAATAATTGTGGCCAACATGAACTAGAGAAAAACATTTATTTCATAATGAGCTTTTCCCCCATTTTCTATTCTTTTCCTTCAATGAAAGGTTAGAATTTTGTGAATTTTTTGAATGAAAGATCAAAAGGATAAACAATGCAGATTTATTTTCACAGCCGCCTTTGCTCATATTTACTAAGGGTGCCAATATTTGTGGAGGACACTGTATATATTTGTGTGTGTGTGTGTGTGTGTGTGTGTGTGTGTGTGTGTGTGTGTGTGTGTGTGTGTGTGTGTGTGTGTGTGTGTGTTTGAATGAAGTCTCTTGTGCTTACTAAGGCAGCATTTTGTCAAAAGTTTGAAATAATTATGATTTTTTTTCTCTTGTGCTCACCAAGGCTGCATTTTGTTTGGTAGCACTTTATTTTAAGGTGACGGTTACATGTTACTATATGTACTTACTAGTAATAACAGTAAATTATGCATAATTACAATTGTAATGACTTAAGTAACTAACCCTAAATCAGACCCTAACCGTAACTCTATAGTATATGTAGTTAATTAATATTGCACAGTACTTATTTGAGTAACTACAATGTAACTCAAGTGTCACTTTTGGTTTAATAAAAAATGCAGTAAAAACAGTAATATTGTGAAATATTATTACAATTTAAAAGAACTGTTTTCTGTTTAAACATCTGTTAAAAATGCTATTTATTCCTGAGATTGCAAAGCAGCCATTACTCCAGGCTTCTTTATAAACAGTCTTAATTATTCCAAATTTTTGACTGATGCGGTGTGCAATGTTTTTTCAGAATTTGTTGTGATTGTCTATAGCAGATTCGTGTGGATATTTCCTGAAGACAGTGTAAGTGTCACGATTCCTGTCAGTTCCTGGACTACACTTCCCATAATCCTCCCTGCCAGTCACATGCACACTCCACACCAATCATCATTTGCCACATACAGCAGTAGCTTATTATCTGGACTATTTAAGACTCACTCACACACCACCTCATTGCGAAGTCTTGTTTACCTGTGTTGCAATTCCAAGCGTTATTATCCTGTCTGCCTGTCTGTTACCCGTTTACGATTCTCTGCCACCTGCCTTTGGACTGTTTATTGTTACCTGGACCTGTGAGTGATATCTGCCTGCCCTGATCTACTGCCTGTATCCTGACCACGATTCTGCCTGTCCCTTGTAATACCTGTCTGCTCCTGTTTGACCCTGCCTGTACGACCACACTCCTTTATAATAAAAGCTTGCAATTGGATCCCTGCCTGAGTCCCGCTTCGTTACAGTAAGTACAATACATAGCATAATACTTATTACTCAACAGAACCTCATAGGCTTTACCTTTAGAGAAACACATTTAGTAAAGAGTTCATGTTAATACCGGTATATGTATTCTTATTCTTATTCTAATTATAAAATAGATTAAATTGGTATAATATTTTAGAAACAGACTGTCTATTTACACCAAGTGCAAATAGCCCGCCTTGTTGGCAGATTTACATTAACTCCGCCCACCATTGTCTGATTGATGCAAACGAAATCCCACTGATAACAGGATCAGTGGTGTGGAGAGTGAGGCAGGTGGGGTTCGCTTTTTCCAAACTCATTCTTCTCCCTTTTCCCATGGCATATCAGCTCGGAGAGGTATATATTTATATTTTAAATAAAAATATTAAGAAAATATTTGATAAGTGGAAATAAAGTGCTTAACAGGTATTTAATAGTAGGAATAAAGTGTTAATGTGCAGGGTTAGGGGTAGGTGTAGGTTAGAGCCAAAAAGGCAGCATCCATTTATGATATATATATATATATATATATATATATATATATATATATATATATATGCAAAGAACCTCTAAATATAGGAAAGACTGTATATGGTCAGTGGGTAGGACATGACAATACATTGAGTTGGCTGGCAATCCTGGATTATAAAGTGGTAGCCGCCAGCAATAGGCAAAAGAGGATGTGAAGGACGAGGACAGAATGTTGATTGCACATTGTCTCGGGGGTATTTCTCACTCCTGCTCCCCTACAGAGGTGACTCATCAGAGTACAGTAGGATATCCAGATACTTATGCATTTATTTGCACCAAAACTTTGCCATAATTAAATGTATATTGGGTTTGTCATTCATGATAGATCAATCATATTTATTTAAAGAAAAGCTTTCGTTAAAATAGAAGAATTTATCTGTTTCTGTGAATTTGTCTCCTTAATACCAATTATTTTGCTCAAAACAATAGTGAATCATGAAGAGGAAGTGACATCGTTTGAATTTTTCAGAGGACTCATGTTTAGTCACAACTAAATGGAAGTTATGGCAGAAGGCAGAATTAAATGTATTAATTTTCAATACATTCTTCAATACATGGGTTTCTAATACATTGTCCTTCAAAACACACCTGAACAAGCTATTCAAGGATTACTAGAAAGTTACAGAAAGGTCAGTTTAATCAGGGATGCAACTAAACTCAGTGGACCTTGAGGGACTGAGTTGAGAATTCCTGCTCTAATAGAATGTTCAAACTTGAACATTAACCTTACAATAACCTTTCCCAAATGTAAAAGACACCTTTTTGTTAGATTTTTCCAGTTTTGTCAGATATCATGGTAGAAAGTTAACTAAAACAAACTAACTAAAAACAACAAGCAACTATATTGCTACTACCCATTTGCAATATGTGTCTCCCACAAAATTTTGTGAAATGGTTTAGGCCCATGTCAGTATTGACATCTTTTACATCCAGGATAACAGGCCTGTTGTACATGATCCTGAGCTTAGTATTGGACTTAAAAGGAGATGAGCAAAAATTCATCATTGTTTTTTTAGACTGTTGTTAGTACATGGCCATTTTTCAAAATTATCTTAGAACAAGGATTCCTATTCATGAACAGAGCTGACCCTGCCACATTGATCAAAGTGTCAAGGCAGTAAAAGAGGATAATTGAAACAGAAATGGCACATTCTCCTTTGAATACCTTCTGGAAAATGGTCCCAGATCTTCACTTTACTTAGACCTCAATATGATTACATGCACTAATTTTCGTCGAAATTAAATAAAACCAATCCAATTTTACATTCTGAAAGTTATGCTTATATGAACCCTAAATGGTGCAATCTGATTCACATATTTGTTTACATGCATTTACATGCATTTAGAATGAAACTTCAGTGCTTGTGCAGTGCCCAGTCCCGATCACAACTGGAGAAAATCACTGCGATAAAATCACTGTTTACATGAAGGCTTTTCAGTCCAATTGAACCATCGATCCAATTATAAACAAATTGTTTGTGTGCATGTAAATGTAGCTAATCTGAATCTATAAGATATATCAACTTTATTTTTATTGAACATGGCCATTTGTAACTTGAATGTGCGAGGCTTACGGCATCATTCACTTCCAGTGATTTTAGCTGTAAAAAAAACAACAACAAAAAAAGTCTGTTATGCTGGGTCATATTGCAAACTGGTATTTGTTATGTTATTTTATTTTATTATGTTATCATAATCATAAACACACTGAGCAAATAGTTTTACTACACGTTATTATTCTTGTAGAATCGGAAGTCTCGTTTAAAGTAACCAGCTTACTTCCGCATTGCAAAATAAGGTGGTGGACACTGCTCAGAGAAACTGATGTTACATTTTTAAATACATTAAATATGATAAAAGAACATCAAAACACAAAATTATTTTAAAAAAGGGAAAACCACAGCTACAGTTTTTATTTTACTATGCAAAAAAAGCGCTAAGAAAAACAAATATATACTTTGACAAAAAAAAAAAAAAAGTTATTAATATTTCTTTGTGCAAAATCAAGAGAGAACCATTTTCATAATTTCTTTGTATGACCGCCTGGCCAAAACGCACCTGTCCGCATGATTTGGTATGTTTCATTGCATAATCATAAATAAAACAACCGACTCCAAGCCAATATGCTTATAAAATCAAACACATTTTAATAATATTTGAATAAAGGGTAAAGATGTAAATTTTCCAAGGCCAGACATCACTTTTGGTCACTACTGTATATCCAAATAAAACCGCTTCTCAAACAAGAAAAAATATAGGGTGGGACTTTTTCCATGGGGAATTGATTGGATGGTTGTGGTTTGCTATTGGTTGAGCTCATGTGAGTGACAGCTTGTCCCGCCTCACGCCAGTAAACATCATCTGGAAGAGATTCGAAAACTCAAAAGATTATGAGGGCACATGAATTTAAAAAAAAAAAAAAAAAAATATATATATATATATATATATATATGTGTGTGTGCATGGATAAATAATTTATAATAAATACTGCAATATTCCTTAAAAAAATAAGAATGGTCCATTTTGATTTCATGGTGACTTTAAAGGAGAAGAGTGATTCATTTGGAAGGTATGCAGATATTTTACAAAAGCTCACTGATCAGATAGTCCATCACATGTCAGACGGCACGCTCCGTCCTTGCCAAACTACCAAACAGCAGCAGCTGGCACACACCCCACTGGGCATTTTCCACTGCCCCGTCACCGCTCCATCATATGTAAAGATGAGAGGCTGTAATTCTCAAGCTATCTATTCTCAAGGTTTAGCCACACAGTCTTACCCCTCCACTCGTCCATCCACCACAGCTCCCAAACCAGGGTGGTATCCATCTCTTGTCTGCTATGGGGGGGCTGCAGGACAACCTCTTCCGGCATGGCATCACTCCCAGTGCCCCACTTACAGCCATCAGTCACTGTCTCAGCTGATAGCTCCATGTGTCAGCCGTATGGATGACTGTCGCTTACCTGTACGGACCTGCATGCCAATAGACTCGGAGTTACGGGGAACAGAGTAGTCAGTCTGTTCAAGTATTTCACATCATCTGTGACGGGATGGAAAAGCATCTTATATTTATTAAGGCTGTGAAGTGGGTGTATACTGCAAAAATACATTTCTTACTCAGTATTTTTGGCTTGTTTTCCAGTGCATATATTTAAAGGTGTTGTAGAACGTCTTTTTAAAAGATGTAATATAAGTCTAAGGTGTCCTCTGAATGTGTCTGTGAAGTTTCAGCTCAAAATATCCCATAGATTTTTTTTTTTTTTTTAGAAATTTTGGGGCATCATTAAATATGAGCCGATTTAGGCTGCGGCCCCTTTAAATGCTCACGCTCCCTGCCCCCGGAGCTCGCGCTTGCCTTTAACAGCATAAACAAAGTTCACATAGCTAATATAACCCTCAAAATTGTTCTTTACAAAGTGTTCGTCATGCAGCATGTCTAATCATGTAAGTATGGTATTTATTTGGATGTTTACATTTGATTCTGAATGAGTTTGATAGTGCTCCGTGGCTAAAGCTAACATTACACACTGTTGGAGAGATTTATAAAGAATGAAGTTGTTTATGAATTATACAGACTGCAAGTGTTTAAAAATGAAAATAACGACAGTCTTGTCTCCGTGAATACAGTAAGAAACGATGGTAACTTTAACCACATTTAACAGTACATTAGCAACATGCTAACGAAACATTTAGAAAGACAATTTACAAATATCACTAAAAATATCATGATATCATGGATCATGTCAGTTATTATTGCTCCATCTGCCATTTTTCGCTGTTGTCCTTGCTTGCTTACCTAGTCTGATGATTCTGCTGTGCACATCCAGACGTTCTGCCCTTGTCTAATGCTTGAACATGAGCTGGCATATGCAAATATTGGGGGCGTGCATATTAATGATCCCAACTGTTACGTAACAGTCAGTGTTATATTGAGATTCGCCTATTCGTCGGAGGTCTTTTAAACAAATGAGATTTATATAAGAAGGAGGAAACAATGGAGTTTGAGACTCACTGTATGTGTTTTCCATGTACTGAACTCTTGTTATTTAACTATGCCAAGATAAATTAAATTTTTTTTAAATAAAGATGCAATAAACACAATTCAGAAAGAAAACAAGTTTATTTTTCTTACCCCATTACTTTTTCTCATTTAAAGTTAATTTTGATCATTTTATCAGGAAACAAGACTTAATATCTTCTGAAAGGATTAGTTCACTTTAAAATGAAAATTACCCCATGATTTAAATGCCAGTGCATGGAAACCACCTGTTTGAAGCTCAAGATCAAAAGTGCATCCATCCATCATAAACATACTCCACACGGGGTTAATAAAGGCCTTCTGAAGTAAAGCAATGCGTATAAGTTAGAAAAATATCCATATTTAACATGTTATAAAGTAAAATAACTAGCTTCTGCCAGAGTGCCTTCCACCATGTCTTTTACGCTTGTTTTGTATGTTGAATACAGAAGGCGTAGGATGTAGCGTAAGCGTTTTGAACTGCAAGAGTTTTACACTTTCTTCCTAAGTTGAATATGGAAGGTGGTCTGGCGGAAGCTAGTTATTTTACTTTATAACAAGTTAAATATGGATATTTTTCTTACATATATGCATTGCTTTGCTTCAGAAGGCATTTATTAACTCCCCAGAGCCGTGTGGAGCACTCTAAAAAATAAAACATTGGTTCAACAAAAAAAAATGTTAACTTTTTCCACTAGAATTTTTAACTTAAGCCAATTGTGAGAATTACATTAATTCAAAGCAATATTTTGAGTTGATCCAACATAATGTTTTAAGTAAGGTGAAGACGTTTTTTTGCCACAATAAAACGCATTTCTAAGTAACATGAACTTAAAAATTGTCAACATGAATGCAACTATTTAAGTTGATCCAACATAATGTTTTAAGTAAGGTGAAGACACTTTTTGGACACAATAAAACGCATTTCTAAGTAACATGAACTTACCATGCACCGCTTGTCACCATGATGGTAAATCTCCAAAAACCCACATTAACAGAAACTCTTCTAAATTAGCATAACAAAACACTAATTACTGCTAAATCTCCCTTACCATTAATTTTGTGCAAAAAACATTATATAACACTTAATTTTAGCATTTACTCTCCCTTTCAAGTGCCATGGGCAAAGCATGATGGGAAATATAAATCCCAGCCCAGTTTTACTTAACTTAAGTTCGTCTAAATTAAAAGAAGTGTTCATACAACTCAAAACAATGAAACACGTTTACACGTCATCAGATTGTATTTTACATTAACAGAACTTAAAATTAAATACATTTTTGATTAACTGAAAATGTCATGATAGTATATCGAATCAATAGGCATAATTTGTGTCATCCAAGCTCAATAAAATAACAATTACAAGTAAAAAGTCTAACAGCATTTCAGAACTTGATTTTTTATTTCACAACAATATATATATTTAAGTAATGACTAAAGGTCCCCTGAATTAGTTTTTAGAGTGAGTATGTTTATGATGGATGGATGCACTTTCGATCTTGAGCTTCAAACAGGTGGTTTCCATGCACTGGCATTGTAAAGCTTGGGAGCATCGGGATGATTATTAATATAACTCCGATTGTATTCGTCTGAAAGAAATCATATACATCTAGGATGGCTTGAGGGTGAGTAAATCATGGGGTAATTTTGTGAACTAATCCTTTAAGTAAATTACTTCTGTTTAGATATTGTACCGGAAAACAAGACAAAAATACTGCGTAAGAAATTTACTTTGTGCAGTGGTAAGAATCTGGTTTGAGAAGTAACCAACTAAAAGTAGCAACTAACTTAGCTATATGTTTGTCAGTAGTCTGAGAGAATAGCGTGACATAATAGTGTCAATTCTAGATAACTGATCAAACGAGTAGTAGTGTAGTGCGAACAGATACTCTTAGTTAAGAATTGAACACACCCACCTAAATGGTTCTCTCTCATACGTAGCATAGGAAAGTTTGATTCAGTAAAAATTACCCTTTTTGTAGCTTGTAGGTTTATTTTGCTTGTGGTTTGCTTGACAAGCTACACTTTCAAAGCCTCCCCAAGTTTTGGGGAAAGTTACTTTTAAAAGTAATGTGTTACAATATTGCATTTCTCCCTAAAAAATTAACTAACTTGCTTTACTTAGTTACTTTTACGGAAAGTAAAGTTACTTTTGCATTATTTTTGAGCTTGCTTGTTTTTCAAATAACGAAAAAAAGTTGTATTTTTGGCAAATGTAAAGGTTCTTTCACACCAAAAGTGAAATGAATAAGCCTCAGGCTGAAGGAAATGCAAATTTACACCTGGATTGCAGAAGAATAGGATGCAGGAGAGGAAAGTTTAACACTCTAATAAAAAATAAATAAATAAATAAATAAAAGTTGAATTGTATCTTTGAAGGTCAGCAGCAAAGACATTGGTTAATAAAGTGAGATTAAAGACAAAGTATTTGTGTTATTTAACATGTTTCATTATTGCAGGTAATATTCTGAGTGTGTTTATGTGCAAGTGAGATGAGTAAATGTTCACATTTAGTCTAGAACTACAAAAACCATCATGTTTACACAGCGCTTCACTCCTGATTTCTCTCAACATGAGGAAAACATTTCAATGTATAAATGAGAAAAAGTAAAGTAAGTGCGTTACTTATTTGAAAAAGTAAACTCAGATTTTTTATTGTAAATTTAAAAGTAATGCATTAAATTACTTTAAAAAAAGTAATCTGATTACTCGCGTTAATTGTAATGCATTACCTGCAACACTGTTTTTTCATTTCAAAAGAGGGTGAACGAGAATATGGCTGAACAGAAATTATGAGGACATTAGTTGTGTTACTGTCAATATTAATCTCTTTTCAGAGTGTTATGGTTTGCAAAGACCATGCTTGAATGTGTGAATTCCAATCATTTTTCAGTAAAAATAGCAATGTACTTGGTGCAATAATCTTTGTAGACTCGTGGTTTAAAGCTTATAGAGGATTTTTTTTATAAAGGATCTTGCACAAACAAAGACTCTGCAGTATCAATTGAGAATATAATCCTGTCATTATTGGGGCCCAAGGGAGGCCTTTTTCAGCCACTCAGATGATGACAGTTCACAGTGAGTGCCTATTATTCAGGACTAAATGGAACTGAAAATGTACATGCCACACTGAACTGGCTGCTGAAAGTACAGTCCTCATGCCAGCAGAAATGGCGAATCCCTTGTAATTGTGCCATTAGTGTTCCCATTCACTTCAGTCCAAACAGGCTGTAGTCAGTCAATTGAATGTCACGACAGTATGGGAGAGTTTACTTTTATTGCCATCTCCTATGCTCTATCCTTTACATTTCCATAAAAAGATCTTTTTATCTTTGTGAATGCCTACTGACCGAAGATGTTAAATATGAATTCCATAGTATATCATTTTGATTTAAAATCGGGAAATAAATGTGGGCTTGAGAATATTTAATATAAACATTTACATTTATGTTCACTGTTATTATTTCATATTTATCATGAAATACCACTGAACCACCAAAGGCTCTATTATTTATTAGAATTAGATAAAATAATAATTCTATTTTGTAGAAACTGGTAAATTTGCAGAGGAAGGCCTCAGTCATGTTCATTTGACAAATATTCAATATTTCTTTGATTGGAAGCATTTAGTCACTCACAAGGTTCTTCGTTCAAGTATTGTAATTACATAAAACATTAGTTATTGGTGTATTGTTACTTTCTGGTCTGCCGATGAATTATGATATGAAAAAGACAAAACTGAACACTTGCATCATCATAAAAGTAGTGCTGAATCTGACTTTATTAGGTAAGGCACTTTGAAATGTATTCTCTTGCATACACACTTTGTTTTTCTTCTTCTTCTGTGGTTTATTCATTGAGACTGCCTTTATCTTGCAGGCCATGTCTGTTTCTACTTCTTTATTCCCCTGGACCATCTTTCACTCCCTGCTGGCATCTTCCTCAACACTGGAGCCATATCAATCAGCACATACTGTCACAGATGCTGAAAACTATAGGATGCTCATCTAACATGGTTCCCACACCTCTTAACCAGTGCTTTTCCATGAATTATCTAGCGGTTCGTGATTAATAAATAAGGATTTTTAAAAATATCTTTATAGAGAATGCACTCACAAAAAGCCATTTTTTAGCCAATGAAATATTTGAGCATAACCAAAAATCGTTTTAGGATTTTGCTAATTGCCGTGACTTTTTCCAGGCTGAAAAGCACAAAAATGTAACGATATTTCCAGGTTTAAATCGTGGGAACCCTGTTAGGACTGAGACACAAGTTCCAGGTTTTGAATATAATCTACTTCATACTGGAAATAGTTAATTAGCAGCTAAATTATTCAGTTAATTTATATTAATCTAATGAGTTCCCTTGTTGCTGAATATTTCATAAGGTCTGTCAAAATATAACAAGTATATTCCAATAAAAATGTGCCTCCATTAATTTGACACCTTTATAATTGTCCATCAGTGGAGGTGATTGAATGTTACAATTAAATAAACTAATTTAGAGAAACCTGTATAAAGCCTGACTGGATTAAAAATCACTTCCAATGTTGCTTAATACACTTGTGCTCTGATTCAAATAATCTGAATAATACAATTTGACAAAAAAAATAAAAATACCACTCAAACATTTTTTTAAGATAATAATTCGAATGTCGAATTTGAATTTTATTAATTTATAGGATGCAATAATGGCTGTTACTGGGTGAATAATTAGAACCCTAATTTTTAAAGTCATTTACTCCCTTGGGAGTTTAAGGCTGCGGTTAGGTTTAGCATAACCTCATTTTCAATAGTAATTACATGTGCAATCCAGTTAACGACACTTCAGTTTGCATATAAAATTACTACAAACTGTTACATTAATTTCTCATACACATTCTCATTTTACACTATTAGGACTGTGTAATGCCTGTAGATCTGGCATAAAGCAATTCCAGCCAATATAAATGCTGTTCCACATTTAATACCATTTTGGACCACACAGAGGCAGCATATATCAACAAAACACTCAAACTGAAACCTTGATTTTCTTGCCCTCAGCTAAAGCAAATCATTTTTCATTAGACATTTCCTGATGTCATTTCTTCATGTTTAATATAATGTTGATTTTTGTTTCATAGTAATGTTGTTAAATGCTCTTCAGTTTGGTCTGAGAGCGATGTTTGGATATCACAGCAGCATACTCTCTACCTGAGCGGTAAATGGTGCGCTTCAGTTCAGGTGTAGAGAAATCCACATGAAACAAGCCGAAGCGCACACTGAAGCCATCATTCCACTCAAAGTTATCCAGCAGTGACCAGGCAAAATATCCCTTTACATTCACTCCATCTTGACTGATAGCTGGAAGACAAAAACATCATGCAGTTGATCCTCAAAACAGAGCTCCCATCATATTATAATATAGTATATATATTTGAAATTCTTCCAGAAGTCTGGGTCTCAAAGCTACAAGGAATAACTGGATTTTACAATTTCAGGACTACAGTCACTCTTGTGAAAAATAAATAAGCATACTTTTAAGAGTATTTATTACAGCAATGTAATTTCTGTTGAAATTAATATGTCATGTATTTAACTATATTTATGATCACACATTTGCAACAAGTTGCAATTTAGTACATTTAAAATATGAATGTAATATTGAATAACAGTACACTAATAATAATCTAGTACATTACACATTCTTCTTTAGTATGTTATATAGTCAATAATAATTAAAGATGCACTTTTAAAAAAAAAAAAACCTTTTCATTTGACATTTTTACAAAGAGCACTTTCAAAAAAGTGTACTTAAGTGTGTCATGAAATTGTACTCTCTTTGTAAAGGGGGGTGTAATTCTGTTTCATGCTTTCTGACTTATTTACACTGTTAAAGAGTTGCATTCTCATGCTAAACATGGCCAAAGTTTCAAAACACAAGTTGGACATATGACGGAGTATTTCTGTGCCAAATACACTACTTCCGGTTTCGGACCGTGTTTTGGAGAGTTTTTTCCGAGTATGGCCCTTTATCACGTAATAAAGGGCGGAATTCCTTGTATGGCCACTTCTCCCTGAAAAGCGTGCACACACACACACACACCAACCAGAGCCTCCAAAATGAGACTGTCACCAAAGGTGTGTGACTTTGGTTGTGAGGGAAAGATTACCCTTTTCAGCTTCCCAAAGAACCCATTTTATGTTTTTTTACAAGATGTAATATAAGTCTAAGGTGTCCCCTGAATGTGTCTGTGAAGTTGCAAAATACCCCATAGATTTTTTAAATAATTTTTTTCACTGCCTATTTTGAGGCATAATTAGAAATGCGCCGATTCAGGCTGCGGCCCCTATAAATCACACGCTCTCCGCCCCCTCCCGAGCTCTCGACTCTATCACTGCATAAACAAAGTTCACACAGCTAATATAACCCTCAAAATGGATCTTTACAAAGTGTTCGTCATGCAGCATGTCTAATCGCGTAAGTACAGTGTTTATTTGGATGTTTACATTTGATTCTGAATGAGTTTGATAGTGCTCCGTGGCTAACGGCTAATGCTACACTGTTGAAGAGATTTATAAATAATGAAGTTGTGTTTATGCATTATACAGACTGCAAGTGTTTAAAAATGAAAATAAGGACGGCTCTTGTCTCCGTGAATACAGTAAGAAACGACGATAACTTTAACCACATTTAACAGTACATTAGCAACATGCTAACGAAACATTTAGAAAGACCATTTACAAATATCACTAAAAATATCATGTTATCATGAATCATATCAGTTATTATTGCTCCATCTGCCATTTTTCGCTGTTGTCCTTGCTTGCTTACCTAGTCTGATGATTCAGCTGTGCAGATCCAGACGTTAATACTGGCTGCCCTTGTGTAATGCCTTGATCATGGGCTGGCATATGCAAATATTGGGGGCGTACACCCCGACTGTCACGTAACAGTCGGTGTTATGTTGAGATTCGCCTGTTCTTCGGAGGTCTTTTAAACAAATGAGATTTATATAAGAAGGAGGAAACAATGGAGTTTGAGACTCACTGTATGTCATTTCCATGTACTGAACTCTTGTTATTCAACTATGCCAAGATAAATTCAATTTTCAATTCGATGGCACCTTTAAGGGAACAGTGGATGAAGTTTGTTTTTCCGGGGGAAAAAAACGGATTTGTGCGTGTATGTTTGTTTGTTCCCAGAATTTCGGTGATGAATGCTTTATAAACAAGTCCTAGTTTGTCACTGGATTTGCAGATCGCGGGTGGTGAGTAAAGCTGCATCAGATGTCTGTGTTTTGTTGGCAATCGGCGTGCAAGTGCATAAAATGTAAACAACGCGAACGGTTTTGTTCCCTTTTTATTATTTCGCAGCTTGCAGACGATCTCTACACAAAAGCTGCGTGTGCTCGTGACTCTTTAGCTCTGCCTACTGCAGGCACGCCTCCAGGAGCTCTGCTTTTTTCAGAAAGACTCGGTACAGCCATATCTATCTTTTATAAATATGACAAAACTAAAGACTTTTCAGAGATATGAAGGATGCAATACTACTCTATAGGTACTCAAGATTAAAATGATATTGGTAGAAACTGTGTGTGTTACCTACCCTTTAAGTACACTTAAGTGGCCTTTTATTTCATTAAATTATATCATCTGCAAGTACTTTTTTTTTTAAGAAAAACTTTTATTTTCTTTTGCCTTGAAGCACATTTCTTTTTTCACAAGGGCATTACTAGTCTGTATAAAATGAACTTTGTACTCTTCAGTTATTTATTATACATTGCGCAGAGGTAATATGACAGTACCTTTGCCAACTTCCTGCAGAGTGTCCTGATAAAACTGAGAGCGGTCGGCATCTTCAATCTGAACCGGGCCCATCTGTGAAAAGCCATTTTCTGCGATATAGATGGGCAGACTGGTATAGGTGTCCTAAAAAAACAAAACAAGCAAATGTAAATTATTTTGTTAATATGCCAATATATAAATCACTAATAAATATACTCCTAATTAAAAGAAAATAAAAGGAAGATAGAGAAAATTGTGCACTTGTACAAATAAATAAAAGTACCTTTATATATTTTAGCAATTTCCGCAATCCATCAGGAACAACAGCCAACCACTGAACCCCACATATGGGCCATGATGGGTCAACAACCCCCTCTGCCCCCAGATCCCCCACATAACTGAGCTCGTTGTTCTTACTAGCACTACTTAGATCTTTTACTTTCCGAGATGTGTAATAGTTCAGTGCAAAGAAATCCGCTGTACCCAGAGGAGTGGGCTCTTCCTTTGAGAAGTGTGGTAGCCGTAAGCCCTTCTTGTATCCCACATCCAAGCTCCTAGTCTCAATCCTGAACCTCATGGACTCTGGGTAATCTCCTGTGCAAAACACAGGCCAGGCAAACCAGCCCAGAGTGAAAGCCTTGTAGCGCTCAGTGGCTGCAGCATCTTTAGGACAGTCCGGGTCCAACGGCTCTGCCCAGTCACTGTTCAGAGCAAGAGACACTTGTCCTCCTTGTAAAGACCTGAAATGATCATTATAAGTATGCCAGGCTTTGGTGTGGGCACGCAGCATGTTATGCCCAGCCAAGTAGACTGATATTCCTGGATCTTTGATCCCAGGGGCAAATTTGCCATCCTCATGGCCCAACTTGGCACAAACATAGGGCTCATTCAGTGTTATCCAGAGCTTTACTCTGTCCCCAAAGGTCTTAAAGCAAAACCTGGCATAACTTTCAAAGATGTCAGCAATATCTGTCGAGTTCCATCCGCCAAGATCCTGTAAGGCTTGAGGTAGGTCCATGTGATACAATGTGATCATGGGCGTCACATTACAAGAAATCAAATCGTCGATCACTTTGTTATAATACGCCACACCTGAGGGTTATGAAAAAGGGTCAAACACGCAGGTAAGCAACTTCAGGGAGTGTAATGATTTAGGTAACAATAATTTGCAGACTGTCAAACATTTAAATCATTTAGGGCTTGTTACGCCTGGTCACTTCATGCGTTTTCTCTGATCAGATAGCTACCTGATTTATAAAAACGATTGCATTTACACATGGCCACATAAATGTGTCTCCGCAAAACGGATATAAATCCGATCTTCAATTCCCGCGCTGTATGCAATTTCATGGAGTTCATGTCACCGAAAGCAACAAATATTTTGAACGTAATTCTACAAAACTGAAACTGAAACAAAACATCAAATTACCATTCAATGGGATAAAATAGCTTCTCTTCCCTGCAAACGATAGCATGAAGAATGTGAATATTTAACCATGTCAAAAACAAAAGGTAAGCAGGTATCCATATTCATTTCAGTATCAGCAGACGCAAAACATTATAAAAGGTGACAACTTTTAAAGTTAAAAAATGAAATAAGTTATAAAAAACGGTATAAGTTATGTAAACGATATAAACACCTTCTGGGTTCTCGATTTTAACGATTAGAGCAACCATAAACGATGCAAAACATGCGAATTTTACGTTTTTGATAGGAATCCTATATAGAAAAATCACTCCCTGCCCTCCAGACTCATGACATCATTGCACTGCTGCAATGAACCTATTGATTGGACCGTTATCGTTAATTGCTATGATTTCATGTGAGTAACACATCATCAGAAGAGATGTGGTTGAAAGGTTTTTGATTAAACTATTACAAGGGCACTTGAATTAAAAAAAAGTGCACAGATAAATAATTTATAATAAACATTGCAATATTCCATAAAAAATAACTTTAAACATGGTAAAATGGTAAACAATTATTTGAAGCTGAAACAAAAACCAAGAAACACGCAAAAGTTTATGTTTTGTTTACTCAAACCTTTTCATGGACTAAGAATGCTAGAAGCATTTTGACTCATTTTTCATAATTTCCTGCTCCTACTGGTGAATACTTATGCTATTTAGGCCTATATCCCATTCTACTTTTTGTGTTTTTTTTAGTAAAAAATGATTTCAAAGTATCATCTACAGTGTTTGTAAATCTGTTTAGCGCAGAAAAAGAACAAGGGATTGACTTTTTTTTACTCTCATGAACCTCACACAAAGGGTAATTTTGCCCTGAGCACCTTTTGGATTGACATGATTTGTGGTTCCATCGGGAAGGAGCCGTGACCAGGATATGGACAGACGGTAATGGGTGAGACCAAGCTGTTGGATACATTTCAGGTCTTCTTTCCAGAGTTGATAGCTGTTACAGGCTACATCTCCAGTATGGTCTTCAAACACCCGTCCTTTGGTGTGGCAGAATGTGTCCCATATGCTGGGGCCTCTACCATCCATATTCCAGCCTCCTGCAAGATAGTTTAAGAACCCATTATACGTAATCTCATTTCATTTTTTGTCATGTACAACTATCAAATAACAAAGTTGAAAATTTGACTGCTACAGAATAACAAACCAACAGTCCACATCTACCTTTAACATAAGGTACTGTAGCAGTGCTATGGTACAGTGATATCAGCCTACCATGGTACTATAATGTACTTTAAAGAAAAAAGACCATATAATTACTAAGGTATTTGTCCAAAAAACATGACAATGTAATGATACCACATTAAAAACACTGCAAATTGATGCTATTGTATGCATTCTGCAGATGCTGCATCTGCACGTCGTGAAGCAAATTCAATAAACACCGCGACGTTTACTACAGTAAATATGAACACTACAAGTGTAAATGTACCTTCTATTTGATAAGCAGCAGTCGCAGCTCCCCACGCAAAGTCTTTTGGAAATACGGTGACATCCAGTAAAGACATTTTTAAGCCAACGATTAAGGGGAAACTAGACAAAGTTATCGCGCTATTAAAGGGAGTAAAAACACTTATTATCGACTAAATCCTGCATATGCTCTGCTTCAGTTTCGATAATAGCGCCGCTTAAAGTCAGCGGTGAACGTCAGCACGCCCCTGCGTGTTACGTCATCGCGCACCTCCAGCACGAGACCGAGCGAATCTTTTACAAGATACATTTTAATTTTTAAACGATTTTTTTGTTCATTTAACACCGTTAAAATACGTTTCTACATGGGAATTGAATTATACAAATGTATAACATTTTATTTAATTTACACTAGTGACTTGAAACATAACTTGTGTTTTGGCTCATCGAATTGAAATGCAGGAGTTTATCTTATCTCATGTTTAGTAAGAGACTGAAGAGCAAATAACACAAATAGGAATGAAATCTGAATAGCCCCGAGGACAGAGACCTTTGACCTGTATGAGTTGCAGTCCTCTTCACAAATGGCTTTAAATTGTTCCTGATCATAATGACAATGTATGGGAAAGATTGATGTTCCCATAGGAAACAGAAACATCTCTGCTCGATTCAGAGCCACAAAAGCTGCACACAAGGCATTGTTCTCTTCAGGTTGTTCAGATAGGGGAAACTTTTTTTTTTTTTTTTACTACTGCCAACCTGTCTAAACTTGTTTGTATTGCTGCAGTGTAAAGAGAGCCTTTTGTGAGGGCCACAAAAAACAAATGAGCACCTACACAATAGATCAAGGATCCTTTAGTATTGTGTTGCACTTTTTTTGTGTGTGTGGTTTTGTAAAGGAAAGCCATAACTTTAAAGGAAATGGATGCACTTTTTCATTAACTTTAGAAGTGGGTCAGTTGACTCTTACATGTTTAGATGACAAAGTTTATATATATTCATATTCACACAAATTCTAGGTTAAAATTTATAATAATGTATAAGGAAAAGCATATTTTTGGTGTTATAACCTGACAGCTATACTTACCTTTTAATTTTTATTTTGTGTAAATCTTAAATAGTGCTGTGGTGTTACAAATGAATTTTTACAAATAGAAATATGTAGTCTCTTAATGAATGTGAGGTGAGGTCATAAAACTGCACACTGTTTAACATAGTTTTAAATAAAGTACTGAATGTCACAGATCAGCAACCATTTAATGAAGTTTAATGACCTATTATCAAGGAAAATATTTAGTAAAAAGGGTCATTTTTAAGTGCAATTTGCAGGCCTGGAAAAGTGATGGAAATTACTAAAATTCATAGTCTTAGAAATCTAAATTAAAACTCAAAATTAACGAGAGGGTTAAAAATGATAAAACAAAAGAGGTCAAGAAATCACAAGAGCAGATTATTATTTATTTATTTATTTTCACCAAGTACAACATGTGCCTCTGTCAACATTTTTGTTGATCCTGGAACAACATTCCAATCAACCAATCAGGTTGGAGGGACAAGTTTACATTTTATGTCAAGTTTAGGCTTACAACCAGGGTTAGGTGCTTCTACATTAAAGGGTTAGTTCACCCAAAAATGAAAATTCTGTCATTTATTACTTACCCTCATGCCGTTCCACACCCGTAAGACCTTCGTTAATCTTCGGAACACAAATTAAGATATTTTAGTTGAAATCCGATGGCTCCGTGAGGCCTCCATAGGGAGCAATGACATTTCCTCTCTCAAGATCCATAAAGGTACTAAAAACATATTTAAATCGGTTCATGTGAGTACAGTGATTCAATATAAATACAATAAAGGGACGAGAATATTTTTGGAGCGCCAAAAAAAACCCAAAATATTTAGTGATGGCCGATTTCAAAACAATGCTTCATGAAGCTTCGGAGCATAATGGTTCAGTGTATCGAATCTGCTGTTCGGAGCACAAAAGTCACGTGATTTCAGCCGTTGGCAGTTTGACACACGATCTGAATCATGATTCGATACACTGGTTCATTTGTGCTCCGATGCTTCATGAAGCAGTGTTTTGAAATCGGCCATCACTAAATAAGTCGTTATTTTGTTTTGTTTTTTGGCGCTCCAAAAATATTCTCATCGCTTTATAATATTAATATTGAACCACTGTACTCACATGAACCGATTTAAATATGTTTTTAGTACCTTTATGGATCTTGAGAGAGGAAGTGTCATTGCTCCCTATGGAGGCCTCACAGAGCCGTTGGATTTCAACTAAAATATCTTAATTTGTGTTCCGAAGATTAACGAAGGTCTTACGGGTGTGGATGGCATGAGGGTGAGTAATAAACGACAGAATTTTCATTTTTGGGTGAACTAACCCTTTAATGTTATTCAGCTATCATTTCCCTTTGATTTTAGGGGGGAAAAAATGTTATATAAGGATAAGAACTGTTGCAACATACTATGTTCTGTAAATGTAATTTAATAATGATTTTACACAATTATAGCAATGTGGTATAGTATATAGATTAGTTAATAAATTAAAGGTGCAATATGTAAGAAATGTGAAGTAAAATATCCAAAAATCACTAGGCCAGTGTTATATATTTTGTTCACTTGAATACTTACAATATCCCAAATGTTTCCAACTATTTGTAAATTGTGAGAAAATTGTAATTTTAACCAAGGCTCCGGGACATGTGAGGAGTCTCCTGTGAATTGCTTCAAACCCGCGTTACCCTCGGTTTCCAGTTATATTTTGTAAAAACCATGGAAACACCAAAGACACTTTAATATATTACATGTTTTAATAGACAAGGGAACAACTGTTTGGTTACGTTTATAGACAGAAAACTAATTATTGTATATAGCGCAACACGTTTAGTCTTATTGTTTAAATCTAATTTTCTTGATTTTTTTCGAGTACCATGCTTTACCATGCCTCAGAGAAAAACACTATTTTGTCAAGTAGCTAACATAGCATAATCAGATGCAGCTTTATTTTTAGTAACAGTAATACAGAATTTTCTCCATCATACAATACATTTTAAAATTAATTGCATGCCATTTATCAACACAAGCCATCCAGCATTTAATATGATATTCTAAAATCGATCTATCTAACTGCAGTGTGAAACAAGTGTTTCACAGCAGCCACTGAGCGAACACACAGAGTAACGTTATAACATTTTCAACACACTCAAATGTATCTAATATGATAAACAGAGCTGCGTTACCTCATACTCATGACCGGAAAAGCGGAAGCGGCGCCGGCGACTGTGGCATAATAAAAGTCCCGCTGCTCGTGAGGCGTGTGTTGCGCGATCACTCCAGCGGCCTCGTTCAGCTCCCACAACACTCGGTCCTGCTCTGCTTCATACTACAGTAATGTTAATAACTTCATCCATGAACATGATTTCTTCCCGAGTCCTATCCCAATTGTTTTCCACTGGCTGTGATGTGAAGACCACATGTCCCAAGATTCTGCTCTCAAACTTGGCGTCATCAAACTACACTACAGGCCTCTAGCAACCTCTAGCAGACAGAAAATCTTACATATTGCACCTTTAATTGTCATGCTAAGTACACACAAACATCATTAATTTCAAACATGTAATTGGGAACTATACTGAAAGCAAAAAACATACCTAATATAAGCTTGCAGGCTAATCGGGTAGATGTATGCTATGCTAGTACATAAGCTAACTAAAAAACAATAAGAATGAGAAGTTATATAATTATAATCAGGCACTAAAAATACTACCCATTAAAAGTTCATTGAACCAATGGGATCACTCTGGGTCCTAAAGGAGACCCAATTCCTGGGGGGACTCAATTTCTCACCACACCGGCACCTCTCTATTTTTACCTTTAGCGCACATGTACTTCCGAAAAGTTGCTCGTACGCAACATGTTCTGAACCGAGCATCCGGAGTTCCTGGATCAGCATCTTTGTTGACACTAGAACAACATTACTATCAAATCAGATTTGGTGCACAAGTTTACAGTTAATGTCAAGTTCAGGCTTACAGCCAGGGTTAGGTGCTTCTACATTAGTGTTATTCAGCTGTCATTTCACTCTTATTTTAGGGTTAAGTTATGGGTAGGGTTTGGTTTAGGGTTAGGCCTAAATCTTCTGACAGGAATGTTGTTCCAGGATCAACAAAATATGTTGATTCAGATCCAGGAACATTTCTTACTTTGGCAAAATCAAGGTGACCAGGGATTGGGTAAATTTTCAGACAGGAATGATGTTGTTCCAGGAACAACACAATATGTTAATCAGGGACATGTCTTTTTTTGAGAAGATTTGAGAAGTCAGTCTACCTCTATAAAAAATTAGAGAGTAGGGAGTGATTGCAAAAACTTTGTTTATGGATATATAGTGGGTACGGAAAGTATTCAGACCCCCTTAAATTTTTCACTCTTTGTTATATTGCAGCCATTTGCTAAAATCATTTAAGTTCATTTTTTTCCCTCATTAATGTATACACAGCACCCAATATTGACAGAAAAACACAGAATTGTTGACATTTTTGCAGATTTATTAAAAAAGAAAAACTGAAATATCACATGGTCCTAAGTATTCAGACCATTTGCTCAGTATTTAGTAGAAGCACCCTTTTGACCTAATACAGCCATGAGTCTTTTTGGGAAAGATGCAACAACTTTTTCACACCTGGATTTGGGGATCCTCTACCATTCCACCTTGCAGATCCTCTCCAGTTCTGTCAGGTTGAATGGTAAACGTTGGTGGACAGCCATTTTTAGGTCTCTCCTGAGATGCTCAATTGGGTTTAAGTCAGGGCTCTGGCTGGGCTATTCAAGAACAGTCACGGAGTTGTTGTGAAGCCACTCCTTCGTTATTTTAGCTGTGTGCTTAGGGTCATTGTCTGGAAGGTAAACCTTCAGCCCAGTCTGAGGTCCTGAGCACTCCGGAGAAGGTTTTCGTCCAGGATATCCCTGCACTTGGCCGCGTTCATCTTTCCCTCGACTGCAACCAGTCGTCCTGTCCCTGCAGCTGAAAAACACCCCCACAGCATGATGCTGCCACCACCATGCTTCACTGTTGGGACTGTATTGGACAGGTGATGAGCAGTGCCTGGTTTTCTCCACACATACTGCTGAAGAAATTTTTTTGTAACCTTTGCCAGATCTGTGCCTTGCCACAATTCTGTCTCTGAGCTCTTCAGGCAGTTCCTTTGACCTCATGATTTTCATTTGCTCTGACATGCACTGTGAGCTGTAAGGTCTTATATAGACAGGTGTGTGGCTTACCTAATCAAGTCCAATCAGTATAATCAAACACAGCTGGACTCAAATGAAGGTGTAGAACCATCTCAAGGATGATCAGAAGAAATGGACAGCACCTGAGTTAAATATATGGGTGTCACAGCAAAGGGTCTGAATACTTAGGACCATGTGATATTTCAGTTTTTCTTTTTTAATAAATCTGCAAAAATATCAACAATTCTGTGTTTTTCTGTCAATATGGGGTGCTGTGTGTACATTAATGAGGGAAAAAAATGAACTTAAATGATTTTAGCAAATGGCTGCAATATAACAAAGAGTGAAAAATTTAAGGGGGTCTGAATACTCTCTCTCTCTCTCTCTCTCTCTCTCTCTCTCTATATATATATATATATATATGAATAAAAGGCTAAAAAACAGCATTTATTCAAAATATAAATCTTTTCTAACAATATAAGTCGTTAGTATCACTTTTTATAAATTTAACACATCCTTGCTGAATAAAAGTATTAATTTCTTTCAAAAAACAAAAAGAAAGAAAAAAATACTGACCCCAAACTTTTGAATGGTAGTGTAAATTGTTACAAAAGATTTCTATTTTAAATAAATGCTGATATTTTTTTTAACCTTTTATTCATCAAAGAATCCTGAAAAAGTATCACAGGTTATAAAATAATATTAAGCAGCACAACTGTTTCCAACATTGATAATAAATCAGCATATTAAAATGATTTCTAAAGGATCATGTGACACTGAAGACTGGAGTAATGATGCTGAAAATTCAGTTTTGATCACAGAAATAAATTATATTTTAAAGTATATTAAAATAGAAAACCATAATTTTAAATTGTAATAATATTTCACAATATTATTGTTTTTTTATGTATTTATTATTAAATAAATAAAAAACATTAAAAATGGTAATGTTTCCAAACTTTTGCCTGGTATATCATAAAAAGAAATTGAGGATATATTCTATTGACATATAGGCCCACTTACCGAAGTGTCTGTATAAAAGAAAATATCTTGTAAATGATAGGTTTGGGCAACGACAGTGGCTTTAACTAAAAGGATCGGTGTTGACTGGAGTTCAGACCAAACCTATGATGACGTCAGGGGAGGAAATGGAACATGGAGCCCGAGGCTCAGAGAACAGCAACACTCTCCGCAATGGACTGAACGGCGCTGGACACATTCACGCGTTTACCGTCTGACCGACTGCAAAAATCACACTCTGGGATTCTGGGTTACACATTCCGCTTGTATCTTTCGAAAAGCGTTTTACCGTCGTTGTAGATAGCACCATTTAAGCTTACGTTGTACAGTCGCAAAGTGGAAACCAACTTTACGCATTCAGTTTCTCAAGAATGGTTTTATTGTTTCGTCACGCGGATATATCGAGTTTAATGACCTGTTTTAGAGAATCTTAGAATAACTACCGTCTGGAAACTCCTTCGTTTTCTTTTGGAATTAAAATGTGCAATGAGAAGAGCACAGAGAAAAAGTTTATGTGAACAGATTTCCTTGAGTTTGTGAGACTGTTATCTCGGGATGGTTGCAGCTGTCTCTCTTTTAGCGCAGGAGCGAGATCTCCACTTTGACTAGAAACAAAGAAAATGCTTCGTGTAAAACAGTGGAAACTTGCGTACTATCAGCTGGAGGAGGTTTGTTGAGTTGTACAATGATTCTTGTGGAAAACAAAGAAGGATATTCGACCGCTTCCTTTCGGACTGCTTAAAACCATGATAAATCGACCCATCTAATGTTGTGTCGAGTCCGTATTTTGACCATGACTTAAAGGAGTGCTGACCAGCGTCTCTGCTTGATGGCTTTTGACGAATATTCATCGCAGAGATCGTGTTTAGATATAAACAACAACAACGAAAGGCTTTCTGGGCTATTTATATGCTAATCTAACCCCCTCTTCTTGCCGTGTGAATATCAACGAAGGCAGGAGTTATGTCGGTGGGCGCTACTTGCGTCTTTTTCCTGGCTTTTGTGCTGCTCAGAGGTTTGAGCTCTGCAGGATCGATTAAATGTAACTTCTATGAAAACTCCAAAAGTGCAGGAGGGAAAAGCTCTTCGTCTGGGGACACAGTGGACAGAAAAGTGGCCTGCAGTAACATGGAGCTCCATCAGGTGCCTTCTACTGAATCGTTTCCCAACAGAACTCTCACACTGTAAGTCAACACTCATTTACCTCACCTCACATATTGTGTTTTAATATTTAACAGTCATTTATCTCAAAAATGCCCTTAACCAGATATCACAAGGGGCATTCCTGCCATTTGACTTCATGACTTCTGGTCCTTGTGGGAAACTTTTGAAAAAGAAAGTGATTTTTCAAAAGTCATACAGGTCAAGCTGAGTGACTTAAATTGTGTTCTTAACAAACATGTTATTAAATATACAAAATAAATACATATAAATATTTAATCAACTAATCATTTGATACTATCCCCCGGTTTCACAGACAAGGCTTAAGCCTAGTCCCAGACTAAAATGCATGTTTAAGCTGTTTTAACTGAAAGCAGCTTGCGCTGACAATATCTTAAAATATGTCAGAGCTATTGATTTGTCTGAAGATGCACAGCCAGATTTTTTTTTTTTTTTCTAATGCATGTTTATAAAAGCTAAAGCCTAATCCTGGCTTAATATAAGTCCCGTTTGTGAAACCAGGCCTAAATTTGCTTATCTTTTTACAATTCTCAAGTCTCATTATTTTACTTAAAGGGTTAGTTCACCCAAAAATGAAAATTATGTCATTAATGACTCACCCTCATGTCGTTCCAAACCCATAAGACCTCCGTTCATCTTCGGAACACAGTTTAAGATATTTTAGATTTAGTCCGAGAGCTTTCTGTCCCTCCATTGAAAATGTATGTACGGTAGACTGTCCATGTCCAGAAAGGTAATAAAAACATCATCAAAGTAGTCCATGTGACATCAGTGGGTTAGTTAGAAGTTTTTGAAGCATTCGAAAATACATTTTGGTCCAAAAATAACAAAAACTACGACCTTTATTCAGCATTGTCTTCTCTTCCAGAATCCTTTCCATTGAATTGATTCCATTGAATTGATTCCATTGAATTGATTCATTGAATTGATTCCATTGAATTGATTCCATTGAATCCTTTTATTTGTCGGCGTTGGTAATGCACTTTTACGTCGCCGTGGTTGTTTTTGCCGATTACGACATCTGCGACATTTTGAAGCATCAAAAATAAATTTTGGTTTAAAAATAACAAAAACTACGACTTTATTCAGCATTGTATTCTCTTCTGGGTCTGTTGTCAATCCGCGTTCGCGACTCCGCAGTGACGCTGCTGACGTAAGACGCTGCTGACGTGTTATCTGGTGCGCCCGAGCTTCGTTTACAGTCTGAGGGAGACGCACGCTGTATTCAAGCTATTCTACGTTGTTTGTATTTTGGTATTGCTATTTTTTTAAAATGGTGCGTAAGTGTGCATGTCGCGGATGTCCTAATCGCCAAAACAACGACGTAAAAGTGCATTACCAACGCCGACAGATGAAAGGATTCAATGCAATCAATTCAATGGAAAGGATTCCGGAAGAGAAGACAATGCTGAATAAAGTCGTAGTTTTTGTTATTTTTGGACCAAAATGTATTTTCGATGCTTCAAAAAATTCTAACTAACCCACTGATGTCACATGGACTACTTTGATGATGTTTTTATTACCTTTCTGAACATGGACAGTATACTGTACATACATTTTCAATGGAGGGACAGAAAGCTCTCGGACTAAATCTAAAATATCTTAAACTGTGTTCCGAAGATGAACGGAGGTCTTACAGGTTTGGAACGACATGAGGGTGAGTCATTAATGACATAATTTTCATTTTTGGGTGAACTAACCCTTTAAGAGTGATTAACTTTTTTTGTGATTAAACCTTTTATAGGACACACACTATTAGTCAATTTAAACTGTGATTCACATTATTGACTACAATTAACTATGATTCAAATAAATACATAGAGTGGATTCAGCCATAAAATGGTCATGGTCATAACAATAGCAGGACATAATTTATCACCAGTGAACGCTTATAAAATTGAAATGGTATATTTGACTTAATTTTGGGTAACATGACCATTGTAAGCCATAATGGCTAGCAACTGTGTGCAAATTTTGTTTTGCATGGAACTGTGTGATCTTTAGCTTTTGTTACTTAATGGGATAGTTCACCAAAAAAAAAAAAAAAAAAATTCTGTCATTTACTCACCTTCATGTTGTTCCAAATGTAAAATTTGAGTTTTGCTGAAATATCGAGAGGCTGCTTGTTGCTGAATAAACTATGGTTTAAATGAGAACATGACACCTTGAACAGCATAAAGAATCCAATTGCCCACTTTCAGATTTAATTTAGGGTTTTATTTATATCTAAAAACAAAAAGTGGTTGAAACACATACATAGAGCACATCACACTTGGTAAACACAGAAGCTGGTGTGATGAATGAGAAAGCGCATGACGCATACATGAGTTTCCCTGTTTACCAGATGTGATACGCTATATGTGTGTTTTGATCATTGTTTACATGTAAATAAAAGCTTAATTAAATCTGCGAATCATATAAAGCAATTATACCTCTTCAAAAGATTTCACAAACCGCTCTGTTCATTTTGTGACACCTTTACAGCCTTTTTGGATCTATTAAGTTTTGGTTGTGTGGACTTTAAGTGGAGGACAGAAACCTCTTAATTTCTCTTCCTTAAGACACTATTAGTCTTATTGGTTTGGAACGACATGAGGGTGAGTAAATGACAGATTTTTGGTGTCGCTTTAAAGATAAAAATATTTGGTAACATAGCATAACATACCAGATTTAGTCTGAATATGTTTTGTAGGATCTTAAGAATAATTATTTTGGGTTTAGTTTTGGCCTGTGCTCTATCTGTGGCTGGCAGTGCAGCCTTATTAGAGTTTAAATGAAAAGAGGCCCACGTGACAGTGTCTTTCAGAGATGGATATCAAGCATGTCTGAAAGCCTGAATGGCTGTGCTGAGTTTAAAAAGAGAGGAAGAATGCATGTAAAAGCAAAGACTTTGGGAAAATAAACATACTGTTAGTACACACTGTTGAAACCTTGACTTAGGTGTGTATAAATTTATTTCACTACTTTTTTTTTGTACTGAAACTGAAAAAAAGTTTTCTTTTAGCTGAAAACCAAAAATAAACTTATTATTGGGTAGTTGAACTCTATATGCTGCAGGGTGTTGAATTAAACCAGTCATAGGAAAGTTCTTTGGCAACGAGATGCCTCTTGATATTTCATTCAACAAATTTTACATATTGCTACTTTAGCAACATTTTCGGTCACGGTGACATGCTAATGTAAAGTGAACATTTGATTTAGAAACCCTAGGTTGATATTATAACACTTTCTCAGCATTACATTGGTGAAGCTTTGTGAGCTGTTCCCGTTGAATGAGATGGAGGTAGTTGAAATTCAGCAGTGTCAAGTTCTCAGACCCTGTACAGGAAGTCTCAGCATTACAATAGCCAAACTTTAAACTTCATTCATGGTGTCTCATGGTTTGGCACATGAATGGCTATTTACAGATAGGTTGAGAGTGTTTATGGGCCACAAATCCAGCAGTTGTGTCACTTCACATGGAGGGGCCGACACTAGTTATCCATGGAGTCCTACTACTTCTTTTGACCTTTTCTAACCCTGAAAATCAATTACTTTCCTCAACCTGCTGTAGGATATCCTTCACCTCACACACATATGTGGGGTCAGCAGGTTTATTATACCACCCTTTCAACAGTCCCCATTTACAACCTTGTGAAATTAAGCATTTAGATTGCTTTTTTTTTTTTTTTAACTGGTTTTGGGTCAGTTGGTTTTGATCTTGTTAAAGTCGACATGAAATGAAAATTCACCCCATCAGTTTTCTACATGCATGGTATAGATCTTATTGTGTACGACGCATCCATGTTTCTTCTTTTTTGACCTCATAATTGTTAATTAAAAATGTCATAACAATCTTCCAGTGAAACAACAAACTTCTCTCTGTGCTGTATGCACGTCGTCTTCAATCATTTAGTCATTTTGCAAACTTGGGTTCATCTGCCTGCGTTTTTGAGTCCAACAACCGATGCTTAAATCCCAGTCCCTGCCATACATTTTTTTCTTGTTCGGTAATCTGTTACACTTGGATTTGCATCACAATATAGAGGAAAAGTTCTGCCACTACTTCCGTTTCTCTGCGACTTGTGCTTGGATATGGAGTTTGAGAGTTTATGCAGTGCTGCTTCTTAAATATCCTGCAAATGGCTTTAGGAAAGTTACTAAATCTCCGCCTAACGTTGACATTGTTTCTTAGTGCTCGGGATTGGTTTATAGCAATTTCTGTTGTAAGTGGATCATGTTTGTGCAGCTGTCTTTTTATGTGAGCGCAGTCATGGAGATTGTTTCTCTTAGGCAAGTGTTGAAAGCTACACCTGGACTGAGCTGTCCTCCCTAAAGCACACCTGGTAACTAGCAAGGCAGTGTGGGATAGATTTCAGAAAAGCTTCAAAATATTAATTAAAGGGTTAGTTCACCCAAAAATGAAAATTCTGTCATTTATTACTTACCCTCATGCCGTTCCACACCCGTAAGACCTTTGTTAATCTTCGGAACACAAATTAAGATATTTTTGTTGAAATCTGATGGCTCCGTGAGGCCTCCATAGGGAGCAATGGACACTTCCTCTCTCAAGATCCATAAAGGTACTAAAAACATATTTAAATCAGTTCATGTGAGCACAGTGGTTCAATAATAATATTATAAAGCGACGAGAATATTTTTGGTGCGCCAAAAAAAACAAAATAATGACTTATATAGTGATAAAAACTATAGTGATAAACACTGCTTCATGAAGCGTCGGAGCATAAATTAATCAGTGTATCGAATCATGATTCAGATCGCGTGTAAAACTGCCAACGGCTGAAATCACGTGACTTTGGCGCTCCGAACAGCTGATTTGATACACTGATTCATTTATGATCCGATGCTTCCTGAAGCAGTGTTTTGAAATCGGCCATCACTAAATAAGTTGTTATTTGTTTTGTTTTTTGGCGCACCAAAAATATTCTCGTCGCTTTATAATATTAATATTGAACCACTGTACTCACATGAACCGATTTAAATATGTTTTTAGTACCTTTATGGATCTTGAGAGAGGAAGTGTCATTGCTCCCTATGCAGGCCTCACGGAGCCATTGGATTTCAACTAAAATATCTTTATTTGTGTTCCAAAGATTAACGAAGGTCTTACGGGTGTGGAACGGCATGAGGGTAAGTAATAAATGACAGAATTTTAATTTTTGGGTGAACTAACCTCTTAAAAGTTTTGATTTAACTTAGACTTTCATCGTTTCAACTCAACAAGAAAATATCAGTTGGCAGCAATAGTGAATCATTCATCCTCAGGTCAAATAACAAAGAAATAAAACTATCGCAGATATTTTTGATGTTCAATTACTTTATCCTGTCCCCTGTTAATATGCAGAGTCAACAATAAGCCATCCGTATGTTGATTGCTCACAAATTACACACTTCACCTTTAATGTAATTATTTGTGTCTCATGAGATTGAGAAATAATCTGTCTGCAGTTTAAATAGTTGATTTTATTCTATTGGTATATCCATTTTTGCCCTATATTTCCAAATATTATACTAGCTGTTTGAATGTAGTCCATGTTTTTTTTCATTGTTTAGGAAGATTTTGTCTTGCAGAAGAAATAACTTATGTAAAATGTGCAAGCATGTTTTGCTGCTCTCTGCTTTCCAGTGCTGCTATTTGTTTGGTGTCTATAGATCCTGTAAAACCTCTGAAAATCAAGATAAGGTTGTATCTTCACCATCTGTCTCCAGCACTAGCAGACCTGCAGGTGCCTAGCCAAATGCTCATTCAAATGCTAATTATTAGAACGTCTTGCCCACTGATGTAAGTCCCAGACGAGTGGTCATCACCCCAATCACATCATGTGACCCTGTACAACTAGTCTACACCTCATTCTTGCCCACCAGACATAACTTATTGGTAGATAATGTAAATTCATGAAATATTCACAATGATTTTGCTGGCTATATGAAGTTCAGCAGCATTGTGGATATTGTAATTATTTGATGTGTTTTTATTTTGCTATTAAGAAAGATGTCCATATTAGTCCCTCTTTGTATTCTTTCATGTGATTTAAAGGTGTCAAAATTGCTGTTTATTATGTTGCCGCATAGAAATGAGTATATCATTCTTAATTTTAGGGTTGCTGATATATCGTTTTAGCATCAATATCGCAATGTCAAGTATAGGGACCATATAGAGCTGGACGATTATGACCTAAAATCAAAACCTTGATTAATTGAACATTTTACCTTGATTACGATTAATGAACAATTATTTTGTTTGTTTGTTTGTTTTTTTGCCCTCATAGTTCACTTACAAGGTTTGTACTGTAAATATGCTTTACTATTAAAGCTACCCTAGAATTAAAAAATGAATTTATCTTGGCATAGTTGAATAACAAGAGTTCAGTACATGGAAATGACATACAGTGAGTCTCAAACTCCATTGTTTCCTCCTCCTTATAAAAATCTCATTTGTTTAAAAGACCTCAGAAGAACAGACGAATCTCAACATAACACCGACTGTTACGTAACAGTCGGGATCATTAATATGTACGCCCCCAATATTTGCATATGCCAGCCCATGTTCAAGGCATTACACAAGGGCAGGCATTATTAACGTCTGGATCTGTGCACAGCTGAATCATCAGACTAGGTAAGCAAGCAAGAACAATAGCAAAAAATGGCAGATGGAGCAATAATAACTGACATGATCCATGATATCACGATATTTTTAGTGATATTTGTAAATTGTCTTTCTAAATGTTTCGCTAGCATGTTGCTAATGTACTGTTAAATGTGGTTAAAGTTACCATCATTTCTTACTGTATTCACGGAGACAAGAGCCGTCGCTGTTTTCATTATTAAACACTTGCAGTCTGTATAATGCATAAACGCATCTTCATTCTTTATAAATCTCTCCAACAGTGTAGCATTAGCCGTTAGCCACGGAGCACTATCAAACTCATTCAGAATCAAATGTAAACATCCAAATAAATACAATACTCACATAATCCGATGTATGCATGCAGCATGCATGACAAACACTTTGTAAAGATCCATTTTGAGGGTTATATTAGCTGTGTGAACTTTGTTTATGCAATGATAGAGTTGAGAGCTCGGGAGGGGGCGGAGAGCATGAGCAATTAAAGGGGCCGCAGCCTGAATTGGTGCATTTCTAATTATGCCCCAAAATAGTACACAGTACCAGTACGTAATGAGAGCGATTGCGTGTGTGAATTAGTCATACCGTCTCTCTATTAATTTTGAAGCTGTGGGTTATAAATAGTTACTTCAAAAGTAGAAAAATATTTGCTATAATAAGTTTTGAGGTTCTAAGCTACTTTAGTGATAAATCACAGGACAGCGCTGACAACTATTTTCTGCGCTCCTCTCTGTGCGCGCAAACTTCTCGTGATGCGCAGTTACTGTTTGTATGAGTGTTCGTGTCACAATGCAGCTGCGTGAGCATGGTAGCTTGATATAATAATACACATCCAATCGTCTAATCGCTTGAATGTCTAAACTGGCAAACCGTAATACACATACAACTGACAAAGTTTAGTGAAGACGCAAGGCTCACCGCTTGCGCGCCGTCTCTGTGTTCACTCTGCATTCACCTGCGTGTTGACTGGACGGGGCGGAGTCACGTGGCAACACGTGTGCTAGTATGTAAGTGGGAAGTATTAACAGGATTAAAAAAAACAAAATAACCGAACATGGGAAAATTATGTCGGTTAGAGGTTCTGAATTTCGGTTTCGATTACTTTTCGATTAATCGAAAAGTAAACTGTACAGGATCATAGTGCACCACAGTTCGAGGCGCATGTGATTCTCGGATCCATTGCAAGGTTTAACCACCATAAAGCGAAAGTTTATCATTTGAAAAGTTGAAAGTTTTAGATTCTATCAGTTTAATCATTCAAGTGATTTTTAAACCATTCGAGCACAAGAGAGCTAAAAAAGAAAAGAGAACTAAATTCGGAACTCGCATGCTGTTTTCTGTGTACACACAGAGCCACACAGACAGCACACAAACACCGAATTCCGGTCTCTTCTGCGTCTATTTGTGCTTGAATGGACTCATACATACAAATTATGTCAGAATGCCCATCTCTGCAACAGCAAGTATCCTCGTAAACAGTAGCGTATGGCTTACGTGAACGTAAACTATTAGGAAAGAAAACTGATGCGTATCATTATTTTGGATCCATGCATTCGGTCTTAAAGTGACAGCAGCCTAATATTCCATGAGTCATTATTGTTAATCAAACAACTAGATGCTAAAATAAAATCACATTTGTAGCTCTAATTAAGATTCATTCTATTTAATTTATACAGTGAAGACTAAGCAGTGTTGTTTTACATTTGATTACCTAAATACTGTTAGATTTACCTTAAAATACATAGTTTATTTAATTTGTATCTTTGTTCCATTGCATTTATGTACAGATTCACAGATTCCCCTACAAAATCACCCCAATCGTTCTAGAATGATTATTTCTTTCCAAAAAAAGCTATTCAAGTCGTCTGGTTATTTATTTTTATTTTTTTCATATTGCAATATATATCGCAGAAAAATTATCAATTATTTTCCAATATCGCGCAGCCCTACTTAATTTAGTGAAAAATGAAATGCTGAATAAATACTTTACTGCTTCACAGGAAATGCATAAATATCAACACATTTGAATATCAAAACGCTGAAAAATATATAATTTTGAGCTAGTCTACCATTCAAACATTTGAAAACTTAATGTTTTTGAAAGAACCCTCTTTTGCTCACCAAGGTATTTTCATAAAAAATTAAATTAAAAACAGTAATACTGTAAAATATTATTGCAATTTAAAATAACTGTTTTCTATTTTAACATTTTAAAATGTAATTTATTTCTGTGATGGCAAAGCTGAATTTTCAGCATCATTACTCCAGTCTTCAGTTTCACAAGAAATCATTCTAATGGCCAGGTTTAATTCATTTTCTGCGTTCCACTCCGTGCCTTTCAAAGTAAACTCCTTTGGTTATGAGCGTGGAAAGATGCATTTGGCACGTGCACACTATCTACTTTGATCACTTTAAAGCGCCCTTGCTGAAGCATTTTTTTTCTTAAACAAAAAAAACAACAACATCTTAATTGCCCTAAACTTTTGTATATTCACCAGCCCTAAATGTACAGAAAAGCAACACAGAAAGTTAAGAGAACCTTTATTATGTGAATGTTTCAGTTATCAAAAGCATAATGTGCAGTTACATTCAGAAACAAGCTCGTTTTGTGTGTTGACTTAATTTTGTAAAATAAGATCCGTTCTGAGTAAAACTTTGTAGACGCTGTTAAACTTGTACTCAGGCTCACACTAGGAGTTGTGTGTCAGTAATTCTCCTGGGCTCATATTGTAATCATGAGGGAGGGGAATCGCTCCCAGCTGGGAGATGGCTGTGCTTGTGAATATCTGTATCACTCTCAAATTGATCTTGACAGATCAGAGTCACAAGGCAGCGTGTGCTTGTTTATCCCTACAAACTTCAGAATGTTTTCAGGCATTTTTTTTCCTTTCTTCTCTTGACAGCTTTTAAATCTACAATTAAGGTTGCCAGAATGAAAATGTAAACGCAAACAAATGTAATTGCTGACAGATGAGAAGTTCATCTGAGAGATATCATACGTAATATGTAAGACTACAGCTACAATTAATGTAAATGATGATTAAACTTTCTATAGTGTTATCAATATTTTATTGTTTCATAAAACCTCAAGGCCAATATACAAAATGTTTTGAGGTTTTTTTTTTTCTGCTCCTGTGTTCTCATACATTTATAAGTGAAACAGGATATTCAATTGTGATGCATAATTTTTAAATATTTATTTTCTTTTAACTGAAAATCGAAACTGGAAATAAAGTTTATTCAATAATTAATTAATCAATCAATCAAATTTCTAATAATAGTCATTTTAAATAAAATTTTACAGAGGGCATCTTCCTGAATCTGGGAGAGTACAACGGCGGCTGTATAAAAAGATTACTTATCACTGTGAAACATCATTCTCAAGTCGTCCTTGCAAAGTTGGTTCAGATCGATCGGCTTAATCATCTGCATTTTCAAAATCCGACTCTGGCTTGAACTGACACGGTAAAACCGACGACATTATTAACTGTGTTTACAATTGCTTAAAGCCTTGGAAGCTGTGAGTCACGAATATGGTAAGGGGCATTACATTTCTGTCACACGCTTGAGGTGTTTGGCCAGTCACAACACAGTGGGTCATCTGACCAATCAAAGCACTCTGAGCTTTTCAAAAAGGCTTTGTAGAAATCAGCATGTTTCAAACAGACAAGAAAAATATAAAGTCTGAAATTTGATTTAATTCATTGGGAGTTGATTGGATTGTGATAAGTGGGTGTTAAATACCAGAGATTATAGTGGAGGAAACCGCTGGTATATAGACCTTATGTAGCCCCGCCCCTTTTCAGCGCTGCGCTCATTCTGCCCGTCTTCCTGTTTGTATTTCCACAGCATGAAGGTAAGATCTTACAGATTTATGGATGAGACGCTCATTTTAAAATCTTCCCAGTCTACTGACATTTATGACATCCGCTTCAAACATTACATTGCACTTTCGTTAACTCTACAATAAGTAAATCCACTTCACCAGCTAATTACTCTTCGACAGTGATGCCATAGAAATATACAGAGCTACTGTATAAATGGAAGTTCAAACACAGAATTGTAAAGATGGCTGTGCGGCGCACTTGTTTCTCTGGTGCGTAAGGTCTATTGGTTGAAACCTATGTAGCCTTGATTACATCAATTAAAAAGGAAAGTCCCCATTTTAGAGGAGGAGCAAGTGGTTACAGTTCAATGACATTTTTATGTATTTCTTTTACAATAACGTACACTGAATCTTCTACAGTATTCCCGGATTTGTGTATTAAAGGGGACCTATAACGCCCCTTTTACAAGATGTAATATAAGTCTCTGGTGTCCCCAGAATGTGTCTGTGAAGTTTTAGATCAAAATACACCAGATAATTTATTATAGCTTGTCAAATTTGTCCCTATTTGGGTGTGAGCAAAAACACACCATTTTTGTGTGTATCCCTTTAAATCAAATGAGCTGCTGCTCCCGGACCACTTTCCAGAAGGAGACGGAGCTTTAAACGGTTAGTTCACCCAAAAATGGTAAATTTATTACTCACCCTCGTGCCACTTTACACCCGTAAGACCTTTGTTGATCTTCGGAACACAAATTAAGATATTTTGGTTGAAATCCGATGACTCGGTGAGGCCTTCATAGTCAGCAATGACATTTCCTCTCTCAAGATCCATTAATGTACTAAAAACATATTTAAATCAATTCATGTGACCCTTTAACAGCTCGCGCGTCGGTTGCTCAACAACAACAAAGCTGGAGAATCTCACACAGCCAAAATGACAATTGTCAGTAACGGTGCTTCAGCCTTACATTGTTCAAACCAGGAGTCGGACACTGATGGAGAGACTCAGGAAGAAGTTACAACTTTTAGAATGCATCTGGACGTTTCTGAACGGTTAGTGGATAAATTTATGTAGTTGCTGTGGAGTTGATTCAACTCATCGAGTAGCATGTGTCGTCATGTTAATCTTTTGTGCAAATTCCAGTGTTTAATTGACCTTCATTTGTGAAGCAGTCCCGCGTAAAATGTCGGCATGGCAACAACACTCTACTACAACAAGGGGGCAGGGTTTATGTAAATTTTAGGGTGATGTCACTAACCTGGGAAGAAGCTCGTTGTAATCCCTACCAGCCATTTGTTGTAGTCCCTAAACGGAGATTTCTGAAAAAGAAAATATCTCCCTTTGCATTGAACTTTGAACGTCGTAACTTTGCAGATGTTGTTTATGCTCAAACAGCAACTTTACACACTAACTAAAGTTTAAAAACGTGAAATCATAATCAACAATCCGTTTAAGAGTAAATAGTATCTTTTTTTTATTTTATTTTTTATGTTGACTTTAAACAATTTACATCATGCAAATGCGTCCTCTCAGTTCATTGAGACACTTGATGATATATCTATTCCATAATGTTCTGCACATCTGGAGTTTGAAAATCCACAAACTGTTAAAGTGAGGAGAGGATAGGAACTGTTTGTGTTCTCAAAGCCAGAAAAATATGTAGGCTGTCTCAGTAGGCCAAGCTTGTAATAAAGTCACCCCTCAGCACCCCATAATAATAACAGTCTGGCTGGACCTGTTGATAAGGGGTTGTGAGCACGAGCAACCGCATCCGGTGCAACTGTCCCTAAAATGGCCAGCCACAAACAGTTGTGGTGCTTCCTCTGGAATGAACATCACTGTTTATTCCTGAATTACACAAAATGGAGGAGACATGTGGAAGATGTTTCCCCTATGTTTTGGCTCCGGAAAGCAAAAACAAACATGATTCAGCAGTGGATTTTAGCTGGTTTTCATTTGAGAAACCTACTTCTAAAGTTAGAGGCTTTTGTTTATTTTTGCTGTAATTTCATGTTTCGAAATAAAACCAAGTTAAATGCAATTCATTCCTTATTTATCCAATGCAACTGTTTTCGTTCTTGTATATCACTTGTAAGCTGTGTTTAGCACTGCACCATTTTATAGCAAAACAAATTTTCTGGTGTGTGCCTCAGCAGCCACTAAAGCTCCGCTCCATTGACAGTCATGTCAGCCAATTGGCTGTCATCTATGTGGAAAATTGAAGCAAGAAGACCTCCGATTTGTTTCAGACCTGTTCTATTAGACTGATTCAGAAGTAGGAAACATAGGTTCAATCAGTGTATTTAATTTCAGGTTTTTTTTTTTTTTTTTTTTTCATTTAGCAGGCGTTTTCATTAGGCCACAATTGTGATTTTCCTTTGGGTTTAAACTTTAAAACTTTTGGTTACCAGTTAAGACCTTTTAATGGTTACATTACCACTCCAGTTGGGTTGATATGGTAACTTTTCATATCTTTCTGTATCTTCAGCTGTTAGAAGCTTCTTTCTGATGATTAAGAGCTTGGCTAGTGTCTTGTATTCTCAGCTGCTTGTCCTTGTATTTGCTAGGCCACTTAATATTATGCAGTGAGCAATTTTTTTTTTTTTTCTGAGGTACTTTGTTCATTGAGCCCAAGGTTTTGAGGATGCAGCTGATGAAAAATAAAAATCTGAGCATGTTTGCTCATGAATTTGCAAGCAAACAACAGTAGATCTAGTTTCACACTTCATGTCCGAGTAATGTATTATTTGACTGTGGTCACCTAGTTTTTAATATCAACATCTTTTGTTTTCTCCACAGGATTTTGAGTAACAATAAAATCCAGGAACTTCTGAATGGCTCTTTCATTGGTTTGTCATCACTGGAACGACTGTAAGTTCAAAATTCTCTTTATTTGTTATATTAATTGTAGTTAATTTTAGTGTGGCTTATACACTGTTAATAGACTGTGATTAGGAAAATTATGAAAGTTCCTTCAATTCCATCCAGAAACCTCCCAGAACCAGCCTTCCCTTGTTAAAAAGTACACTGTAGCATACTTATTACAGAAATAATATACCTTTAGAATTACTTAAAAATATAAGTGGAAACTGGATGAATTGCTTTCAGACATTTAATTGTATGTTAATTGCAGTTAAATGAAAATTGGGACCCACTTTATATTAAGTGGCCTTAACTACTGTGTACTTACATTTAAATTAATCATTTGATACAATGCACTTATTGTGTACATACATGTTTTTACATTGTACTTATATTTTAAAAACACCTGCATGTAATTACATCTGTAATTAATTTCTGTAATTACATTTATCATTACACTGTTGACCCATCCCTTACCCCTTTCCCCTACCCTTAAACCTACCCATACCACCAAAGCTTTCCCTAACCTTATCCGTATCCCACCTCAATAGCAGCAAAAGTGTTTTGCAATTCAATATGAACCCAATAAGTACATTGTACTTATTTTTTGATGTAAGTACATAATAGTTAAGGCCACTTAATATAAAGTGGGACCGAAAATTGTATTATAGTTGGAATTGATATTAAATGCAGTTAGTTGAACTTTGTAACAGATCATTACACTTTGACGGCGATTCAGTTTTTGTTTTACCTTTTTAACTTCAGCGAACAAATAAACAAAGTAAATGAAGAAGTTCTAAACCAATTCATGATAACTATCTTCATTATTTATCTAAAAAAAATTATTTCATGTTTTTATTCTGAGAAAAAAAAAATGACAAAAAAGGGTGTGGTTTATTTAAGGAAACAAAAAGAACAGGTGAAGAGGTGAGGATGTGGAGATGCGGGAGTGAGATCCTGGTGGAAAATGTTTAAAGTTATGGCTATAGTGTACAGCTGAATGTACTGAAAAGCATTTATGGTAAACTAAAATGTACTTTAAAGGTGGGATAAGTAGATTTTAAAAAACGCTGTTGGACATTGTTGATATTTGAAATCAATCCAAACAAACCCACCCCTCTCTTCATTGCACCGCCTCCAAAACATACTTTTCAATCCTATTCCTAGCCACCCTGCTCCAAGTCGGTCTCGAACCTCAGCCCGTTCGCTGCTGGCAGGTGAGGCGAGTGCACTAACAACGACGCTCTAGTGGTAGTCAGTGAGCAGTGCTTTACCTGCACAACTCTCACTATCTGGCCACTGTTACACACGCAAGTGCGAGTGGATGTTTGTTTATCACAGCTGACTGGCAACAAAATGCTTCACGAAAAATAAAGCGCAGATGATGAACGAACGACATGGAAGCACAAAAAATGAACCTATAGTACTCAAGAGTAACAAACAGCACAGCAACTCCAGACAATCATGACACTCAAACCCAGTGTTACTCACATGTAAAGCAGGAATCAAAGCAGCCTTTCCGTCTGTTTTCAGGCCTTCCCGTTTAGCTCTCTCCAGTGCTGGAAAGCTTTTCTAATATAAACGCGGGTCCTAAAGATCTTGCCCAGTCATAACCCTTCATTCCAGTGATATTCTTTTGAGCTCTTTTGTATTGTCTCATCTTTCGCCCTGCAGTTGTTTTTTTTTACTCATTATATGCCCCCTAATGCTGATTGCTTACTTGTTTGTTATTGGTGTCGGGCCGACGAACTTCCAAACAGTGTTTTTCAAAATCTACTTATCCCACCTTTAATGTCATTTCTATTTCATTTTTTATGTCCTGTATTTAAATATATTTGTAATTACACATTTGTAATCATGAAGTTGCAGTTTAGTACATTTAAAATGTTAACCTTATTTAAATTATAAACCAGTACTTAACATGTACTCTAGACTGTTCCATCAGCACATCACAATAAGTGTACTTCTTATAATCAAAAGGTTATTAAAACAATTATTAAAAATGTACTTTAAAGTAAAACTTTAAAAATTCAATTAAATTAAGTTCACTTCTTTTTCAAAAGGTTTGAGAACCAAACAGTGACGTGATTGACTGATACCACAAAAGCTGCCAAATGTACATCAATCTGCAATACATTATCTGTGTACACATCACAGATAATGTATTGCAGCACACAAAGTAGTTTGATTCATTCTTTATGCAATCCTGAACTGGTTTTGATGGGTTTAAATATGTAACATTTATAGCAATCACTGTGATATTTGTAAATAAAATCTCTTCATAGTAAAGCGTCTGGAGCTGCTTTGTTTCCAGTTTAGATGTCTCCATATTTTATAATTGGAACAATCTAGTTTTGTGTCAGTTTTGGCATTCTGAGTTGTTCTGAAATGTTTATTTGATGTGGACGTTATCTGGTTTTTGACATTAAAGTCATCATGAAATCAAAATTGACCCTATTTAGCACATATTACTAGGCTTGTGCTGACCAATTAATCCATGCAAGTTAATACACAGAAAAAAAAAAAAATGTTTGTTGTAATGATCTTAAATCAAAATCTGAAAGTAATCAAAGTAATCAAAGTATTCAATATTCTGTTTAACTTGGAAATACGTCACAACACTGGAGAAAAGTCATTTGCAACTTCCGGTTCATGGGTAATTTAACGGTTCCTTTTCGAAACCAGCAGTTTTTTCAGGTAAAGTGCAAAGCTGATTGTTTCTTATTCTGATGTGGACAAGGCTATGTTGTCAAGCAGAAAGGAATCCCTGATTTTTCTGTAGAGGTACCGGTGAAGGATCATAAGGCTGTTGGAGACCTCGAGGAGGTCATGCTGAGGGCGATGTCAAGTGAAAGTTAATTATAGCCGTTGCCTTCAGGGAGCACAATCGTCTGGTCTTGGCATCAGTTTACTGCTCTGTACTTCCGTTAGGCGTTCAGTGTCACTCACTGTAGCAGTGCTGGTCAAATGCTAGAGCTCACAGCTAAATTTAGAGCCAGCCTGTACATTGAAATGCCGTATTTAGTGTTGCTGTGTATGTGTGCACTTTCCCTTATACTGCTATTATACATGACCCAGATTTTCAATGAACAGCAGCCGCTGACCAATAGGCATGTTCACGGCATATCACATAACCAGTTTCTTTCAATCAACTGCTGAATAAAGGGATTGACACAATACTTTTTTTATTACTTGTTCTTTCTCATTTAAGACTTTTCAATTTGTTTGAACCTGAAACGTGGAAGTAGTCCATTAGTTTTGTGCTTCATTTGGGGCCAGAATAACAATGTCATCCTTTAGGAACTCTAGGGGTGTATTTACCATGTCCTCATTCTTGTTAATATTCATTAAATATTCATTAAAAGGTATTTCAGGGTTTTCTGTAATTGTCCCAGTTTTTAATTTGAATATATTTTAAAATGTAATATATGTGATGCAAAGCTGAATTTTCAGCATCACTACTCCAGTGTCACATGATCCTTCAGAAATCATTCTAATATGCTGATTTGCTCAAGAAACATTTCTTATTATCAGTGTTGACAACAGTTGTGCTGCCGTTTTCAACCTTGATGCTTTTTCAGGATTCTTTGATGAATATAAAGTTAAAAAAGAACAGCATTTATTTAAAATAGAAATCTTAGAAATAGAAATTATAAACGTCTTTACTGTTACTTTTGATTAGTTTAGTGCATCCTTGCTGAATAAAACTATTAAACCCTTTCCAAAAGAAAAAATCGTTCTAACCCCACAATTTTCGACAGTATTTGTTTGTATTTTTTTCAAATTCTTCTACATATTTTCAAAATGGATTTTTTTTTACACCATAATAAATTCATTTTTCCATAGTTAATATAAAATATTTTTTAAATGTGTATGCTATTTATTTTTGTATTTCTACACACTTTAAAAAAAAATGCTGGGTTAAAAACAACCCAAGTTGGGTTGAAAATGGACAAACCCAGCAATTGGGTTAAATGTTTGCCCAACCTGCTGGGTAATTTTATTTAACTAAAATTACTTATTTGCTTGCTTAAAATGAACCCAAAGTATGTTGGAAGTTAACATTTATTAATGTTTTATAAATTAACATTTATTATTAAGTTTAATGATTAATTAAACAATAAACATTTATTAAATTGCTTATTAATAAATGTTCACCTTTTGATTATTATTGTTGCCTCTAGTAAGTTGATTTTTAATTTCCAACCTATTTTGGGTTCATTTTAAGCCAACCATATAGTAATTTTTTTTTTAAAAATAGTTGGGTTAAATAAAACAACACGTTGGGTTTGTCCATTTTCAACCCAACTTGGGTTGTTTTTAAGCCAGATCTTTTTTAGTGTATACATCCAAAATGGAAATTTGTGTAACTTTACACATTTCATTATGAATTCATTCATGAATACACCTCTTTACTCTTCATATTAGCCTCTTTTTTTTTTTTTTTTTTTTTACACAATCTACATTATAAAATGTTTCATACACAAGTCGTACCACCAAAGAGGTCTTGTAGCTTAGCCTTCATCTTACTTTCCAGTGCACATTCACCCCCGAGTAAGATCTGAGAATCATCTCATCGTACAAAGAAACAGATGGACTTTCGGCTTGTGTTTTGCTTGAATGCAAAAGAAGTTGGTGTTCGTTACAGTTGTGATTGTGGTGGAACCTTGCGTTCCAGCAGCCGGTAGACCTTGTCATTTTGAGAAATGTGTACGGAATTGAGAGCTTCCAACTGGACCGTTTAAGCCAGTTGCAAAGCTTCATCTTGATTCATGAGTGAATCTGTGCACCATTCTGTTTATAATGTGAGGGAATTCTTCACTCTTTTCATGTTGAGAAAATGATACAGTTCAGGCTATAAAGAGCTAAACCCTTGTCTTTATAACACGTTGGAAGTGTAAACATCTTTGATCTTTGCGTGCTTTGAAAGCTTGAGGAATTCATCTTCGACTCTCTTGACGGCACGGCGGGTTTCTGCGTCTGGGCTTTTTGGCACAGTTACCTTCCAGTGCTGCTCCCTATGTGCCCTCTCTGGCTTTCTGTTTTCATGCTTCTCTCTCGCTCCAATCCCTTCTGCCCAGAGCAGAGCGCTGCTTTTGTCATTCTAATAAATCGAGCTAAAGCCAGAGATGTCAGCAGTCTGATTCACGCATTATTCTCTGCACTGTGATTCTTTGTCTCTGTGTCGGTTTGTTGGAGTGTGTGTGCGCACTTTTGAAGACTGAATTGGTGAAAGGTGTTTTTTTTTTTTTGTTTTTTTTTTAAACTTTGTTGCCACCTTATTGTTGCAGTTAAAGGTAGTTCACCTAAAAATGAAAACCCTGTCATGTTGTTTAAAACCTGAATGACTGACTTCTGTGAGTTTTAAATCTACTTAAATCAACTATCAAGCTCCAGAATTACAAAAAAAATCATAAAAATATCATACATCAAGTCTTTTGAAATCATATAGAAACTTTGTGTGAAGAACTTCCAAAGAAAGAAGAAAACCAAAATTTAAGTTATTCGCTAAAAATTAACCAAAGTAGTGATTCTCAATTTGAACGAATCCATAGTTTTAAATCGGATCTTTTCAGTGAATTGGTATATTCAGTTTACAAAACCTGAATGATTTGTTCGCGAAATGGATGGATCTGGTAGTTTGACAAACTCATCCAGGAGCCGTTTATGTGACACCATTTTCAACTAAAAGCAGAAAACTATACGTTTTGGCTTTTCATTTACACGACAGTGGGGTTTTGGGTGCCTGAAAAAGCAAACATTTGAAAACAGGATTCAAAAAGTGCAAGTTTTTGAAAATGATACCGTTATTGTTTCGATGTAAACTACTAAAACGTGAATTTGTGAAAACGGTGACGTCATGCATATTACGTGTTCAGTCTATAGGTATGTAGTTTTTCTTTACAAAGTGACATCGCCAACTACTGGCCTGGCACCATAAAACAGCGTTTTTATGGATGCTTTTGAACGAGGTTTGTTTTGACAACGTTGTCGTTTGTACGCAAAAAAAAAAACAAAGGAAAAACTTTTCTATTTTTAGCACATTGTTGTCGTGTAAACATGCCCTAAATGGTTTTGTCTCAGTGATTAAAGGGATATTTCACCCAAAAATAAAATTGTTCATAATTTACTTATCCTCTTTTGTTCATCTTCAAAACACAAATTAAAATAATTTAATTAAACCTGAGATGTGACAGCAGTGAACTATCACTTTAAGCACTGGGATTTAATCATTCCCTCATAATGTGATTATAATGGGATTTTGGCAACATTGCGATTAAACTTTACCTCATGTAAACGCAATACTTCGATTAAAGTAAAGCGATTAAGCTCATAATCGTAGTAACCATAATCGAATTATACTAGATGGTGTGCGCCGATTTTAATCGCAATAAACAGGCATGTAAACACCTTGATCGCATTATTCCCTCTCTGACCAAACTGTGCATGTGCTCGGATGTACACGGATGCCTTGTGTTGTTCACACAACTTAAATGAACTCTGTGACACTCTTGTTTTCTCCTCACCAAATCGCTAAACTCTGTCAATACAACTTGCTGCTCTGCTCCATATCCTCATCCAGACGATGTGAAGAACGCAACGGCAGCATAGGCAAACCTGCCATTGCGATGTTCATCACAGCGCTGAATAATATCCAGTTTGTCCATAAAAATGTATTTTGAATTTGATGTGAGTAGATTAAAACAATACCAGTAACATGCATACTGTATACCTATCTGAGTGTGGTGTTACCATACTTATTAGCGAATAATCAGAGTAACAATTGCATGGAGTTAAGAGTTCCACTCATGTCATGTAAACATCTTACTGCAACTGAAACCTTACTCTGATGAGAAATAATTGCATTATTGGTGCACATGTAAACATAGTCGTTGAGTCAGTTTGTCAAAGAACCGGATCTTTCCAATTCACAAACAAATCATTCAATTAGGGCCACGATTAATCGCATGCTATTCTCACGCGCATTTCGTCAGTAAAGCCGGTCCCTGATTCCGCTAAATCGACATCACCTGTTTTTAAACGCAGCGCCTTTTAATAGACGGAGCCGTGTTCACGGACAAGCCACGCAATATCGCGTTCATTATCGCAGGCGATTCATCTGCGATATGAACCGATTTGCGTGGCTTTTCAGTGACTACGGCTCTGTCTATTAAAGCCGCTTCATTTGAAAGCAGGTGATGGCGATTTAGCGGTAATCAGGGACCGGCTTTACTGACGAAATGCGCGTCTGCGATTAATCGTGCAGCCCTAATTCATTACCAATTCACAAACAAATCATTCAGGCTTTGTGAACTGAATTAACCGATTCACTAAAAAGATCCGATTCAAAACAACGATTCTTTCACAAATTGAGCACCGCTACTTCTGCAAGATTTTTAGTGAATAACTTAAATTTTGGTCTGTTCTTCACACAGAGCTATCGTATGACTTCTGAAAACCACATTAATTAATTTCATGATGCTTGATTTATTCTGATTCATTTCTTTAATACCAAAATATTGTTTCAGGTAATAAAACATTTTGGCGATAAGCCAGCATATTTGTTGAAATTTGACTAGACATAATTTTTGAAAGTGTCAAATATTTCTTTAAAGACCTGTCCTAATGTATTCTGAGAAATTGTTGAAAAGCATTGAGTTTGAGCGTTCCATTTTCCCCTTTTCCCCTCTCGCTCCCCAGCCCTTGTGCAAAGGTTATAGGCAGTGCTACTGGGATGCGTGTTTGCCTTTCCACTCCAGAGAACTGCCCACTGTGACCTAAAGCTCCCCCCGCTCTTCTCTGTAGAAGTGTTTTCTCACAGAAAGAAAAGCTTTTCCATGTGCTATTCCACGTTTGCTTGACATTAAACTTTCTCAGTATTCTTTTCAGAAATATTTCTTAATCAAGAGTGGCATGTCTTAGAGATTCTGTTGTCACTAACTAAGGGGTTTAAGGCAGGAACACACCAAGGCGACGCCGACAAACTAGTGGCGACGAAAGCAGACTGCGGGGTTGGCTCACGTCGGCAGAGTCTGGGTCCACAGTTTCCCTGACACACCAAACCGATGCTCGACAGCCGACGGCCAAGTAGCACATCCGTTCTGCGTCTGCGCAAGATGAAATTCCTTTCCGTACCAGCAGGTGGCAGTAGCTGAACAGCCAATCCGAATGATCAGATGCCCAATGGACCAACGCCGATTTAACATGTCGAATCAGACAAAAAAAAGCTGACGAGGACCAACTTCAACAAAAACAAAAACTGCCCGGCGGCCGACTGTTGGCTTGGTGTGTTCCTGCCTTTAGAACGATATCAGAGTTTATTGCTGTAATGAAGCTTTCCTGTCACATCACACATGCGCACTTCAGTAAGCCTATAGAACGCAGGTTAATGTGTTTATATGCCGGGTGAAATCAAAACGGGACAATGGGCAAAAATCTAGCTGTGACGATCGGTTTATGCTTAAACCGTTTATGACCTTACTCTGATAAAGGAAAATTGGTTAAACATTTACATTTATGCATTTATCAGACATTTTTATCCAAAGCGACTTGTGTTGCATTAATGCATTTAAGGCAGTAAACATTTTGTCAATTCATGTGTTCCCTGGGAATCAAACCCATGACCCTGGCATTGCTAGCACCATGATCTGTTGTTTGTGCTACAGGAATGTTAATACATTGATATTCTTAATATTGCATTAGTGTTAAATGGTGATAACATGGTTCCTTTATATACACCTTGGTATTGAATGATTACCATATTAATATAACACTATTTACATAGTGAAGAATACCATGGTATTACTATGGTACATGTGAAAAAAAAAAAAAAGAATCCATGGTACTAAAAAACATAATACTATGACACTTTTTGATACTTTTTTTATTATTAGTTAAACTTTTAACTTTTTGCTGTTAATAGGAAAATGAAATGCTTTGAGATGCCACATTTCTAAACATTAACAAATGTTTAGAAAATCGATTTTTGAAATTTGTGATTCAGTTATAACCGTTAGAAGATAGAATTAGAATTCAAATATGTATCAATTGAAGACCGTTGTGCTGCTAAATATTTTGGTGGAAATCGTGGTACATTTTTAATGTTGTTGTTCTTCCAGAAATCCTAAAAGCATTGATATGACCGTAGTCTACCTTTTATCTCTTGCCGTATTGTGTGTTGTTGTGTGCTCCTCTATTCCACCCTCAAACCACAAATGGCACGACATCAAAGAGCCTCGCATGGTTAGTCCGCCTTTGACGCAGGAACTCTGTGATGATGTTTTGAACAGGGCTAGCTGACTAGCGCAGGTGTGGGCTCTGGGTATCTGTGACGGTAGCCTTTGAACTTATCCGGCCTTTCTCTTGTGTCGGATTCTGGAATTGTTGCACGCTTACTCATTTTATGTTCGGTCAGTGGTGGTCCTGAAGGCACTACTAGCCGTCAGTCAGTTTCTGCTATAGCCATTGTACAGTGGGCGTTTACAGTATGCCAATTGCTATAATTGATGTATAATATAGTGCAGTACATCAGGATATTATTGAATTACCTAAATAGATTCATTTTTGTAGATTGAATTACTACGTTTGAAGAGGTTCCAATCCGCATGTTACGTTACACTGCTAAATGAGAGTGATTTATTAAGGGGTGTGCGTTGGCTTATGGCTGATGGCTATGGCACGTCAAGCATCAAAAGGTTTGAGTGTTATACCCACTGGCATGTTTTCTGAGTTTTGAGTAACCTGTTATTATAGGGTTGGGTTGGCTCAGTTTAGCTCATGTTTGAAATTAACCAAAGGCCTTTTTTGAAGTGTTTGATAATGTTCAGTGCCTAAAACTGTTTTCTTTTCGCAGGGACATGAAGAACAACATAATCACACATATTGAACCAGGAGCTTTTTATGGACTTTTTGCCCTCAAAAAACTGTGAGTATTATTCTGTGTAAAATGTATTGTTGACATCAGGGTTATTATAGTTAACAAAAACTAACACCGTAAGTTTTTTGGACTGTACTAAAGCATAAGAATACCATAATATGTTTGCAGATATTTAGGAAACATGCTAAGTTCAGATATTTGTTTCTGTGAAAAACAATGCTATAGAGCTGCACAATTCTGGAAAAATTGAGAATCACAATTTTTTTTATTTATTTTTTTGTTTCAAACAGAGATCATGATTCTCCCACGATTCTGAACTGACAATTAAACAAAATAACATGTAGCCTAATTTACTCTGACAAATGTTAATTGCTGCCGTCTATTTAAAATGTTTAATGAATTTGAGTTATTTAAAAAAAATCTGTTTGAATGAGTGATTCAATAACTCACTCATAAATACTTCAATTGTTTCACTTACTGGACGAATCTAATGAATCTCCTGAATGAATGATTCAATGGCAAATACATTTCTTAATACATGAAATTGATATAATCGTTATTTGAAGCACCATGTTACTTTCAAAAAGGTGAGTTACTCTATTTTGATTGCTTCGGTAGACATCAGTGTTTATATTCTAAATGTAATAATATATAATAATTATAATAAATATAATTTTCTCCCAGTTCTTCTGTGATAATATGAATATTTGTAACACAGAAATAACGATACTGTAGCTGGGTTTCCATTACAGATTTGAGCAAAACTTTTGCAATATTTTGTAAATGTCGATAAAATATTTCCATTAACCAATGTTATGTGACTAAACTGCAATTTTTTTTTTTCTCTTGCGAGAAGTCATTCACAAAATCATGGCAATGGATGTTAGGTTTAAGTATATCGCAGCCACTACACTAGCCTTTATTTTTAATCGAAGAAGACGTAGGCGTATTATCCAAGTATTAATGGCAAGGAAAGCCCCTTATACTTGGAGAGCGGCCACGGATGTGGTGTTTTGTGTGTTTCTCCCTCCTATCAGCTTCGATGTCTTGATAAATTGTGGCATGTTCTTTGTTGTTTAGAATCCAGTGTTCCCGTAATTATTTAGTCTTTTATGAGTTTAATAAAGAACTGTCTCGTCTTCTGTCCAAACATACCGTGCCATCTTTAAAAAATGATCGAATTTTACGTACACCAGATGAACCTGTAAATGTGAAAAAACTGTTTCTATGCAGTTTTGCGAAATAATATTCCTTTTTCGATTTGCCTGAAAAACCACCTCACGTGAGTGTAAAATCTTTTTTGCGATATATATGCGAGTTTTTGCGAAATTGACTTTAGGCGTATTTTCAATTCGCAATTTAAATTTGTGCAATTTAAGAGTAATGGGAATGCAGCTTTTGTGGTTGAAAAGACTGTTTGTGAAGCTGTTTCATACATGACAACTGCTCTCTCTGGTTTAGCGGCAGCGCTGACACAGATTTGAATGTTCTGTTGTGATTTTGTCAAAGCGAATCGTTGTCATTTAGGAATGAGATCGCTTTGGTGTTTGAATCGAGATCACAGTCTTTTGACAATTAATTGTGCAGCTCTTGAATCATGCAGTTATTCTACTTTTGAAATGTGTGTTCCGTGTTGGAATATCTGTTTGTATAAAATAATAAATGACTCAATTTTGAATTTGGACTGCAGTACCCATTTCAACCACTAGCAGTCAATATTACTTACTGCGACTTTAGGGATAGTTCACCCAAAAATGAAAATTTTGTCAACATTTACTCATCCTCATGCCATTCCCCATTATATATGACTTTCTTCAGATAAACAAACACAAAGAAAATATGAAAATAATAAATCTCTGTGAGTCCATATGTGACCCGCTCTGGCGAAATGAGTCGGAAGTCGCAACGTTCTATTTTAAGATATGGGCCGATAATGTGGAAAAACAATGAAAAAAATCGATAATCGCTAATTTCAAAGAACAGACTTTCAAAAATATTCTCCCAAAGTTTCGTAGTCCAGATAATTGAGTAAAGGTATTTAAATGGCTATTAAATTTGACAAGGTTTTACCGTTTCGACTGACAGACACGCGATTGTTCCAGCCATCCTCCTGTCAGACTAGCGCTTCAGACAGTCCTTCAGACTGAAGTTTTCGTGAGGATTTATAGTTTATGGACTGTTTTGATTTCGGTAATTACATCTAGAAAGGTAAAAGCATTGATGGCATCTATAAAAGAGATATATGAAAGCGAAATGAAAGTCCAGTGAGGAGGACGCACGAGAGGAGACCTGCACGGTTAATTGGTATGTGTATACTGTAATACTGCATTTACAATGCTTATCAGTGGCATGCACTTTGATCGTGAAAGTGAAAGTGCCCTTTGCGGTCGCATTGTGGTGCCCCCGTGTTCCCATTTCTCCCGATGTGAGCTCCAGTCCATTACAATTTAGAGCGGTTAAGGCCCGGGTATACTTCATTTCCCGTGAGCCTTTTAAAGAAACTCCTTTGGCCATGAATGAATTAATTAATTCAAATAAATACTTTAAAATAATTTGAGCTTCAGCCTGGTTTAATAGCATTTATATATATATATAAAAATGTCTTTGGTCAAATTAAGCTGTAAAATAAATAGTTTATCCCTTTAAATGCAATGGATTTTGAAAGATATCAACAGATGGGTATATCTTTAAAACCATTCAAGGTATGACTTTGACGATGATATCATTTTAAAGCTTATTGTCTCATCTTTCCATTGATACAAAATTGATTCAAAATCTCAATTTTGAAATTTGGGTCACTGTGACTCATTTTGCTGGATCAGGTCACATATAATTCCATTGAATGGGTGCCACTTGGTTAACGCTTGAAAAACCACACACGGCAATCGAGACGGTAATCCATACGACCCCAGTGAATTAATCGGTGTGTTGCCACAGATTATTTTCTTAAAAATCTTAGTTTGTGTTTATCTGAAGAAAGTAAGTCTTAAATATCGGGGATGCCATGAGGGTGAGTAAATGATGAGAGAATTTTCATTTTTGGGTGAAAACTATCCCTTTTAACTAAAATAAAATACATATTAAAAAATAAAGCATTTTTTAAATACTTTTTTTTTCAGCTATTTGCCAAGGTAACATTTCTCAATTTTAACAAAAATAACTAAAACTAAAAAAACACATAGGCATATTTAAAAAAAAAAAAAAATAAAAAAAAAAAAACAAAGTCACAAAAAAATTACTAAAACTTGAACTAAAATTGAAATGAAACAGAAAATATAAAAATAAATTCAGAATATAAATAAAAACTATAATAGTATGTCAGTGATGCTAAAATAACACTGGTTGACACCTCTCTAGCGGAAATGCTCTGATTCAAGTAAAAACAGTTTCACTGTTGGGTGTGTGCAACCACGGAAATAAGACTTCATCTTTCTGCAGTTCTTCACTCCAGATGGACGATGTCCAGACAGCACTCTGCACAGCATGACTGATGCTATCTACTTTAACATGCCAGAGTGTGTGTGTGTGTGTGTGTGAGAGAGAGAGAGAGAGAGAGAGAGCACAAACTATTGAGAGCAAGAGACTTGGAAAAAAGAAAGGAGAGTTTGTTCCTTGTTTTGTGCAGAGTGAAGTATGTATATGTGGTGAGTGTTCGGCTATATACGTTCTCTAGACACGCACTGTGAGGGTTCGCGTGTATGGCATGGCTGTGTAATATGACTCACTCCTTGCCAATATAAACTGCTCTTTGGCTTGTTAAATGGAGAAGCATGCAGCTCCCCTGAAAAAGATTTGCTGTCGTCCGAACTTTTGAGAGAGTGCACAAGATGAATTTTCAGTTTTATAACCCTAGTTTCTTTGCCAACTCCATAGAAGAAAATGTCAAAGTCTCCTGAACTTTAAAAAGAAATGGCTGATGCTAATTAGAACAAAATGCATTCAGTAAGATATTATCGTCTCACAATATTCAATTCTTAAGCTAATAATTAATGTATTATCTTTTATGTGATCATGATTGAACATTATTCATATTTTATGAAACTATGAAATTATATTCAGAACTGCAACAAAATTACAGATTTAATCTTTAAAATGAATAAATATGTAATACTATCTATTATATTTGATAAACATTATATTATTTTATTATATTATTTATATAATAAATAATATAGAGTCTAGTTCTATGCCATTATAAAGCGTAGATGCATCAGGATATTTATTAAAATAACTCAGATTGTGTTCATCTGAAAGAAGAAATTCCTATACATCTAGGGTGGCTTGAGGGTGAGTAAAGCTTGGGCTAATTTTCATTTGAAAGTCAACTCATCCTTTAACTCATCCTTCATGTTGTATGGATGGAAATAATGCATTTTGTCCATAGAATGCATTTTTTCGATTCTGTATATTGATATGACTGGCAGAGTCCAAACTAATTGATAATGAAATTTATTGTTGATTATTTTAAATATCAATTATTATCCGTTTGTATTGATTAACTCTTATAACCCAATAGTTAAAGGGGTACTTCATCTCTGGCAAAATGTTTTATATAAATCTTGGCTGCCTATACAGTAGAAAGGTGAAAAAAAAAAAAAAAAATTGGTGCTACCTGACTAGAAAAAGGCTATTGTCTTCCCTTTTGCAAAATAATTTGGAAAACACCCATAATGTACCGGATGACGTGTTTTGCTGACAAATAAACATGAATTTCTATGTCCAAGTAACATGGACAACGAGTAAACAATGTTAATTTATTTACATACAGTATATGAGCGACTAGGCATGTGATGGTATTACATTTTCATGTTCCGATAATTGCTGAAGCTTTTATCATGGTATACGGTATTATCACAATATTGAAATACATTGCAAAAAAAAAAAAAGTTGTCATGTTATAAGAGGTTTAGTAACTTTTTCTAGTAACAATTGAAAGAACTGAACATTTAAACACAATAAAGCAATACACAAAAATTTATAAAGTAAACAAATGTTTCAAACAGATTAAAGTGTGAAAGAATTATGAAGAACATTAGCTTTTTACAGTAAGGTCTCATTAGTTAATTTGAAGTAATACATTAACTAACATTAACAATGAGCAATAGTTACATTTATACTAGGGGGGTTGTTGAATGCTCGACTCTGATTGGTTGATCAACGTTCTAAGGTGTGCAATTATTTTCAGGGAAACGCACGGCTAAAGTAGTTCTAGGCAGTTCCATATCACTTCGCCAAATGATTTCAATTTCAATAGGTCCTACAGCCTACAACTGCAAAAAGAAACACCAACCAATAGTAAACAATAGATGAAAATGACAAATTAGTGTCATGGTTTTCGCCACAAAATACGTTTTATTGAGTCCTGAAAGTGCTTACTGTCTCTCTCTCTCTCGCTCTCTCTCTTTCAAACGTACACACATACTGTATAACATTAGTACAGACACACACTTGCACAGAAACGTTTTGTCAGCGTTTCGCGTCATGGCCGCATTACCACCTCGGGTGTGCATTATTTTCTAAGAATTCAATGGCTGGAATTGCACTATTAAGGAATAAAAGCAAACGATTACTTGAAGTTCATCCACCAGAAAAAAGGACCCACTATCCATCTCAAAAGAATACTTTTAGACAACTTTTACACAACAAATCATGTTTTAGACAATATATAATAACCCTTCATGCTTTATATGCCTTATATTTTTGCTGTTAAACCCTCTGGTAAGATAATCCGGTAACACTTTACAATGAGGTTCATTAGTTAAACATTAGTTAATGTATTAACTAACATGAACTAACCATGAGCAATACATTTGTCTCTGTATTTACTAATCTTCGTTAACATAAGTTAATGAAAATACAGTTGTTCATTGTTTGTTCATGAGAGTTCACAGTGCATTAACTAATGTTAACAAGATTTTAATAGTAAATGTTGAAATTAACATTAACAAAGAAGTGCAGTTCATTATTAGTTTAACTAATATAGTTAACTAATGTTAACTAATGAACCTTAAAGTGTTACCGATAATCCCTTTGAATGATCCACAGTCAAATACATGATCATGCATGTTTTATATTATGGTAACAAGTTAAACCACTTGCTATTAAATGCAAATTTCAAACCATTTATGCTGTTTGCTTCACAAAGATGTGACTTTGGTGGATTCATACTAAGATTTTTGCCTAATTTTTCTATTATTGTCATTGTTCAATGTTATCTGTACATTGATGTGTATATTGATGTGCTTTTGCATGTTGAAAGGAAGCTTGTGATAAATCAAAGTGCTATATTTGTTATGTCTCATACTTGTATGTCTGAAAAATGTGGCTTGACATTAAAGTGAGCGATTAGATGGGGTTTAGAGACCTTTGCCAAAAACATGCTGGGTCATGTACGAAGACTGGAACGACTGCTAGATTGACAGTAATGGTTATGTTTTGTCTGGGATGTAATGGTAGTTTGGCTGTCAATATTGTATAAATATAGGCAGGATGAGGTCATTTCCTAATTGGTGTTTGGTGAAGTGTATATTTTGTTTTTAGAAGGAATGTTTTGCTGTATGAATGCTCTTTCACTCCATCAAGACCAGTGTTGTAATTGTAAACTAAAACTATTAAAAATTGTTTTCATTATGCAAAATAAGTCTGAAATAAAATAAAATGAATAGATGATTTAAAAAATAAAATAGAAATGTTGCCTGAATTAAATATAAATTAAAGCTGAATGGAAATATTAAAAAAAACAAAAATGACAAATGCATATAAATTACTAAAAATGTAACTAAAATTAAAATGAAAACTGAGCATAAAAATACAAGCTAATTCAAAATATTACATACTGTACACTGCAAACCCTAATAAGTTTGCAAAACTCAAAAAATTTGAGGCAGTTGGTTATAATAATTTAAGTTATTATTTAAGTTAAGAAATTCAAATTAAGCAAGCAGAACTGGCAGATTTTTATTTTTATCATTATTATTATTATTATTATTATTATTATTATTATTATTATTATTTTGTACTCATTTTAATTGTTCTTAAATTTAAATATTTGAGTAAACTAATTCATACATTTAACTTAAAATTATTATGCAAACTGAATGTAAACATTTTTATTAGTAGAAGCTTGGCAAGCTATAACTAGCTAATACAGAAAATGCTAATTTACTAAGTTGCTAACATGTTAGCAATAGCATGGTATAGCACTTGCAGAATGAGTACATCAATATAAAACATTTAACAACATACTTGCTCTCAAACCAAGTCGCATGCACAACTTGTCACCATGATGGTAACTTTCCAAAAACCCATATTATCAGAAACTCTTCTAAATTAGCATAACAAAACATTAATCACTAAATCACTAAATCTCCCACTTAATATCAATCTTGCACAAAAAACTTTATATAACACTTAATTTTAGCATTTACTCACCCTTTCAAGTGCCATGGGCAAAGCATGCTTGGAAACATAAATCCCAGCCCAGTTTCATTTAGACTCAAGTTCATCTAAATCAAAAGAAATTTGTTCATAAAACTTAAAGCTATGAAACAGTTCAGTTTATATCAGTTATGTGAACTCAAAAGAAAAAGAAAGTGCTAAATACTCATAAAAGATAATTTGACTGAACTAATTTGTTTAATTTAAGTTTTTCCTACTCAATCCAATTAATTATTTTGAGTGTTAGGGTTTACAGTGTAATAGTACATAATAATAATAGTAATAATAGTAATAATAATAATGGTATATAATATTATGGTATATAATAATACTGTAATATATCAAACTAAATACTAAGATAACACTGATCAAGACCTTACAGCTCAACAGCTAAAATAGGTGTAAAGGCTGTATTCAGAGTATAAAAATACTTAAAGATTTTGCAAATTGTATGTGGTTGTATGTATTTGATGTTTCAGTTAACATGATGTTGTAAAATGTTTTATGTTTTGACAAACCCAGCTAAGAAATGATAGTGCCTGTACGTGTTAACACTCAACACTTTCTCTTATCTTTTGTACCTTGCAGAGACTTGTCCAAAAACCTGATCGGCTGCCTCCATGTGGATGTGTTTAAAGGTCTCACAAACCTTGTTAAACTGTAAGTCCTGTTTTTGTTACTACTATGAACCTAAAGAAATGCAGAATTCTTTGAAATACCTGTTTTTCAACATAATTAAATTTCATAGAAATATGGGTTATTTATTGTATTATACAACAACTACAACAAAAACACACATGCTTTCAGTGTAAAATGAATCCGTCAATGCACGTTTCATCACATAATGCAAATGTAACGTATTTATCCATTTATCTCTCCGTCCATCTCTCCATCTGTCTGTTTATCTGCAGATATTCTTATTAGATTGTGATGATGAGAACGCAAATGTCATTGGTGGTGTTTGGCTTAGATTCATTAGCCTAATTACCCTTCACAGAATTCTGAAACTCATAACAGATGTTGTTAGATTAGAGTGTTAACGTTGACTTCCCATGGGTGTAGCGACAGCTGCAGGTGTAATAGTGAGCATCATCTTCACCAGGGTGAAGGTGAAGATTATAACTGATCCAGTCGTTTCAAGACAGCAGTTGAAGCACTGAACAGATTTCATCCCAAACAGATGTGATGTCAAGGGTATACGGAAAAAAACTGAAAACAAACTGTTTGTAATTAGGCTTTTTAGTTTAATATGGTAATGGATCCCACTTAAATGGGACTGGTGTTATAATCCTCAAGTTTATGTTTTTGGGTTTTCTTTGATTTTTATTTGTTTATATATATACATCGCTTACTGAACCTGATAAATAAAATGGAATATTGTTACTGCTATTATTATGAAATGTAACAAACTGCGACAATCTATGAAGATTGTGCTAAATTATTTAAATATCTCATAATAATAACAATATTCCATTTTATTTATCAGCATTATTCAAGATACCTAAAGGTGCAGTAAGCGATTTCTGAGAAGCGCTGTTGAAGGTGGATCAGACTGAGCATCACAACACACTTGTAGCCAATCAGCAGTATGGGGCGTGTCCACTCATGATGGGAGAGAGAGATTGAGCAAGAGGGAGATTTGAAGCAAAACTTTAGAAAGAGAGATTGCTGTGAGACATTACAAAACAGAAAAACTCAGAAGAATATCTCCAGAAAAAGAAGAGTTATGATCTTTAATGTTTCTGCTCCATATGCGAGTATAGGCCTGTTCACACCAAGAACTATAACTATAAAGATAATTATATTTCCGTCCACACTAACAAATGATAATGGTCTGTTTATTCTAAGCTCACGCGCTGTGGTTTCAAAGTGTGTACAACATGTTTTTGTTGCGTTTACATGTTTTTAACCAGCAGATGTCCTCAGCATGCTATGTTTCAAGTGAATAGCTAGTGTAATCGATCGAAGTTAATGAAACAGTGAATTTAGCCGACGAAGTCAATATAGTGGAATAAAAATAAATAAATAAATAAAATAAAAAATAGTCTTTTTCACTGCAACTTCAAAGGAAGCAAGACAATGTTGTCGAAACTAGAACTGGATACCTGAGGTAATTTTCTGTTACACTGTTTGCTAGCCTGGTATAATGATATCATCATTATTACTTGTCACCATTTAATTCCGAGGGTATAAAATGGTATATATACAGGTGCTGGTCATATAATTAGAATATCGTGAAAAAGTTCATTTTTTCTTTATTGTAAATTATTTTAAAAAATGAAACTTTCATTTATACTAGATTCCCTACATGTAAAGTAAAACATTTCAAAAGGTTTTTATTTTATTTTTATTTTTTTTTAAATTTGTTGATTAGAGCGTACAGCTAATGAAAGTCCAATATTCAGTATCTCAAAATATTAGAATATTTACATTTGAGTTTCATTAAATGACCATCCCTACAGTATAAATTCCGGGTATCTCTTGTTCTTTGAAACCACACTAATGGGGAAGACTACTGACTTGGCAATGGTCCAGGAGACAATCATTGACACCCTCCACAAAGAGAGAAAGTCACAGAAGGTCATTACTGAATGTGGTGGCTGTTTACAGAGTGATGTATCAAAGCAGATTATAAAATCCAAAGTTGACTAGAAGGAAGAAATTGGGTAGGCAAAGGTGCACAAGCAACAGGGATGACCACAAGCTTGAGAATACTATAAAGTATGTAAGTAAAGCCAATTCAAACACTTGGGAGAGCTTCACAATGAGTCAAATGAAGCCGGAGTCAGCGCATCAAGAGTCACCACACTCATACATCTTCAGGAAAAGGACTACCAAGCCACTTCTGAAACAGAAACAATGTCAGAAGCATCTTACCTGGGCTAAGGAGAAAAAGAACTGGACTGAACAGTGGTCGAAAGTCCTCTCTTCAGATAAAAGTAAATTTTGCATTTCATGTTGAAATCATGGTCCCAGAGTCTGAAGGAAGACTGGAGAGGCACAGAATCCAAGCTGCTTGAAGTCTAGTGGGAAGTTTCTGAAGTTAGTAATGATTTGGGGGGCCGTGACGTCTGCTGGTGTTGGTCCATTGTTTTTATCAAGTGCAAAGTCAATGCAGCCATCTTCCAGGAGATTTTGGAGCACTTTATGCTTCCATCTGCTGACAAGCTTTATGGAGATGCTGATTTATTTTTCCAGCAGGACTTTAGCACCTGCCCACAGTGCAAAAACCACTTCCAAAAATATACAGATGATCTGAAGGCTCAATAGTGCCTCAGCAGTGCCACAGGCTGATCACTTTCATGCCACACTTCACTGATGCTGTAATTTGTGCTAGGAGTAAGACATTTGCTGTAATATGTGCTGCTGACCAAGTATTGAGTGTACAAATGAACATATTTTAAAGAACTTGAACTTTTCTGTTTTGAAAATCCATTTTTTGATTGATCTTAGGAAATATTCTAATATTTTGAGGTACTGGATTTTGGACTTTCATGAGCTGTACGCTCTAATCATCAAAATAAAAAAAAATAAAAAAACTTTTGAAATGTTTTACTTTACATGTAGGGAATCTAGAATATATGAAAGTTTCATTTTTAAAAATAATTTACAATAAAAAAAATGAACTTTTTCACAATATTCTAATTATATGACCAGCACCTGTATGTATATGTTTTTTTGTTTTTTTTTCCTCTCTATATATCCATTTTCTTTAAAGTGTCATTGAAAAGAGGATTTGGCTTGTCAAACAGTGGTGGCTTTTTCTGGACCTCTGCAGTTATCTTCTCCACAATATCGTCTGCCATTTTAAATGCACAAGCCCTTAAATTAGAATGACAGCCAATCAGAATCCAGTGTTTTATCATTCAGCAGTTGGAAAAAAAAAATCGTTGTGAAAGTGATCCCAATTATATTGTTTCTCAATATCGTTATCATTATAGCTGTAGTGTGAACACTGCTATTGTTTTATATTTAGAACAATTTTTAGAGCTATATCTTTATCTTTATAGTTATCATTTTTATTGTGTGCAGGCCTTATCATAGGTTTTGCTATTTTGCAAAACCAAGATATGCTGGTGTCGTAAAATTAGCTATAGTAAAAGGGCAGTTTTGAGTGTCATTGTTTGTATGGAGCTATCAAGCAAACTTTTGCTTGTATACTCTTGTGTACTCTACACTTTTTTTTTTTTCTGTTCTTCCTTGTTTTTCATTTGCCATCTTCGCTTTATTTTCGCAAAGCATTATTTTGCTTCGCTTCAGCTGTGATAAAGAGACATCCACTCTTGCGTTGCATGTTCCTGCGTTCTGGGAGCGGAGCAATGAAGGGAGGGGTGTGTTTGTTTGGGTTGATTTCAAATATCAGCAGTGTTTCTCCGAAATCACTTACTGCACCTTTTAAAGGATTAGTTCACTTTCAAATAAAATTTTCCTGATAATTTACTTGCCCCCATGTCATCCAAGATGTTCATGTCTTTCTTTCTTCAGTCGAAAAGAAATTAAGGTTTTTGATGAAAACATTCCAGGATTATTCTCCTTATAGTGGACTTCAGTGGCCTTCAAACGGTTGAAGGTCAAAATTACAGTTTCAGTGTCAACTTACGGAACGAACACGGCGCCATATTCGTTTTTTTCCGTAAGTAGAATAGGGAAGGCGTAGGACATACAGCGTAAACTTTTTGAAGAATACGGAAAGCGGAAGCACATGCAAGGCGATCATTTGTGTTTATAAAGCATATACAGTTGTATTTTTTTTCTAAAATGACCGATCGTTTCGCTAGATAAGACCCTTATTCCTCTTCTGGTATCGTTTAAAGCCCTTTGAAGCTGCACTGAAACTGTCATTTTGACCTTCAACTGTCTGGAGGCCACTGAAGTCCACTATAAGGAGAATAATCCTGGAATGTTTTCATCAAAAACCTTAATTTCTTTTCGACTGACGAAAGAAAGACATGAACATCTTGGATGACATGGGGGTGAATAAATTATCAGGAAAATTTTATTTGAAAGTGAACTAATCCTTTAAGGGCAACTTACACAATATAAAACAACAAAGATGATTTATCATGTTAACATCAATTTCCATTCAGGATTGTATATTTTGCTCATCATTACCCTGTTTTTGTTGTAGTAACCTTTCGGAGAACAAGTTTTCTTCACTATCTCATGGGATCTTCGACAGCCTTGGCTCTCTGAAAGTACTGTAAGTGTTTTATTGTGCTTTGCATAATTTGCACATTGTAAAATTGCAATGTGCAACACCTGAAATAAAATGCAGATTGCAGTTTATTAGTACTCGTCTTCTCAAGCTTCATATTCATTAGCGTAAACACTTGAGATAAGCTCTCATAACACTTGGCATGTCTTCAAACATAGGGTACATTCAAAGTTTACACTCAGACCCTAGTCTAAATGTAATCCATCTGTTAATCCACACTCTGTAGAAAGGAATGATCTTATGATGTTATCAAAAAACGTTTGGCTCTGATGTAGTTTATTCAATCATTTTTGAACATGCTGTATACATTTTTAGGGAGTTTGATAGCCCGTATCTTCTGTGTGACTGTAACCTGCAATGGTTGGTGGCCTGGATCAAAGAGAAGGCTGTAGTGGTGAAGGAAACTCGCTGCTCGTTCCCTCGCTCCCTACAGGGTCAGCTAATAACCTCGCTCAAGCCTGAAACGCTCACCTGTGGTAAGAATACACTCTCACAGACTTGTTTTCTGTCATGTTGGAGATTTTACACTGACTTCTGTTGTATTTATACTGAAGTAATGTTTTCTTAGCCTCACACAAATAATTTTTTAAAATATATTTTCTTGTATATTTTTACATTTATTTCAATGTAATTCTTTTTATTAATAATGTTGTATTCTTTTTATTAAATATGTTGTATTTAAATGACATTCTGCAACATGAAGTCTGATAAGACTTTTCATGACCTATTACATATTGCACATTAGGTGCCTTATCTGTATTTTAAGATAAAGCTGATTAAAAAAAATAAATAAAAATAAAACACTTTTGCTAATAGTCTAATCAAATGTCCTAAATTGAGTTGTTGAAAAAACAAACAAACAAACAAACAAACAAACTCCAAAACCAGCGATTTCCTGTTCTTTTACTAACACACTCTCCTACACCAAAAGCAAAGTAATCCTGCTATAAATGACCTTCAGCCTTGGTTTGGGCCTCCCATTTATGTTGATTTTGGACTTTCTAACCATAGCTTGTGCAAGAACTACAATAAAACTGCTCTCAGATCACTCATTAATGTCAACTTTTGCAAAAAGCAGTTATCCGTGGCTGACCACAGTGTTCTTTTTTTTCTCTCTCTTTGTTTTTCTGCGTTCTCTATTTTAGACGCTCCTCTAGAGCTTCCCTCCTTCCAGATGACTCCATCTCAACATCAGATCGTCTTCCAGGGCGACAGCTTGCCATTTCAGTGCATGGCCTCTTTCGTGGATGAGGACATGCAAGTTCTGTGGTATCAGGATGGGAAGATGGTGGAACCTGATGCCACTCAGGGCATCTACATAGAGAAAAGCATGGTGCAGAATTGCTCTTTAATAGCCAGGTAATAGAAACCAGCCACCAAACCCAATACCGACTTCAAAATGCCATTTCTGCACACTAGATGTACATGAATCACACTATGAGCAATGTTTGCCTTGGAGCATGGCGATACATACACCTGAAATATAAACTAACACTCGATCTACCAACATTGTGCTGGAAACTGCTAGAACCTTATTGTAAAGTGTTACCATTTCAGTGGAATACTGAAATCTGTTATGCTAAACCCATTCTTCTGGAGCAACATGTTTTTGTTTGATTTGTTTTCACACAGCGCCTTGACCATTTCCAACATCCAGCCGGGATTCACTGGGAACTGGGAGTGTCGTGTGCGCACCAGTCGAGGAAACAACACTAGGACGGTCCACATTGTGGTTTTGGAGAGTTCTGCCAAGTACTGTATGCCAGATCGGGTGTCAAACAACAAGGGGGAGTATAGGTGAGTCTTGTGAACGCTTCATCAGATGTACATTACTGTTAAAAAGATTTTGAAAGAGGTTCCTTCTGCTCGCCAAGTTTGTGTCTGTTTGATCAAAAATACAGTAAAAACAGGAATATTTTGAAATATTATTACAATTTAAAGTAAATTTCAATTTGAATATATTTTAAAATGTAATTTATTCTTTTGATGCAACTTTGAATTTTCAGCACCATTACTGCAATCTCCAGTGTCACATGGCATTCAGAAATTATTTTAATATGCTAATATTATCAAAGTTGAAACTGCTTACAATTTTTGTGGAAACTGATTTTTTTTTTTTTTTTTTTTTTCCCAGGATGCAGAATAGTTTAAAATAACATTTATTTATTGTCACACTTTGATGTGTTTAATGTTAAATAAAGATATTAATTTCTAAAAAAAAAAAAAAAAAAAAAAAAAAAACACTTACTGACCCCAAACTTTGCATTGGTAAAGATGTTGAATATAACAATGATGGCTCGGCTTGGCATGTGTCATGGCTGTATTGAAAGCAGTATAAATTATTAGCATAGATCTGTCGATCATTTCATTCATTTAATCACATGTGTATGACAGTATCAAAACAAATGTCCCTTATATTTCAAATGTCCCTTATATTTTAGCTCTCCGCTGCACTCTAGTGGTTATAGATCTAAGTGAAACCTGTATTAGGGTGCAAGCAAAAACCATCAGACTGTTTGTATAATTTTTTTTAAATGTTATTGCGTATTTTAACCACTTCAATCAAGTGTATTCTCATTTAAGGCCATTCAATACTACAGACAAGTGATGTTCTTGGTACTTCCTTTCTTGCGCATTACCCTGAAGGAGATTTAGCATGTGTTTTTATCTGTATGCAGATGGCCTCGTACACTGGCTGGCATTACGGCATACTTGCCCTGTAAACGGCAGGTGACCGGAGCTGGCATTTATTCAGGCAGCTCAGCCGAAGAGAGACGTGCATGGAGGCGATGTGACCGGGGTGGACAGTGGGCGGATGACGACTACTCGCGCTGTGAATATATGAAAGACGTCACACGTGTGCTTTATATCATCAACCAGGTAGGTGACTGTAACTTTGCAATACAGTATTCTGTGTTTAATACACCTTTTTTTAGTCGGATATATTTGATTCTTCTCTGCCTGTTCTCATATTTTGCTTTCTTTTCTTAAATATCAGATGCCTCTGAATCTGACCAATGCGGTTCAGACAGCGCAGCAGCTGTTGGCTTACACTGCAGAGGCGCCCAACTTCTCTGACAAGGTTGATGTGATCTTTGTAGCAGAGATGATTGAGAAGATTGGCAAGTTTGCAGAGAAGTATAAAGAGGTGAATCAAATAAAGTAAAGTCATATAGGGGAAAAACTGTTATTGTATTAATATTAACAAACATTCAGCAGTACTGTTCTGAAATAACCGAATGTTATTTTTTCAGTGCAACCCAAAATACTTTCTTTTTTTTTTCTTTTCTTTTCTTTTTTTTTTTTTTTTAATGGAACTGTTTGTTGAACCTTTAGAATGTGCATGTGTTTTTGTTGAGTATCATATTTGATACATCATGCTTTCATGGTTCATATAGTACAATATTGTGAGAATATATTTATATGGCCAGAAAATAAAATTCGGATAGCTTGTAATGCAGGTCAGTGAGATCTTTATAACAGTATAGCAGATTTCTTGCATAAAATGCATATAAATATCACCATATCTCCTTATCATTTCTTAAGATTATATTTAAATGCTTAGTTTTATGATCAAAGCTCTGTAGTTTTTATTGTGGGTGGCAAAAAATAAAATGCAGTGCAATACAATGATGATTGAGAGATGAACAAAGAAATGTATCCTCAAAAGCCTGATGGATTATATTTGATACTCACATTTTACCATGATTTTTCTAAAAATGGATAATCAAGCAAACCAAAGTTGCTTCAGTCCAGTAAGTGTTCATCTTGAAATATTACTAACAATATAAATGTTATTCTTATGTTTTCTTCATAAAAATCAGGAAAGATTTCACAGCAAAAAGACACATGAACCACGACCTAAAGGGGGACATTTTTACAATTCTACTAAAAGGCCTTTTACTTGTTAAAAACTATAATCTGTCAATCAGATGACAGAAGGCATGTAGTCGATTGTGTACAACAGGTTTTTCAGCAAGTTTTGGTCATGTCGATAATTTAAAGGGCTTAGAAATTTGACTCGGCAGGCTTTATAGGGTTAAAATATGACAAAACAACCATTAAAATAAGCTGAAAATCAAGATATTCCTTATTTTATTTACCCTTATGGAAGCTTGTTTCCACCACTGAATAAAAAATAAAAAAAGTTAATTATCTCACAATTCTGACTTTTTTTCTCCCAATTGGGAGTTTACATCTCGCAATTCTTATTTATTTTTTTTCAGAATTGCGAGATATAAACTCAAAATTGCGAGTTATAAACTCAAAATTGTGAGTTATAAAGTCAGAATTGCGAGATATAAACTCATGCGAGTTATGAAATCAGAATTGTGAGTTATAAAGTCAGAATTGTTAGATATAAACTCGCAATTCTGAGAAAAAAGAGTCAGTCTTTTTTACCCTCAGAATTGGACTTCATGGCCCGGTTTCACAGACAGGGCTTAGCCTAAGACAGGATTAGGCCTTAGTTTAATTAGGGCATTTAAGTAGCTTTTATAAACTTTTACTAGGGGAAAAAAAAAAAAAAAAAACATTACTGGTGTACATCTTGAGACAAAACAATGACACTGACATATTTTAAGATATCTCAGTACAAGTTGCTTTCAGTTAAAACAGCTCAAACATGAATTTTAGTCTAAGACTAGCTTAAGCCAAGTTTATATCTCAATTCCAAATTTATATCTCACAATTCTAAGAAAAAATATTGTCACTATATCACATAGTTATGACCTTGTAACATGCAATTGTGACTTTATCACACAGTTCTGACTTTATAACTCACAATTATGTCTTTATATCATGCAATTCTGAGGAAAAAAAGTCAGAACTGTGAGAGATAAACTCGCAATTATGCTTTTTCTTTTTATTCCATGGTGGAAACAAGGTTCCATAATTTCTAGACCTGAATAACTGTCATATATATTTGTTATCGTGTAGAAATTGACAAAAAAAAATTCTTTATATAGTAAATTATAAATAACTAGAAGAATCATGTGGCCTTTGAATATTGTTGTGGACAGTTGGGGGCCTTAAAAGGTTTATAACCATTGATTTAAAGCAGCGTCACTGTTCGCCACCTCCATTCCTCTCTGGAGAACAAAACAGGCTTTTGCAGTTGAATCTGTAAGGAGAGGAGCAGATAGGATCAGAACGGAGGGATTTGGACACTGGGCCACAGGAACGTAGAACCGATTTTTGAGGATCAGGTTGCACTTCACTCAGTGTTGAGGGGAAATGTTATCGTGTAACACCTGCGCAGGGATCTGTACCATCATTCAACATCTCACATATTGCAAGGACACGTTATTAAATTTTACTTGCCTTGCCATTTTGCCATGCTTGTGTAATTTTGCTTTGGAATTTAGTGGAACTCAGTCATATTGAGTTGACAAAGAGGAGGCTGTTTAGGGCTCTGACATTGTTTTTTTTGATAACATTTGCAGCGTGTTTCTCTAGTGTGGGAATGTTGGACGCATCCCAGTAATCACATTTTAGTTCTTTAAAAAAAGGATTCACTTATCAACATTTTTCTGGGTGTGATGTCAGGTTGTGTTAATTTCAGGAATGCAGGAATGCAGAAGTATTGCATCTGTGGTGGGAGTGTAACAAAAATGTTCTTGTTTGTGTGCGTGTGTACATTGAATTAGTATGTAGTCTGATTGTGGGTGTAATGCACGCCAGAGGAATCAGCAGTGCTGTGGGTGTGCATGCATTGTCTCTAACTGCATTTCCTCTCTCAGCTGGGAGATGTGATGGTGGATATCTCCAGTAATCTGATGCTGGCTGATGAGCGAGTGTTATGGATGGCTCAGAGGGAGGCGCGAGCTTGCTCGCGTATCGTCGAGTGCCTGCAGAGGATTGCCGTTCTCCGAATCAGTAATGGGGCTCTGGCCTATTCTACTGTGAGTACTGCCAAAATGATTTCAGTTGTACATTTTAAAAGAACTTTCTCCTAAATTGGCAGGTATTTTTGTGATATTTCTATAATATTATAGTTTTTATTAATATTTTGAATTGGATTTTATTTTTATATTTTCAGTTTTCATTTTAATTTGTTTCATTTTTAGTTTTTATTTTATTAGATTTATGTTTATTTGTCTTTTTTTTTTTTTTTTTTTTTCAATATTCCTAGAAAAAAATTAATTTCAGTTTTAGTTATAATTTATTTTTAATTCTAATAAACTTAAACTTATTTCAATCAGTTGCCACTGCAATATTTCGACATTTTTTTAATTTTTTCAGGTTTGATTTCAATTAACGAAATGTTTTTAATAGTCTTATTTTTAGTTTTTACAATAACACTGTCGATTTTTAAAGAAATATCCCTCAGTATTCTGCTGGTTTAACCAGAATTTTAAATGAATATTATTATTATTATTATTATTTTAAATGCTCCAGAATGCTTTACCACTTGCAATTTTCATTGCAATTTTCACTGATAACTGACATTTAAGTCTTCAACAACTGATTGATAGTAATAAAAAAAAAAATCTTATGCAAGCATTTCCATTTTGTTCATCATAACAGCAAGAATGTCTATTTTAGTAACTTCAAATATTTAATTGGAATTACTGAAAAATAATGTAAGATTACTTCATAAATGGAAAAGCGATTTGATTACAGGACAGTGTTCATATATTTAGAGATGTGTGTTCATGCACAATATAAAGATAATAAATAAAAAAATGTAATTTTTTTTTTCTCAAGCAGCTGAACAGTATACGTAACTTATTTAAACTGAAATAAATGTAGATATTTGTATATATTTTCTTTGTTAAAACCTGTATATTTTCAACAAAATATAAAATGCAAAACTTTAGGGTTGGTACATTTTCAGTGTTTTTGAAAAGTCTCTTCTGCTCACCGAGGCTGCATTTATGTGATCAAAAATACAGTTTAAAAAAAAAAAAAAGAGAGAGAAATTATTGCTATATAAAAATGCTGTTTTCTATTTTAATATATTTTAAAATGTATTTAAAGGGTTATTAGTGTTATTTTTCTTACACTTTTTCAGGATTCTTGATCTGATGAATAGAAAGTTCAAAAAAGCATTTATTTTAAATACTGTAGAAGTCTTTTGTAACATTATAAACATTTACTGTTACTTTTCATCAATTTAATACATCCTCTCTAAATAAAAGTATTAATTTCTTTTTAAAAAATTATACTGAGCCCAAGCATTTGAGTGGTAGTGTAGGTTATATAAACTTTAGATAGACTTTAGTTTGAAGTAGTTTTCACAGTCCTTCAGTAACATGTGATTGAATGAGTATGGTGTGGCAACTATTCTTTTTTTTTTACCCTTGCCTGTTTCTACAGAACTCTCATAACATTGCTCTGGAGGCTCATGCGATCAAGGCCAGCAGCTTCAATGGAATGACCTGCACTCTATTCCAGAAGGTCTCACCGGAGCGCACAGCCATGGCCAGAGATCCCGACATCAACCTAGAGCGCCAGCTCAGCTTCAAATGCAACGTGACCAGCAACCTGTCAGCTTTGGCTCTCAAAGTAAGCGTTTGTCTCAGGTACTTTCTGTACGTCAGTGTGTGTGCAGTATACGGTACTGTAGATGTTTTGTCACAGCATATAAGATGAGTGTTTCTTCAATCCAAGAACTCCAATATAGCTGTGGAAGCAGGAATGTATCCATCATGTTTTGACAGTAACATTATTGCATCTCCATGTCTGCAGAACACCGTATTGGAGGCGTCATTACAGCTTCCCCCGTCTCTCTTCTCATCTCTGGGAAGTTCAGGTCAGGCTGAAGAGGCCGTCTACAAACTCCACCTTCTAGCCTTCCGCAATGGCAAACTCTTCCCCCCAACAGGAAACTCCACCGTCCTCAGTGACGGCAGCAAGAGGAGGAGTGTGGTCACACCTGTGATTCTCACAAAGATCGGTAAGAACACTCTTGGTGCTGATTCCACTGCCGTGGGCAAGATCATACATGTGCTCAAACCCACTTCATCGTTGATGTTATACTGTATTTCTACCTGGCTAGAAAGCAGATATTTTAGTTCCCCTCAATCCACAACAAATCCTTTAAATATAACGGTACTCAGAACAGGAATGAAAAATTGAAGTATAATACAAACATAAATTATAGTGGCATTCATTACAAACAACATTTATAATAAACGGCAAGCTTAAAACTATTTATTTAACGCAAAGCTGATACAAATAAACTTGTACTTCTGTCATTCAGCATTGGGGCTGTTTAAAGATGAATCGTGATTAATCACATTATATAAGAATAAAATATATAAAATAAATATGCAAAATAAATATGCATAGTAAACACACACATATTATGTGTAAACAAACTTGTTTTGGATGCGATTAATTGCAATTAATCGTTAAACAACCCTATTTGGCTTGAATCCTAATGTGTGCGCGCTTTGTGCATGTTTTGCATGCTTTGTGTTAAGTGCATTATATAATTCGCTTTGGAATATAAATTGCTGCATGTTTCAGATGATAAAACAATGTCACTTGTGTTCTGGAAAATATGTAGAGTATTCAAAAAATAAGTGTATATTTGAAACTGTTTGGAACAAAACCCACAGCACTCAACAGCAACAAAAAACAGCTCTGATCACGACATCCTCCATCCTCCAGTTGTTGATGTTGCTTAAATGAGGCATTATTTTATAAGGTTTTTTTGTTTTGTGATTTGATCTTTGCTGTACAGCATTATTATCATCCATCCCTCCCCCATTTTGTCTTCAAGCAGGTAAAGAGGCATTGTGTCATAGACACAACAACAATAATAGTATCTATAGAAGTGAGAGGGGGCGGCAAAGAAGGGCACAGGGAGCTCCTGGAAAAAAAGTTACCTGCTATAAAATATTGATTTCACTTAGAAGGATAAGCAGAGAAGAAAGCATTTGCAATCCCAAGAAAAAGCTGCAAAGGTTCCAAAAAGGGGATTTTTGAAGCAACCATTTTTGGTTCCCTAAAGAACCTTTCAGTGAACAATTCTTTAAAAGAACCTTTTTTTTTTTTTTTTTCTTAGAATTCTAAAGAAACTTTTTTCAACTATAAAGAACATTTTTTGCAATGGAAAGGTTCCATGGATGTTATAAGGGGCTTTCACACCAGAGGAACGTTTTCATAGTTTCTATATCTATTGGTGGAAGTATCTGCTTTTTGGTGCGCTCAACACCATAGGAACTGAGAATGATTTTAATTATAGGAATACCTTTTGGGGGGACTAAATTAGCTCCTACTTCAGAGTAGAGTCTAACCCAGCACAATAGTGATGTAAGTGTACACTGATTGGCCGAACTCATGTCATAGGAAACACCAGCATATGTACCACTCCGAGTTGTCTCTTAGCCCTCCGTTTTGCTCTTTCAGCACTTATACGTCTACATTCCACCTCCGTCATCACAAAACCTACAACACACAACAAAAACACAGCTCTGATCACGGCATCCTCCATCCTCCAATTGTTGATGACTCTTTTCCCGCCGTTGACAGAATTTTCTGTCATTTATGAAACAACGCTTCCCGCCATTGACGGACAATTTCTGGCTTTCCATGTTTTCACTGTTATGTGGTAGCGGACGCTATTACGTGTCTTGTGAAAGAGTAGAGGATCTTGGCAAACATGGGCAAAAAAGGAGCAGAAACAAGCGATTAAAAGTATTGCTTATGCATGTTGTAGTCTTTGGAAAAAAATAATTTTTCTCAGCTTTTTGTTCAAAATGTAGCTTTTTTTTTTTTTTTTTTTATGAAACTTGCCCACATTTAAAGGGATAGTTCACCCAAAAATGAAAATTTGATGTTTATCTGCTTACCCCCAGCGCATCCAAGATGTAGGTGACTTTGTTTCTTCAGTAGAACACAAATGATGATTTTTAACTGCAACCGCTGCCGTCTGTCAGTGGTATAATGCAAGTCAGCGGGAACTTGGACTATAAGAGTAAATAAAACACGGTAGACAAATCCAAATTAAACCCTGCGGCTCGTGACGACACATTGATGTCTTAAGACACGAAACGATCGGTTTGTGCGAGAAACCGAACAGTGTTTATATCGTTTTTTTACCTCTTATACACCACTATGTCCAACTGCATTCATCACTCGATTCGTTTGGTCTGATCGTGCTCTGACAGCGGCAGTGATGTCTCGCGCATATACTTCAATGAGAGCGAGACATCACTGCTGCTGTCAGAGCGCGATCAGACCAAACGAATTGAGTGATGAATGCCGTTGGACATAGTGGTGTATTAGAGGTAAAAAATGATATAAATACTGTTCGGTTTCTTGCACAATCCGATCGTTTCGTGTCTTAAGACATCAATATGCCATCACGATCCGCAGGGTTTAATTTGGACTTGTCTAAGCAAGTTTTATTTACTCTTATAGTAGAAGTTCCCATCCACTAGCATTATGTGACTGACAGACAACAACGGTTGGAGTTAAAAATCATAATTTGTGTTCTAGTGAAGAAACAAAGACACCTACATCTTGGATGCGCTGGGGGTAAGCAGATAAACATCAAATTTTCATTTTTGGGTGAACTATCCCTTTAAGTGTTGATTTAAAAAAAAAAAAAAAAAAAAAAAAATGAAGCTAGAATAAAACTTTTTTTTTTTTTTTTTTTTTTTTCATACACAACACAATATTCTGGGGGCCATGACATTTTTGTAAAAATGATCAAAACTGCTGGCGGGAAAATGGTTAAGAGTGTACCATCAAAGATGGTCCATAACCAGAATTGTTTTGAGTTTTATAACACAAACTGATTAAACGTCCATTCTCCTGTTTTTTTAGAGGGCTTCCAAATGAAGAACCTGCAAAGTCCAGTGAACGCCACTCTGCGGCGCTTTCTGCAAGGATCGGATGCTGTTCCCGCCTTCTGGAACTTCAGTCTGCTGGGCGGACAAGGAGGCTGGCAGAGCGACGGCTGCCGGATCCTCCACCAGGACGACAACTTCACCACAATGTCCTGCGATTCACTTAATAACTACGCTTTACTGATGGTAAGTGGCTTAAATTTTATTTTGTATAGTGCTTTTCAAAATACATAGTTTCAAAGCAGCTTTACAGAAAATGACTGTTTCAATGTTACAGTTTAGGAAGTATTCTGTTACCAGAGATAAGTTGATCAAAATACTGTCTGTATGGTAGTAATAATAAAGCAATAATATAATACATGTTATGTGGTTAGTCAACTTCCTGTATTCAATTAAGCTAACAAGCAGCAATTACAGCTTGTGCTCGTAATGATTACAATATAAGGGTAATGTTACAATATTAGGATAATATTTGAAAGTTTTGTGTGTCGATCCAAAGTTGCTGTCATCTGAAATCTTCAAAAATCACACCAAAATGTTGCTGGGCTTTCAAAGACTTTGAATATAATGCACATGTTGTATGTAGTGCTTTTACGGTACTTTTTTGTAACGTATATGGAAAAGAGCAGCCTGAACTTTTTGCTGAATAATTCCTTTTGTAGTCCTTGGAGAAAGAAATATAGTAGTTAAGCGTGAGAATTTTCATTTCACCTTCAAGTTGCAAAAATTATTTTAAATGTGTGGCGAGACGAAAATATCAATAAATATTATAATAGTATATAAGTAATACTAAAATAACACTGCTGATCAGTATTTACTGTACATATAAAAGCACATTGCTTAATAGAACAGGGTCTACTTGTGAAAGAAATACTGTGTGTAATGCTGCCGTGTGACTACGATAATAGCCAAAAGTAACAAAAAAGATGTGCAGGATTGTTAATGGATTCCAATGTTCCCATCATCCTCTTGTCATGTAATTACTTGTTATTTCAAAAGGTTTTTTTTAGTGCTGGATTGATCTGCTCTGCAATTTTATTCTGATTTTCCTTCATGTTTGACATATACCATAAGCCTTTGACTCTAGATCTACAACCTCCTGTTGTAATTAGATATTTTCATGCATCCTCAACACCCACCTTCTACCTTCCAGAAGAAGAAGAAGAAAAATCCAAATTATTAGGTGTAGAAATGCATTTGCAAATATAATCTGCTGATATGCTCTTGTCTAACAGGATCTGAACAGGACCGGGTACGACGCGTACAGCTTCAAACCTCTTCACCCTGTTATCTATGCCACAGCCATCGTCCTGGTGCTCTGCCTGCTGTCAGTCATAGTCAGTTACATCTACCACCACAAGTAAGTGTTAAAACTCATTTTCAGGGTGATAAATGCAGTTTTTTTTATTAAGTACAAGCAAGGCAAGGGTTTTGAATTTGCTGGTTTTAATGCAATATTTCTTGTGTTCGCAGGTCAGTGCGTATAAGTAAGAAGTGCTGGCACATGCTGGTTAACCTGTGCTTGCATATTCTCCTCACCTGTGCTGTGTTTGTGGGCGGCATCAACCAAACGTACAACGCAAGTGTTTGTCAAGCGGTATGTGCCTGATTTTCCACGTGTACTGTATATGAGTTTAGGGGACAATATGTATAATCAATACATTATATCTTTATACAAGTTTCTCGGTTTATATACAGAACTGCAATACTGCGCTCAAGTTCACATTTAATATTCTTAAAGTCGGCATGAATCAGATGTTTTTTCCCTGTTGTGACGTTCTGTACATCCAAATGAAATGGCTTCTGGAACAAGAAAAAATGTAGGGTGGGACTTGATTTTTTTTCGGTGGGGAATTGTTTGGATGGTTGTGGTTTGCGATCGGTGGACCTCATGTGAGTGACAGGTTGCCCTGCCCTCGCACCAATAAACGTCATCAGAGAAGAAATGTTACTGCAAGAGGGAGGGGAAGATATTTTGATTAAAGATTATGAGGGCATGTGAATTAAAAAAAAAAAAAATAATGATGTGCACAGTTAAAGCTTTTATAATATATACTGCAATATTCCATTAAAAAATATAAGAATTGACCATTTTGATTTCATGGGGACTTTAAATGGTGCTATTTTGAGAATATTTGCATTTTCATTGGCTTGAAAAGAGTTTTTCTAATGTCACGTCCTGAAGGTGGGGATAGTGCTGCATTACTCCACACTGGCCACGGCCTTGTGGTCCGGCGTAACTGCACGCAACATCTACAAACAGGTGACACGGAAGGCCAAACGCTACGAGGAGCTGGATGAGCCTCCACCTCCACCCAGACCTATGCTGAGGTAAAGGTCAATTTAATCGATGAGTAGAAGTGTAAAAAAGGCAGATTTTTTTTTATTATTTAATAAAAAAAATCAAATAAATATAATTGAATGTACAAATAATAATTTTATTAAAATAAGCAATTAAAGATAGAAATATAAAATAATATAATATAAATGTAATATAAAATGATAAATCATTTATCTTTTTTAAATAAATTAAAAAAGTACGTATGGTGTGATTGATTTTAGGGAACACAGAGTCTGGAACTTTCATTTTACACTTGAGTTGCCCAAAAGGCAAAACTTTGTGTGTTTTAAATTAAGTTCCTCTGCTTTCCACTTGGTGTCAGTAAACATACAACAGTAAGCAGGGCTTTTTTAGGTGAATTGTCCGTGGAATTTAAAATTATAATCTTTAAAGGTATATTTCACCCAAACGTTCTGTCATTTTCTCACCCTCAAGTTGTTACAAACCAGTTGAACTTACTTTCTCCAGAACACAAAAGAGGATATTTTGAAAAATGTTGGTAACCAAACAGTTTTGGTTGCCATTGACATTTTATGGACAAAAAGAATATCTTCTTTTGTGTTCTGCAGAATAAAGAAAGTCATACAGGTTTGAAACAAAATGAGGGAGAGTAAATGATGTGTAGTAAGTATTATTTTAGTACTATTTATACTACTATAGTATCCAGCTTCTAACTAACTTATGATAGAAAAACACTAGTACTTATATGCATATGTATAATCAGTTGATGTCATTTCTACAGTATTAATCTTTTAAATGATCTTTTATTTTTATATTTTCAGTTTTCATTTTAGTTTTAATTCAAGTTTTAGTAATTTTGTTATGTGCTTTTTTTTATTATATATATATATATATATATATATATATATATATATATATATATATATATATATATATATATATAATTAGTTTTAGTAATTTTAGCTCTTCGACTTTTATTTTAGATTATTTTAGAATTTTTTTTTTAATTGTTGTTTTTCATCTAATAAGATTTTCAACTAATGAAATGAAAATAAATAAATAAATAATATTTAAAAAAAAAAAATAATTTAATTAATAAAATGTTATTTATAATAGTTTTAGTTCACAATAACAACACTGTTGATGATCAGGATTTATATACCTTGCTAATTCAATTTCAACTGTAGCCTTAAACAGTATACATTGTTCTTGTTTTTTCTTCTACAGATTTTACTTAATAGGTGGAGGCATACCGATCATTGTCTGTGGAATAACAGCTGCTGCTAACATCAAAAACTATGGAAGTCAAGTTAATGCACCTTAGTAAGTATGAGTTTTAGGACATTTTTTAACTATCCCTTACAGAAAAATTCAAGCTAGGGGTCTTTGTTTGAAAAATATATTGATTGTAATTGACTGATATTGTGTAACATTTGTGTTTGGATACATTTAAGCCACGAGACAAAATGCAACGGTGTATTATGTTTCCTTCACTTTTGTTGCTATTAACGACAGACTGTACAGATACAGCCTGTGTGTGCCTCAAGGCACTTTCCAAATCCCCCTGTGAACTTTTCCTGTCATTTCATAGTCTTTCTCTGGCATGAGAAATTGCTTTTGCTATCGCTGGAGCCTAATACCCATGCTCTGTAAAGTGCAGAATAATACTTTACGGAGGAGTAAGTAGTGTAGACTTCTGAAATTGTGTGAACCTAATTATGCTGCTCTATTTTTGGCTCCCCACCTTGTGCCTGTTGGTTTCCCAGTCTCCCTTCTTTCACTTGTGACAGCTGTTTGGATTGTGTAACAGCATGGTTTAATTTGAAAATCCAGACCATCTGAGATCTTTGGGGTTTAATTAATCTCACGCTACCGTGACAAAAGAAAAAAAACGCTCTGCTGAGCATCACAGAACTCAAAAGTGTCTTACTTTTTCCCTACAATATGAAGCCCTTGATACCACCAATGTAAACCTTCAGAACTTATATGTACTTAAATATAAGAGCTACATTTAAGAGAGCAGACCTGCACTGTGACAGCTGCTTTGATTTATAAAATATGATGGCAGTGTTCTAGCACTGTTCTGTGTATATTTTATGAAAAATTTAAATTTCATTTTCATACTGCTAAGTAGAGCAATGTGGCATTGATTTACTGAAGTATAAAACAGCAAAACAGTTGTTCTCAGCTTTTCATAACATCAGTATTTTAATGTACATTCAACTAATTGACATCAAAATCTAAAAAGTAGTTTTATTATTTTGTTATTATTATTATTGGCATGAATATAGCCTTTAATGTTTATATGTCAATAAAAAAGTGTTAATCACTAATCAACAGTTATGATTTTGTCATAACAGCCCTAGCTGAATTAGTGAAAGCATTATGTTGACTTCAGAACAATTTATATTAGTGTTGTCACAATAATGGAATTTCCAACTACAATACCTTGATATCGATATAAAATATCGATATTCGATACCAATTTCCATACCATGGGGAAAATTGCCGTATCGCCATACAGATAGTCTATTATCTCATAATTTTTGGATAATATGGGTAATTTTGTTGTAATAGCTTTCACACACAGCACAGGGAGGTTTTATTTGAATCGTTGAACTACATTTACAAAAAATTTACAAAAAAGACAAGTAAACAGTCACTAATAAAATAAGAACAAATAAACAAATTGCAAATGATTGCACAAATAAATACAATAGTATAAAGAGGCAAATGAAATAAACATGCTTTAAGTTTTTCAGGTTGGTCTAACAGTAGTATTCAGGTAAGAAATACTACAGAAATGAAATTAATCAAATGTAAAATAACACTTGGAAGTTTTCATTGTAAAAATTAAATATACATTAATGCTTACAATTAAAGTTACAAAAGTTATTCAGTCAAGAGCAACGAGTGATTTTCTCTTTGTTTGATTAATATGACAGACAGCAGCAGGAATATTAGGCTAGCATCGATATAAGTATCAATATTTTTGACAAAACTAATTTATATAACAATTTGGTCACACTTTAGATTAGGGTCAAATTCTCACAATTAACTACGACTTTTGTCTCAAACTCCTAATTACTGCTTATTAATAGTTAGTAAGGTAGTTGTTAAGTTTAGGTATTGGGTAGGATTAAGGGATGTAGAATAAGGTCCTGTAGAATAAGGCATTAATATGTGCTTTATAAGTACTGCTAAACAGTCAATATCCTAATAATATGCATGCTAATAAGCAACTACTTAATAGTGAGAATTGGACCCTAAACTAAAGTCTTACCAACAATTTCTATCTGAATGTATGTATTTATGAATGCAAAATTTGAACTCTCAGAACAATTTATTGAACAAAATATTGTCAAACAACAATATAAGCATTAAAAATGTATTTAAAATGCTCCTGGCAGGGTATTATTATTATTATTATTATTATTATTATTATTATTATTATTATTATTATTATTATTGCCATCAATATAGCCTTTGCTGGAATGGCAATAAAAAAAAGAATGAATGTTAATGTGTAATGTGAACATTCAGAATTTTTTGAGTTAAACAGCAATAAAAGCATTAAAGTCACAATAAACTGAAAGGAGTGACAGATATTTTCTCCCATATTGTCATACGTCCAACTGAAATGGATTATCAAAAATTGACTTAATTCTATGCATTATTCTAATGCAAGCTTGCAGTTGATTGTAAGAAAGGACAGAGGTTTATTGGGATGAAATGATTGTACAAGTCCGACATTTGCCACCAGAAAGAAGTTTGCTTTTCACTGTAAAATCCATTTATGACATTTTTATTAAGAATTAGTAAGTCCAGATGAATTGTTCACAATATGATCAAAAACTTGCATTTAGAAAATAAATTTCCATTTCATGGCAACTTTAAAAAATGTTGTTGTTGTATTTCCTCAGCTGCTGGATGGCATGGGAACCCAGTCTCGGAGCGTTTTATGGCCCGGCAGCCTTCATCGTTTTCGTGGATTGCATGTACTTCCTCAGCATTCTCATTCAGCTCCGTCGGCATCCCGAGCGCCGCTTTGAACTCAAAGAACAGTCCGAGGAGCAGCAGCACCTTTCTGTGGCTGAAGCGACCGAAATTACACCTGCCCATCTGGAGACCTCATCCACAGCCGCCGCACACCCGGTTTTGATGTCGGCTCTGGAGAACGAACATACTTTTGTGGCCCAACTCATTGGTGTTGCAGGAGCCCTAGCTCTTTATGTAACAGTGTGGGTGTTTGGTGCTCTCGCGGTGTCCCAGGAGCATCCAGCGGATTTGGTGTTCGCCTGCCTGTTCGGCGCTGTTGCTTTAGCCCTCGGGGCGTTTTTTGTGGCGCACCATTGCGTAAACCGCCAGGACATGCGTCGTCATTGGTCACGAGCTTGTTGCCTGATTCGCCGTAACTACGGCGTACAAGTTGATTCCCTGCTATTGCCTATCACGGTTACCGGTGGCTCTGTGCTGACGGCCAGGGGAAACAGTGAAGCAGCGAAGTGTCCAGCCAGCAGCGCTGAATCCTCCTGCACCAATAAGAGTGCACCGAGCGTACGCAACTCCACCCAAGGCTGTAAACTGACCAATCTGCAGGTCGAAGCCGCTCAGTGCAAAGCGGCCCCTTCAACGGCCAATGGGAACGGCTTTACTGGACAACAGCCTTGACTGAACATTCAGTCGACAATGAGATTAAGATGCATGTAGCGCCTGTTGAGGTCCAGTATCGGCCCAGCTCAGTCAACAACAACAATCTTCCGGGAACGGGCAACGCGAACATCAACGGTCACTCGGGGCGACACCACAAGAACCGTACAAGAGCTCATCGGGCCAGCAGGCTCACCGTTTTGCGCGAGTACTCTTACGACGTCCCGACCAGCGTGGAAGGCAGCGTGCAAAGCGTCCCGCACAAGCGCCACCATCACGAGAGCCTACACGCCCGCAATAGCCGACGGGCGGCCTATTTGGCTTACCGGGAGCGCCAGCAGAGCCAGCTTCAACAGGACAGCAGCGACGCCAGCGCCAGTTTGCCGCGCCGCTCACGCCATCTTGGCCAAAGGTGGAGGCGTTCCGCCTCGGTAATGGTTTCGGGCACGGCCTCAGCAACAATGTGGGGAACGGCGTCAGTAATGGAAGCTTAGTCGGAGGAGGGGACGGATCTGGGACCGATGTCACCAGCCAAATTAGAGACTGTCCAAAACAACCCCTCGCTGTTGAACTGGAGGTACAGCCCAAGTCTTACGGGTTGAATCTAGCGTGCCAAAACGGACCTGCCAAAGACTCAGAGAGACTACAGAATTTGTCCCCCCTAAATGTGGAGAGTTCAGGGAATATTAAGACTGGCTTGTGGAAGCACGAAACTACTGTGTAGCAAGATTCCCTTCTCAGAGACTACAAATCAGACTTTTATCTATAACTGTGAATCTTTTATTTTATGATTTTGGTGGTACAGTTTGTAAAAATAGTTCCTAAATGAATTTACGTTTTAATGTTTATGTTCGAAAACTGAGTACCTACAAATGCTTGGCTGCGAATCATCATAGTCAGTCTACAAATGGTCTATTTTTGTACCCTTTAGCCCATTTTGTATTTTCAATCTGACATTTGATATGTGAAGATGCATGACTCGCTGCCCTTTGAGTATATGTTGGCTGAATCTCTTAATGTGTTTTCACATAATTGTGGCCATCGAAGTAGTAGTAATAATAATAATAATAATAATAATAAAAAAAATGCAGCCCACTTAATCTCATCTCTGAGTTCCAGAGGTGAGTTCAGACCCCTTCATCTGAGAGCTTCCTTTAGGCCTTGTGGTTTTGATTAATTGGGAGCTTATTAAAGGATTAGTTCACTTCAGAATTAAAATTTCCTGATAATTTACTCACCCCCATGTCATCCAAGATGTTTATGTCTTTAGTTGAAAAGAAATTAAGGTTTTTGAGGAAAACATTCCAGGATTTTTCTCCATATAGTGGACTTCACCGTGGTACAACGGGTTGAAGGTCCAAATTGCAGTTTCAGTGCATGATCCCAGCCGAGGAATAAGGCTCTTATCTAACGAAACGATATGTCATTTTCTAAAAAATAAAATTGCATATACTCTGTGATGCGAATACGCGTTACGTAATCTCGGTGGAAAGGTCACGTGTGACGAAAGTACCGATCCTGTGTCTACAAAGCAAACGTTCAAATACACACGTTTTTTAAAAAAAAAGGTAAAACAACGATGTTTGATGATTTTGAAGTTGGAGGACAGAATGAAAAAACTCAATGAATTTTACGCCTTACCGCGGTTCTTCCGCCTACGTCACGCGTGACATTTTCAACGTGATTATGTAATGCGTGGCGCATCGCAGAGCAGTGCAAGACGAGCATTTGCGGTTAAAGTATATTTATTTTTTTAGAAAATGGCCAATCGTTTCGCTAGATAAGACCCTTATTCCTCAGCTGGGATCGTTTAAAGCCCTTTGAAGCTGCACTGAAACTGTAATATTGGACCTTCAACCCGTTGAACCCCAGTGAAGTCCACTATATGGAGAAAGTCCTGGAATGTTTTCCTCAAACTAATTTCTTTTCAACTGAAGAAAGACAGACGTAAATATCTTGGGTGACGTGGGGGTGAGTAAATTATCAGGATTTTTTAATTCTGAAGTGAAGTAATCCTTTAAATGATTTTACTTCAAATGGTACAATTTGTAAAAATAGTTCGGGAAAGAATTTGCGTTTTAATGTTTGTTCAAAATTGAAGGACCTACAAATGCATATAGCTTTCCACTTGACTGCGAATCATCATATTCAATCTACAAATGGTCTATTTTTGTATCCTTTAAGCCCATTTTGTATTTCACGCTGACATTTTGTACGTGAAGATGCATGACATTCTGCCCTTTGAGAATATGTTGGATGAATCTCTTATGTTCTAATGTGTTTTCACATAATTGCGGCTGTCAGATAATAAAAAATCTCTTTGCGCAGCCCACTTCATCTCATCTCTTGAGTTCAAAGGTGAGGGCAGACCTCGTCTTCTGAGAGCTTCCTTTAGGCCTTGTGGTTTGGAGTAATTGAGAGCACGTTGTGTCATTGCATCTGTTTCATGGAGGCTCTAATTGAGGTGCAGGTCCTGATGCCTATCTGTGCTTTTCCCCCACTTTGGTGGAACCAGTTGGATGGGCAAGAAATTGTAGGCCGCTGTCTCCAGGAGTTGGATACCCACGCTGTGATTGATGGCTGACTCTCAGGTCGGGCTGCCTGTCATCATTAGCAGTGACGGGAATATAATTGCTGTAGTGCAGCCTCACCTCTCCTACCCCCTTCTTGTCTAACTTGCCACAAGTCTGTCGAGCTGTTCTCCGCAGGATAATACAGGACAGAGTGAAGGATAATAGAATAATGCTTTATTCGCACACACACTTGTATAGCTAAAAATAGCGGATCAAAATGCAACTTTTAGTGTGTTCTTTTAACGACCAGTGTTTTGTGAGTTTAGTGGTGCTAATGAAGTCTGCAGGGGTTTCACTTTGTTAAATTAGGCCATATATCAATTGTGCTCAAGACATTGAAGAAAATTGAGATTATTGCTTTCGTAACACATAGGATATTTGCCCTGGATTTAAAGTTGATTCTCTTCTTGTGCTGAGAATGTGCCTGTCTAGAACATAAATACGAATGAAAGCCTAGCTATATTATGATTAATTATGGGTTAATGACATGATGCTTTTTTCTGTTTTTTTTTTTGTTTTTGTCCCAATTTAATTTAATTTCAAAATATGAAGAAAAAAAGCATCCTTTCATGAATAAAGTTCTTAAAAAGAAAGAGTTTTTAGTTTGGTAGTAGTTTGACATAATCTTTTATAATTATTAAGTGTAAGTCTGTCAAATCAATCATGAGTTTTATTTTAGCACCACTGAAATATCGTTAGGATACATCTGCAAAGTTACGACACTCAAAGATCAATGCAGAGGGAGATATTTTCTTTTACAGAAATCGCATTTTAAGGAAAACAACAAACGACTGGTAGGGAACTACAATGAGCTTCTTCCAGGGTTGGTGACATCACAAACCCCAAAATGTACATAAACCCTGCCCCGTGAGACACATGCAACAAAGGGTGGTGAGGCCATGTTGGATTGCTTTAGAGAAGAGGAAGACTTGTTGTAGTAGAGTGTTGTTGCCATGCCGTCATTTTACGCCCGTCTGCTTCACAAATGAGGGTCAAGGGTCCAGTTGCATTCTTACAGTTACTACTTATCAGTGTCGACTCCGGTTTGAACAATGTAAGGCTGAACACTGTTACGGACAATCATCATTTTTGGCTATGTGAGATTCTCCAGCTTTGTTGTTGTTGAGCAACTGACGCACGTCACTCCCGGATAACTGAAAATGGGCAAAGAGGCGGGGAGGTGGTTTGAGCTGATATGACTGGTTGCTGAAACCACGCCCGCCTAGCTCGACGTGACCATGTTAGCAGCAAAGGAGCTATCTATCTATCTTAGATACGATCTAAAATATTAATGAAGATAAGTTTTATCATCAGAACGTTCTAAGGGTTTACTGTCAATCTACGGTGTTTTTTAAGATATAGATCCTCCAACACCAGTAGTGTTGGGTGTGCAAATAACAACATGGAAAATCAAATGGGACTTCATACCTTTATAATGAAATAGAGATCGCGAAATGAATCCAATCTGTGGCACTTGGGTAAAATATGAGTGTCCATTGCAAAACAAAAAAACATTTCACATTTCTTCTGAATGATCTGCTCTCTGTCATCGTTCTTCAAGAAAGGATGCAATCTGAGCAGCCTTTATGTTGTAAAACTGTATACGATCGTACAAACAAATGAGCCCGTGTCCAAAGTATATTTTTTCAAAATAGTGCAGCAGTTTTAGTTATAATATCCAAGCAGTGCTGTCGGATTTTGATATCCTCCCGCCATTGTCATTGTAGTAAATCTCACAATCAAAACTTTCAGCCAATGCCACGATCCAACAACGTGTGTTCTGTGTCTCTTCCCCATGCATGCACATCTACACAGACACACATCAGCCTCTCGAATATTATGCAGCAAGCCATATTTTATAATTTTATAAAATAATCGAGAAAAAAAGCACAAAAACGGCTGAGATGCCAAATTCAGCGGCAGTAACATGGCGGCTCACAGACAGCAGCGCAATCTACCTGTCGCTCAAGTGACCACGCCCTTAATTATGCAGAACTTTAAGGCTTAATATAATTTAAACGGATAAGTTATAAAAAAATTCACCCCCCTCAGAGTTGTCATGAAGGGCAAAAATAGCAGTATAGACCAAAACCACAATTTGAACCAACTTGTAAACATGTTTTTTTCTGCTATAAACTTGGCCAATTTAACATGGGACTCTATGAGATTCTGCTCTCTTTTGGAGCCTGTCCCTAGCGGCCAGTCGATGAATCGCAGTTTAAGTTACTTCCGTATTGGCTTCACGAGAGAAAGGGGGAGGTTGCCGCTTGCATCCAAGATGTTCATGTCTTTCTTTCTTCAGTCGACAAGAAATTAACGTTTTGATGAAAACATTCCAGGATTATTCTCCTTATAGTGGACTTCAGTGGAGCCAGTTTCAGTGCAGCTTTAAAGCATTCTACATGATCCCAGATGAGAAATAAGGGTCTTATCTAGAGAAACCATCACTCATTTTCTAAAAAAAAAAAAAAAAAATTATACAAGTTTTAACAATAAATGCTCATCTTGAACTAGCTCTCTTCTTCTTCTCTATTAGAATTCCAGCAGTGTAGACACTGCTAAGTGTATTACTGCCCTCCACAGGTCAAAGTTTGAACTAATTGTTGTATACTTGCACTAGCATATTGTATATGACAATTTAATTCAAACTTTACACTGCCGGAATTCAAATAGAGAAGAAGAAGAGAAAAAGAGAATTTTTTTTAGAAAATGAGCGATGGTTTCTCTAGATAAGACCCTTATTTCTCATCTGGGATCGCTGTAAACTGTAATTTTGACCTTCAACTGTTTGGGCTCCACTGAAGTCCACTATATGGAGAATAATCCTGGAATGTTTTCATCAAAAACCTTAATTTCTTGTCGACTGAAGAAAGAAAGACATGAACATCTTGGATGACATGGGGGTGAGTAAATTATCAGGAAATTTTTATTTAAAAGTGGACTAATACTTTAAAGCTCCGCCCTCTTCTGGACAAGGGACAGGGAGCAGCAGCTCTTTTAAATAGGGGCAAATTTGACAAGCTATAATAAATGATCTGTGGGGTATTTTGAGCTGAAACTTCACAGACACATTCTGGGGACACCAGAGACTTATATTACATCTTGTGAAAAGGGGCATTATAGGTCCCCTTTAAATTATCAGATAATTTAACCTTTTATTGACAAGACATGGTTTAGTTCCCATGTGGTGTGACTCCCTAAAAAAATGTAATGATATTTAGGAATTAATAATGAAATTCATGGAGGATAAAAAAGATCATTGTTGGCATCAGTTTGCGAGTGTGCTTGTTCCACTGACCTTGTTTTACCATATGGGGTTGTTAATTCTCACTTGATGTCCACTGACTATGTCCAGATGGATTCATGGGTGACATGCTCTTCTCATGTCCCAGAAATCCACTTCCACAGTATCTCCAATGGACAGTAATCCTGAAATGTTCAGTATGTTTTATCAGTTAACACCGATAAAGCTCATGCACTTTTAACAACTTTGTGAAGGGCATGCAGAAAATGATTGAACTTATCCATTCACGTCATCTTTATCTGCTCGTGGAGGACTTAACAAATGAGCAAAAGACAAGAGGTTCTTAATTTTCAGCCAACTAATGATAAATTAAAAGCATATTTCTCACAGACAGAGATGTATTGCCAGACCCTTCCTGAATGTGACAAAGAGAAAAGGCTTTGAATTATGCATGGAGCACTTATGACTGTATCACTCCAACCAAACTGCACTGTGCCAGCCTTTCTGAGTTAAATGAGAGTATTCCTTTTCTACTATCCCATATGCCCTTAAAGAATTCACCAATGCTTTGTGTCAAGTTTCATCATTTGAATGTAGGATTTCCAGGGAGAAAAAAACTCAAAAAGAAATGAACAAAATAAAATAGCACATAAACTGTTCAAAATTTTGGGGTCAGTAAGAATTTGAAATGATTTTTCAAAGAAGTCTCTTATTCTCAAGGCATATTTCATTCTCATTCTACATGGCATTTATTTGATCAAAAACACACTATAAAAAAACTTTTTATTTTTTTTTTTTTTTTTTAAATATTACAATTTAAAACTGTTTTCTATTTGAATACATTTTAAAATGTAATTTATTCCTGTGATGCAAAGCTAAGTCTTCACATCATTACTCCAGTCTTCAGTGTCACGTGATCCTTCAGAATTTTTTGTAATATGCTGATTTAAGGGTACATTTACACTAAAATTATGCTTTTCCTTTGCGTTTTTCACGTACAGATGACAATGTGTCCCCGTTCACACGGATCTGCAAAAACAACTAAAAATACTCTATACTTCATGCCAGGCCAGTAGTTGTCACTAAATGTCACTTTGTAAAGATCAGCATGCCTATAGACTGAACACGTGAACACAATTTTGAGTTTTTTGTAGTTTACAGAGACGATAACAGTATTGTTTTGAAAAACTTCCACTTTGAAACTTTTGTAAATAAACAGCCAAAATGCTTAAAAAGTTTTCTGTTTATTAGTTGAAAACAGTGTCATGTAAACAACTTCCTAAGTGATAAAGGAATATTTCATATTATTACCCATGTTGAAAAGAGTTTTTTCCCTGCTTATATTTCTGTGGAATTGTAATACACTACCATTTAAAAGTTTGGGGGAAAGAAAGAAAGCAAAAAAGAAAGAAAGAAAAAAGATGGATGGATGCATGGATGGATGGATGGATGGATGGATGGATGGATGGATGGATGGATGGATGGATGGAAAGAAAGGATGGAAAGAAAGGATGGAAAGAAAGGAAGGATGGAAAAAGAGAAAAAGAAAAACAATGGATGGATGGATGGAAAGGAAGGATGGAAAGAGAGAAAGAAAGGATGGATGGATGGAAAGGATGGATGGATGGAAAGAAAGGATGGAAAGAAAGGAAGGATGGAAAAAGAAAAAGAAAAACATTGGATGGATGGATGGATGGATGGATGGATGGATGGAAAGAAAGAAAAAAGAAAAAGAAAATGATGGATGGATGGATGGAAAGGAAAGAAAAGAAAGGATGGATGGAAAGAAAGAAAGAAGAAAAGAATGGATGGATGGATGGATGGATGGATGGATGGAAAAAAGAAAGAACGGATGGATGCATGGAAGGAAAAAGAAAGGATGGATGATGGATGGATGGAAAGAAAGAAAAAGAAAGAAAGAAAGAAAGAAAGAGAAAGAAAGGATTGATGGATGGATGGATGGATGGATGGAAGGTTGGAAAGAGAAAGAAATGATGATGGAAAGAAAGAAAGAAAGGATGGAAAAAGAAAGAGAAAAGGAAAAACATTGGATGGATGAAAAGAAAGAAAAAAAGAGAAAGAAAGAGAAAATGATGGATGGATGGAAAGGAAAGGAAAGAAAAGAAAGCATGGATGGAAAGAAAGAAAGAAAGAAAGAAAGAAAGAAAGAAAGAAAGAAAGAAAGAAAGAAAGAAAGAAAGAAAGAAAGGGAAAAAGAAAAGAGAAGAAAAGAACAAGAACAAGAAAAGAAAGAAAGAGAAAAGGATGGATGGATGGATGGATGGATGGATGGATGGATGGATGGATGGATGGATGGATGGATGGATGAAGAAATGAAGGAAGGAAGGATGAATGGATGGATGGATGGATGGATGGATGGATGGATGGGGAAAGAAAGGATGATTGGATGGATGAAGAAAGAAAGAAAGAAAGAAAGAAAGAAAGAAAGAAAGAAAGAAAGAAAGAAAGAAAGAAAGAAAAGATGTTTTTATTCAGCATTAAATTAAAGTGACAGTACAGACATTTATAATTATAAAAAAAGATAAGAATAAAAGAGCAGCACAACAGATTTCAACATTGATAATAATCATAAATGTTTCTTGAGCATCAAATCATCATATAAGAATGATTTCTGAAGGATCATGTGACACTGAAGACTGGAGTAATGATGCTGAAAATTCAGCTTTACATCAGGAATAAATGACATTTTGAAAATATATTCAAATAGAGGAGTTATTTTAAATTGTAATATTTCATTAAATTAATATTGATTAAAAACTTTTGACTGGTATCTATACAATATCAAACTTACCAGCTTTTATGACTGTTATTCATATCAAGAATATATCAGAGTAGCATTAAATCATTTGCATATTTTGATTTTTGGCAAATGTGTTTTAGAAGCATCTGGCAGTGAGTTTGAGGTTTGCCTCGGAGATGAAGATTGATATGATGAATTTTTACCATCTGTGCCTGATAGAATAAAAACCTATACAGTTACCTACAGTTGACTAATTATGCAGGATGTCAGTAGCAGCAGAAATGTAATCAGAAATCACACAACCTTCCTCCTCCTCCTCAATGCATGTGAATACTGTACTTGAGTCATACTGTGATAATACGATGCTCTTTAAGAGCTTCTTATGAGAACGAGAGCCATTTGCACTGTTATCTCGTTGCTGTTATAATTCTTTAATGCACCATGATGTTTTGAGACTTGCAGAAGCAGGATGCCAATATGGTGGCAGATCAGGATCATGGATCTGATATGGGAAATTAATGGATATGGGATTAATAAATGATGAGGATAAATGATGCCATGCTCTCTCATCCAAAGCACCACAACTTGCCGCAGGACAGGCCAGGGGTCAAAGACAATCATTCTGAGAACCTGACACCATTATTATAAAGGTCTTGCTCCCAAAACACATTACTTGAGCATTATGGGATGAGATTGTGATCACAGGTGTGCAGGCCTGGAATTAGGTCAGCACCTGTTTAAAGCAAGTTCATAACATGCTGGAATTGATGCAGGGAACTCATTATACATGTGATCATTTGTCTTAATGTAGAGCCTGGGCTCGGAGAAAAGCTTTAGTGTCATCTGTTGTTGCTGGGGAGAAACTGATTACATGTAATCTGGATTACGTACATGTATCATATTCCAAAAATGTAGTACTTGTAATCAATTATATTATGTTGTAAAATGCTCATAATCGGATTACAGTTACTTTTTTATGGATTACACATGATTACACAATGGCCAGTGTTGGGGTAACGCATTACAAGTAACATGAGTTATGTAATCGGATTACTTTTTCAAGTAACTAGTAAAGTGATGCATTACTTTTTCAATTTACAACAAAATATCTGTTACTTTTTCAAATTACTTTTTCACATTTACTGACTGACAGCTCTCCTGTTTCCATGTTGAGAGAAATAAAATGTTGTGTGTGCTGTGTGAACATGAGGGTTATTGTCATTTTAGAATAAATGTGAACATGCATTTACTCATCTTACTTGCATAGAAACATTCAGTATTCCTCAAAATGAATAAAAACAGTGAAATGCAATCTCAGAAATGTATATGCAAACCTGTAATAATTAACTATATTAAATTACAAAAATATACTTTATTTAATCTCACTTTATTTAAAAATGTCTTTGCTGCTGACCTTCAATGATTCAATTCAACTATAAAAAAATGAGCAAAAATTACTTTACTTTAGATTTAGAAATAAGAGTGTTGAACTTCTGTATCCTATTCTTCTTTAATCCAGAATGTCAGCACAGCTGAAAGGTTTGTTTGAGCTGCGCCCTCTACTGTACAGGCATGAATATGCATTTCCTTCAGCCCGAGGCTCTTTTGGTGTGAAACTTTTGGCCTTTACATTTGCCAAAAATAGAACTTTTTTTGTTGTTATTAAAAAACAATAAGCAAGCCCAGCCCAGGTGAGAAAAAGTAACGCAAAAGTAATGTAACACATTACTTTTCATAAAACGTAACGAACACAGTTAATTACTTTTTTAGGGAGTAACACAGTATTGTAATGCATGTAAAAATGTAAAAGTAACTTTTCACAACACTGACAATGGAAGTAAATAATTCTCCCTAATTCTTCTTTTTACTCCTTTCTAAAAAAAATTCTATTGTGTTTCATACCGTTTAGCTTTGACTATATTCACAATATAGAATGGCCATGTAAATGTCATGTAAATAAATTTGTGATGCTTCTAAATTTGGGGACAAAAGCATCTCTCATTTACACCATGTATGAGATGAATTATTATGAAAGATACAAAACATTCAAATCTAAGTGATATACAAGTTAGGTCAAAAGTAATCTAAAAGTAATCAAAAAGTAGTCAGATTACATGACCTAAAATGTTCCTGACCTAAAAATCTACATCACAATGATAACTACAATCAGAGCCGGCACCAGCGGAGCACTGAAAATGTGGCGTCTCAGATAAAGAAAGGGGTCCCCAGTCAGAAAAACATACGTGGCTCATTCGCGTATTTGTCAGGCCGTAAACAAACCTGTCACTACTACAACTATGAAACTAAAACCTATTGATGCAGATGGCAGAACATTGAATAATACATAAAACAAAACACTATATAAAACAAAATTGCGAATCAGACTATGCACTTAGTAATTGTGATTGTCTATTTCATCATTAAAATTCATTTTCACATTCATCTCTATTGAGGGGGCAAGATAGTCCAACGCCCCCTCACGCCCCCCGTGGCGCCAACCCTGAATACAATTTTGTAATTTGTAATCAGTAACAGACTACAATTTGCAAGTAATCTGCCTAGCAATGTATATTAATATGGCAACTCAAAACCTGACGTGATCAGACAGCAGCTGTCAGCTGCTCTTCAGCTATTGTGCTCAATGAGAAAACATTGCAACCTTACAAATATGTCTTGGGAAATAAATTCAAACTGTATGTCTGAGATTTTAGATTTATCAGGTTTGACAGAAGACATTACAGCAGATCTGAGACTATGGGTTAGGTGTCCAACTGCACAGATGGCTGTTTCGGCGAAGGCAGGATTAGTTTTGTGCTTGAAGATGTGTTCAAAAAGTAGTTGATATGTTTCCCTGTCAGCCTGCTATTATTTTTTGAAATGAGTGTCATAATTAATCAGTCATCCACTGACATAAAAAAAACCAAAAGCTTGTGTTTTTACTTCTTCATTTTTACGGATAGTGAAGATTGAAAGGAGACTGAGAGGCCAGACTCGAACCTCCTTCAACTGTATGAGCTCAATGGCTCAACACTAGAATCTGTGGCACTGCTCAAAGGCATCATCTGTTTATGGCAGGGTATGGCGACTGCCGTACCTTGGCTGCCTGGTCAAGTCAATGCAACTTATATAATTTTATTCATTGCATGAAGGATTAACGGAGTTATATTACTGTGTGTAACATATAATTTGTATTTTTAAATAAACAGAAAAGTAAGTAAATTAAAGCAATCTGGTTGTTATGTTTGTGTCATGCAAGATCAACGGCGCTACCAATGTGTCTATTCACAATGTCGTTTTGCAACGTTGAGTATTGTAGCCAATCACAGGGATTTCTGTTGAAAATAGTGACCAATCAGAAGTGTTAAATTACCGGTTGTCCTAACCAGTAGCTATGGTGACACACATCAATTCTATTTTAGAAAGGGTTTCTATTTTTTTGCGAAGTCACAAAGTACGGCAATGTTAATCTCAGGTAATGTTTGTGTGCTTTATTTAATGTTAAAAGAGTGTAACGTGACTTTTGATATCATTTAGTGCTCCCAGCTTTGATGCCTTAAAAATAACAATGGATAATTCACCTCAGATCTTGAAATTAAACAAATGGAAGCAAGAACGTTCAAACTGTGAACAAACAAGTGTATTCTATGACAAAGATTGTTTCAGTAGCTCAGTGTGTTTTTTTTTAAATAATGTTTAAAGGTGCCCTAGAACCAGTTTTTACAAGATGTAATATAAGTCAAAATACCCCATAGATTTTTTTTAAATTAATTTTTTGTAACTGCCTATTTTGGGGCATCATTAACTATGCACCGATTCAGGCTGCAGCCCCTTTAAATCGCGCACTCCCTGCCCCCCGAGCTCTCGACTATAATACAGTGCATTTACAAAGTTCACACAGCTAATATAACCCTCAAATGGATCTTTACAAGATGTTCATCATGCATACTGCATGCATGCATCGGATCATGTGAATATAGTATTTATTTGGATGTTTACATTTGATTCTGAATGAGTTTGATAGTGCTCGTGGCTAATGGGCTAATGCTACACTGTTGGAGAGATTTATAAAGAATGAAGTTGTGATTATGAATTATACAGACTGCAAGTGTTTAAAAATGAAAATAGTGACGGCTCTTGTCTCCGTGAGTACAGTAATAAACGATTGTATTTTTAAATAAACATAAAAGTAAGTAAATTAAAGCGATCTGGTTGTTATGTTTGTGTCATGCAAGATCAACGGCGCTACCAATGTGTCTATTCACAATGTCGTTTTGCAACGTTGAGTATTGTAGCCAATCACAGGGATTTCTGTTGAAAATAGTGACCAATCAGAAGTGTTAAATTACCGGTTGTCCTAACCAGTAGCTATGGTGACACACATCAATTCTATTTTAGAAAGGGTTTCTATTTTTTTGCGAAGTCACAAAGTACGGCAATGTTAATCTCAGGTAATGTTTGTGTGCTTTATTTAATGTTAAAAGAGTGTAATGTGACTTTTGATATCATTTAGTGCTCCCAGCTTTGATGCCTTAAAAATAACAATGGATAATTCACCTCAGATCTTGAAATTAAACAAATGGAAGCAAGAACGTTCAAACTGTGAACAAACAAGTGTATTCTATGACAAAGATTGTTTCAGTAGCTCAGTGTGTTTTTTTTTAAATAATGTTTAAAGGTGCCCTAGAACCAGTTTTTACAAGATGTAATATAAGTCAAAATACCCCATAGATTTTTTTTAAATTAATTTTTTGTAACTGCCTATTTTGGGGCATCATTAACTATGCACCGATTCAGGCTGCGGCCCCTGTAAATCGCGCACTCCCTGCCCCCCGAGCTCTCGACTATAATACAGTGCATTTACAAAGTTCACACAGCTAATATAACCCTCAAATGGATCTTTACAAGATGTTCATCATGCATACTGCATGCATGCATCGGATCATGTGAATATAGTATTTATTTGGATGTTTACATTTGATTCTGAATGAGTTTGATAGTGCTCCGTGGCTAATGGGCTAATGCTACACTGTTGGAGAGATTTATAAAGAATGAAGTTGTGATTATGAATTATACAGACTGCAAGTGTTTAAAAATGAAAATAGTGACGGCTCTTGTCTCCGTGAGTACAGTAATAAATGATTGTATTTTTAAATAAACATAAAAGTAAGTAAATTAAAGCGATCTGGTTGTTATGTTTGTGTCATGCAAGATCAACGGCGCTACCAATGTGTCTATTCACAATGTCGTTTTGCAACGTTGAGTATTGTAGCCAATCACAGGGATTTCTGTTGAAAATAGTGACCAATCAGAAGTGTTAAATTACTGGTTGTCCTAACCAGTAGCTATGGTGACACACATCAATTCTATTTTAGAAATGGTTTCTATTTGGGTTTCTATATGGGTTTCTGTATAGAACCCTGGGGGTTTTGACTCATACTCAAATCATACTAAATAATGTTTTATAAAAATCTAAAAATGCAGAACGTTTTCTGTGGGTAGGTTTAGAGGATAGAAAATACAGTTTGTACAGTATAAAAATTATTATGTCTATGGAAAACATGGAACCCAACGTGTGTGTGTGTGTGTGTGTGTGTGTGTGTGTGTGTGTGTGTGTGTGTGTGTGTGTGTGTGTGTGTGTGTGTGTGTGTGTGTTTGTGTGTGTGTGCGTGCGCACATTTTTGTGACATATCAGGACACAAATTTGTATAATGACATGGGTATGACATAGGTAATTACAAGGAGAGTGTGACTTATGAGGACATTAGCCTCATGTCCTCATTTTTCAAAATGCTTATAAATCATACAGAATGAGGTTTTTTTGAGAAAGTAAAAATGTGCACAGATTACTGTGATGGGTAGGTTTAGGGTTAGAGGATAGAAAATACAGTTTGTACAGTATAAAAACCATTACTCCTATGGAATGTCCCCACAATTCACAAAAACAAACGTGTGTGTGTGTGTGTGTTTGTGTGTGTGTGTGTTTAAATCCATAAATAAATCTGGTAGTTATTTTAATGATTCGTAGAGAGAGACCAATTAAGACATTAGCGACTTTGTTAGGGAAATTATATTTGTTTTTGTATCTGTGTGAGAATATTGAAATACTGAAAACATTAAACATACCAGAGAGAACTACTGTAAACGTCAATTTATGATTTGTAATTCAGACAAATGCAATAATTGCTCAGCCTCATATTGACATACATAAGTCAATAATAATAATCTGTCTCATGACAACAGAAACCTGCTGTATATGACTTTCATAATTTAAATATTGATTAATTATATTATACTATTTTTATTTTTCATTAGCAGTAGATATTATGAAAAGATTTCAAGTCAGCTGTTTGCATCACCATGCATCTCGTTCTTGTGTGTTTTCCTCAGTGTCGCGTCCACATTAACTCCCATATTCTGCTTATATGGCTCAGTCCTCAGTTACGTAAGCTTGATAGCTCAGACATTATCTTCTTAGTCTCCAGGCTACAATCTCTTGTACGCACACACTATACAGTACAGGCAAATGTGGGATGGAGTCGGTGAATTACTGCATTGAGCAAATGGAGCCAAATCCTTCTTTATCCTCTTGTCTAGAAGACATAAAGTTTGCCTAGTTGGATGCTTAATTTCTCCTGTGAGGAGTTTTGCCCTCCTACATGTTCTCCAACTCTTCATTTCCTTTCACCTGCATTTCATTATCACAGCTTGGGTAGTGGATGTTGATTGCTGAAGTTTCATTTATTATGTTAATTATGCTTTCAGGAAACAGAGGTGATGATGATATTAAATTGTTTATTCTTATTTTGATGTCAAATTTCTAATATACAAATACTGTTAGATCATTATTACAACAAAATAATACAGCACAACATCTCGAGCAATATACTGGTAAATTAGTGAAGGTATATTCCAGAGATTGTGTAAATGCTGGTTACTGTCGTTCGAAAAGCTGTCAGACATGTCAAATCCCATCTGCTGGATTCTGAGCAGTCTTTTTATATACTCTTTTCCATTCTCCATGAAACAGTACATCAAGCTTCAGCGTGGCAGTGTGTTCTCAGTACTGGCAGTTCTGAGTAGCAAGTCTCAAACTGAAAAGGCACAGTGGCACAGTAGGCTAGAGCGGTATATCATGCTATAGTGGTATAGATCAAAATTCTAGTTCAGTGTAAACGTCAATGCTGGATCATACAATCTACTGTGCAGATGCCCCCCAAAGTAATTGGATACTGAAAACCCACTGTATGAATTTCATTGCATTAGATAAAAATGTTCAAGCAGTGATGCTGACTATTTCTCAGAGCTAAATTTATTCTCTTTATATTTTTGCAATTACTTTTTATCAGCTGGTCTAAGAGTAGATGTGTCAATAGTCACCACAGGTGCTAGACAAATATCTGTGTAGTGCAGGATGAGTCATCATCAATAATTTTTAATTTGTTTTTTAAAGGGTTAGTTCGCCCAAAAATGAAAATAATGTCATTTATTACCCACTCTCATGTTGTACTACACCCGTAAGACCTTCATTAATCTTCGGAACGCAAATTAAGATATTTTTGTTGAAATCCGATGGCTCAGTGAGGCCTGCATAGCCAGCAATGACATTTCCTCTCTCAAGATCCATTAATGTACTAAAAACATATTTAAATCAGTTCATGTGAGTACAGTGGTTCAATATTAATATTATAAAGCGATGAGAATATTTTTGGTGCGCCAAAAAAACAAAATAACGACTTATATAGGCCGATTTCAAAACACTGCTTCAGGAAGCTTTTGAGAGTTATGAATCTTTTGTGTCAAATCAGTGGTTCGGAGCACCAAAGTTATGTGATTTCAGCAGTTTGGCAGTTTGACACACGATCCGAATCATGATTCGACACGCTGATTCATAACACTCCAAAGCTTCGTGAAGAGGGGAATTCAATGGGGAAACACTGAATTCTCCAAAGCTGTTCACCAAGCTTATTTGACAACTTACTTTCAACCAATGAAATTTGACAACTATCATGAATGTGGTTTCTTATGTTTCATTTAAAACAGCACGAGTGGCGTATGTGTGTGTGTGTGTGTGCTTCAATGAAAACAGCAAAAGGCTTACACATATATTGATTTAGAAAAATATTGTATGTTTACGTCACTTTTCTGAGCATTTCTATTAATTTTCCTTGGAATTATGCGATGATTGCAATCCAAGGAAATTTGAGTTATCTCTCTGTCTCTCTATAGGCCTACTGTTCTTCTATCCTTTCAGCCAGAGCAACAGAGGGAGGTCATGAGAGGAAAACAGGAGTTATGAGTTAGTCCGGTATCAACAAAGGCACAGGGAAGAGACAAATAAAACATTAAACCAAATAAATACATGATTATAATCATAAATAAGTTGTCGGTCACCGTGATTTTGCCAAGTAAGACATGTTCCTGGATCAACATATTTTTTTGATCCTGGAACAACATTCCTGTCTGAAAATTAAGTCTTAACCCTATTCCTACCCATAACTTATCCCTAAAATCAGAGGGGAAAGATAGGTGAATAACATTGATGTAGAAGCACCTAACCCTGGTTGCAAGCCTAAACTTGACATAACCGTTAAACTTGTCCCTCAAAACTGATTGGTTGATTGGAATGTTGTTCCAGGATCAACAAAGATGTTGATCCAGGAACATGTCGTACTTGGTGAAATCACATTCACCATGAGTAGTCTACGTTCCTGCCAAGCTTTAGTTGTCGGACAGATGGCCTCACATTTGACTCTAGAACACTTTGGTATACAGAGGAGTTCATGGTCGACTCAATGACTGTGAGATGCCCAGGTCCTGTGGCTACAAAACAAACCCAAAATCATCACCCCTATACCCGCATGCTTGACTTTTGGTATGAGGTGTTTGTGCTGATACGGCGTGTTTAGTTTTCACCAAACTGGTGCTGTGCATTATGGCCAAACATCTCCACTTTGGTCTCGTCTGTACAAAGGACATAGTTCCAGAAGTTTTGTGGTTTGTTCAGATGCAACTTTGCAAACCTAAGCCATGCTGCCATGTTCTTTTTAAAGAGAAGAAGCTTTCTCCTGACAGCCCAACATGCCATACTTGTCCCGTCTTTTTCCAAATTTGCTGTCATGAACTTCATCATTTAACATGTTAACTGAGGCCTGTAGAGTCTGAGGTGTTGCTCTTGGGCTGTCTGCAATTTCTCTGAACATAACACAGTCTGACCTTGGGGTGAATTTGCTGGGACGTCAACTCCTGGGAAGATTGGTGTCTGTTTTGAATGTCTTCCACTTGTGAATAATCTTCCTCACTGTAGAAAGATGGACTTCAAATTGTTTGGAAATGGCTGCATAACCCTTCCCGGACTGATGGCAGCAACAATTGCTTCTCTAAGACCATTGCTGATGTCTTTCCTCCTTGGCATCATAGGCTCCAGACCAGCAAACTGCCAGAACTTCAGCTTTTACAGAGGTCTTCACACTTGCTGATGATCAATTAATTTGATTAGCGGTGCCTGACCATTACTTATCCTTTTAATAGGAAACAATAAGGGTGTACTTAGTTTGTCACCCATGGCTTTTCCATCTAGGCCTAGTTTTTGTTAAATAAATAATGACATGGTGTGATATGTCATGTGTTGTTGTTCATCTGAGGATTTATTTTCCAAATTTTAACAACTGCCAAGGACCAGATGATTTTTATTATGTCCTGATACGGAAAAACCATGGAATTCAATAGGATGTCCTAAATCTTCACATGGCTGTATATATATATATATCTATATATCCATATATATAAATGAATATAAGGAATATGGCACTTAGTAGTAGAATAGATTAATCCTTTAAAAAGTTGACTACTCGTATGAAAACAACACTGACAGCGAGAGCGCGCCTGATCGGTGACGCGCATCCTCGACTGCATCAGTTGAAGTTGTTGAACGCTGAAGCGCAACAGTCACAATCTGCCCCCGTAAGTGCATTACACAAGGAGAGAAAACTGGAAACAAAGACTATTATTACAATGGAGAAGAATCTCGGAAGCATCTCATCCCGAGTGGACACATCAAGTTCATCGAGTGGTAGGACCAAAGGTGCATGATTATTTTCTCGCGGCGCGCGCACCTTCACATTTCCTCATGCATGCACATGTCTCGCATGTAAGTTTGACAACCTGACGGTCATGTTTGTACTTTTGCCGTTCTTTGAATGAGAGGCTTTTTATTATAGCTTCTGGTACCACAAAGAGTTGGAAAATTTAGGCTACCTGTTACTTTACTTTGGCCATAGATTTGAAATATTTAGGTAATTATTGTCATGGTGTCTTAAAGAGGAAAATCTGTATCATGATATTTAAGCTGGTCAGGCTGTGTAATAATGTGTAGAGTAACTAGATGGACTGACATGAGCTATTGTGTTTTAAACATCAAGCTTTGTTCACTGTCGACTTTTGTATGTTGTGTATCAGCATCTTTTTATAAAATGCATCAATAGAAGCAGCCAAGCAGGTGGGATGAAACTCACTGCCTGCGGACACAATCCTTGACCATTATACAGAGAATGTCGAAAAAACTTGCACCTCCTACCAAACTACAAACCTTCAATATTTATAGCACCTTATGGGCTTTGCCATCGAGCCATTACTGTAAATCCAGCACTACAGTCGTTTTCTATTATTAATACTAATATTACTATCCTTTCAGAGAGAACATTTCAGTTAAAATCTGCCTTCATCGTGTGCTTGATTCTTTCATAATATATCCCAATGTGACTTTATTGTGAACACACAACAGCAAAAAAAAAAAAAACAAAAAAACATCAATGATGGTCCTGCTGATGTTGGATGTACCTCAAGTGCATTGGTACTTTGTGCAAATCTGGAAAAATGTTAATTTCCTATTATCTTGAGTAGTATAAAAGATAATATCCTCTGATTCCTCTCACAGATAACTGATTTCTTTGCAATAATGATGGCAGAACAATTGCCGAGAAGCATGTGATGGTTATCTCTGCAATAACTAGATTTGTAGTAATGGTTTGTTGTCCAATAGTGACTTTTTATCCCCTGATAAGAGTCCGTGTTGTTCTGTACTAAATGATAAAGTATGTAAAGCTGGTTTGTTTAAATGGAAGGAAACACAATTTTATTCAGTACACAGTTACTTACATTTACTCATCTGCTTTATTCTCGACATAGACAAAGTGAACAATTAGCATTTTCATTGCAAGGCGATGATACAGTCTTTAAATCTTGAATTTTCAATGACATTAATGCGTTTGCTCTCTTATTAATGGATCTTAACATTCACGCTTTGAAATCCTAAATTCAGGCAGGTTTATTACCATTAGAGAAATACTGTGCTTTGAGTGCTTTCAAGAGTAATGCCATTTAAACTCATCTTTCGGGGTTGAAATTCTTACAGCTGCTACAGATTCATCTTTTGAGAAGAGACACAATTAATGCAGGCATTGGGCAAAGGTTAATGAGGGATATGAAAATTAACGTGAACTATTTTCTAATGCCGTCATAAGATCTTATCTATATAATTGTGAATATTTCAGCATTTATTTGAGCATAATATCACCATAAATAATATTTTAGACATATTTATAACTACATCATTGCCCAGTTTGAAAAGTGAATTAGGTGATTAGAGTAAATTAAGGGTATGTTTACAGGAAAACAATGTACTAAAAACTGAGTTTTTCCTTTTCTTTTTTCCAACATGTTCTCCAACCAATACGACCATACAGGTCGTTTGTCACTTCCCTGAAATATGACCCATAGGAGCGTTTGGTAAAATTGCGCCCCTTTCGACAACAGGACACTTTCATTTTAATGCATTGTTCCCTTTTTTCTGCGTCATTTTTCGGGTTTCGCGTAGCTCAATTGGCAGAATTGAAAATTCTTTCTGAAATATTTGCAAAAATATATTCGAATTCTAAAGGCAATACTTAATGTTAGAGGAAAAAAGTACTTTATTGTCTGCTATGCCCACAAGAGAGCGCAAGCGAGCGCAATAAGCAAATATACACCAAATCAAGCATCGCATCTTTTATTGAAATGAAATGACATTCACTTTTTTTTCAAACAACTGTTTTTAAATAAAAGATGTCATTAATGTGCATGAAAGGTAACAAAAAGTGCATAAAAACTGTAAGTACATCACTAACCTGAGAAAACACGCTTCAACAGACAGCGTAATGTTTGTACTACATGAACACAAAATAGTGACCTGCCATTCAGAAACAATCCGCTTACTACACATATTGCTTGTCAATATGTCTTTGCCAGCTGCGCAATATGTGGAAACAAACATACCGCACGGTTTTTGCCACCAACTGAGAGGGTTTTCGTCAGCGGGTAGCACTTCTCATTCATACATATCCATCTGCTCCAAAGGCCTGATGCCTTCTTCAGCACTGCTTAGGGTCTGACTGCATATGCCGTCAAACTAGTTGGCCATAACAGACAGCGCAGTCTTTTTTCTTGCGTCAACATCAGCGCGCTCACTTTTTGACTCCCCCATTATATTTATCACATTATTGCGCCCTGCACCGTGCTGTACTGTATAACCTAACAACAAACAAGCCGCGTCAGTTACGTCATCATGGCTTGCGCTCCTCTTGACACTGCAAAAATTCGAATGCACGGGTTTTACATTCGAATGTGGCTTTTTTTTTTTTTTAATTCGACGAATATTCGAAATTCGAATTTTTTTTGACAGCCCTAATGTGATCATGTGATCGTGGGTTTGATCCCAGGGAACACATGTGCTCGTAAATTGTGTATGCACTATAAATCACTAAGGGTAGGTTTAGGGGTGTGGTGGGTGTAGTCGTTAATAAAAAATGAGTTTTGCTAAATGGAAATAGGAGAAATGGTGTAAAAAGTCTACACATTGCATTTAAATGAACACGCATTTTGATTGGTAATGACAATCATACGTCATTTCATGATGACAGACGTAACACGACACTGTCATTATTTTTAGGCCCCCAAGAGGGCGCATGACTTCAAAACGTAAATATAGGTCATAATAAGGTGCTTGAAAAATGACCTATAGGGTCGTTTTTTTTGGAGGACAGTCTCCTTTTTTCCCATACAAACGACAACATTGTCAAAATGATCCCCTTTCACAAGGATCTGCAAAAATGACAAAAAATGCTGTATTATTCATGTCAGGCCAGTAGTTGGCGATGTCACTTTGCAAAGAAACACTATAGATGCCTATAGACTGAACACATTATACACATGCGCATGGCGTCACTGTTTTCACAAACTGTTTACATGGAGACGATAACGGTATTGTTTTCAAAAATCATGCACATTGAAACCCGTTTTCAAAAGTTTGCATTTTCAGGCCCCTAAAACGACGTTGTTGTGTAAATCAACGTCCAAAACTTTTACGTTTGTAGTTGAAAACGGTGTTGTAGACAGCTATAGCTTTTGTAGAAACATTTTATAAAGCATTAAATTGAAAATTATGGGTAAAAAAGTTTTTTTCATCGACTCTCGTGTTGTTCCAAACTTTTTTTGTTACAATTCTTCGATGGAAGACAAAAATAATTTTTGAAGAAGCTTCAAGCAGCTCTTTTCCATACAACAACAAATAGACCACACCTGTCCAAAAAAAAAAAAAAAAACATAACATAAAATAACCATAAAGGTAGTTCTTACAGCTCCTGCACGATATTTTTAGTCTTCTGAAACCATATGATAGTGTTATGTGAGGAACAGATTGAAAGATTTTTACACCAATAATCAATTGTTATTGGCTGAAAAGAGCTGTGTAAAGATTCTTCAAAATATCTCCTTTTGTGTCTTATGGGAAAAAATAACAACATACAGATTGGAAATGACATGAGGGTAAGTAAATAATAAAATAATGAAATATTCCTTTTTTAGAAACTTGATATAATGAAAAGAACATGCAAAAGTTTTCACATTGATCATGCAGAGAAAGCAAATTGGCACAAATAAGTAGATGGTGAGTGCCAGTATTGGGTAGGCGACAGTTTTACTTTGCAAGTTACTTAATTCTCAAACCCACGCTTTGGAAACGCTAGCCACTCGGTTGAAAATGTAACTGTTGTGGCTTTGAACAGTGTTAACCTTTAAGTACATATTTACATATAGAAGAGTTTGAGTCTGCTGAGCTGAGCATGTTGAATATTTAAAATCCCGAACAGCAGACGAAGGAATAGTGTTTTACATTTGGCATGCTGACTATAACATATAATGAGCAGACACTTGTTTCCAAATGTTGATGCTTGAAAATTGACTATAATTTTTTTATTTCCAAAAGGTCACACAGTGTTGTTGTTTCATGTACACTTGGTGAATGACTCGAAAGGTGTGTTTGCTTTAGCATTACTAAATATATTTTGATCCGCTGATGACCTTGTGGCAGAGTGCAGCTTTCATCTGAAGCCAAAGGTCTGGTAGCCTTTTGTATGTGGATGATTACCTTTGAATCCTTTATATGTACATCGCTGCAGTTAGGACTAGCTCGCTCTGTAGAAGTTTTGGCTTACGGATGTCCGTTTCTCAATGTGTATTTCTGTTTTATTGTCTTGCAGTATTGTGTTGCATAATCATTGTGTGGTACCAAGGACTTGCCAGGTGGACTTTGCAATATTACTTGTGAAATTCTATATTCTAAAGGCTTAACGTTGCCAACCAGCAGTTCAAAATCGACATTATGTCTCCATACTGTTATAAATTCCTTGAAAAATAAATGTTAAAGGGTTAGTTTACCCAAAAATGAAATTTCTCTCATTAAGTACTCACCCTCATGTCGTTCCTAACCCGCAATACCTTCGTTCATCTTCGGAAAACAAATTAAAGGTTAGTTCACCCAAAAATGAAAATTCTGTCATTTATTACTCACCCTCATGCCGTTCCACATCCGTAAGACCTTCGTAAATCTTTGAAATGCAAATTAAGATATTTTTGTTGAAATCCGATGGCTCCGTGAGGCCTGCATAGCCAGCAATGACATTTCCTCTCTCAAGATCCATTAATGCACTAAAAACATATTTAAATCAGTTCATGTGAGTACAGTGGTTCAATATATTGATACGAGAATATTTTTGGTGCGCCAAAAAAACAAAATAACGACTTATTTAGTGATGGCCGATTTCAAAACACTGCTTCATGAAACTTCAGAGCGTTATGAATCAGCGTGTCGAATCAGCAGTTCAGAGCGCCAAAGTCACATGATTTCAGTAGTTTGGCGGTTTGACACACGATTCGAATCATGATTCTACACAAAAGATTCATAACACTTCGAAGCTTCATGAAGCAGTGTTTTGAAGTCGGCCATCACTATATAAGTCATTATTTTGTTTTTTTTGGCGCACCAAAAATATTCTCGACACTTTATAATAGTAATATTGAACCACTGTGCTCACATGAACTGATTTAAATATGTTTTTAGTACATTAATGGATTTTGAGAGAGGAAATGTCATTGCTCCCTATGCAGGGCTCACTGAGCCATCAGATTTCAACAAAAATATCTTAATTTGCATTCCGAAGATTAACGGAGGTCTTACGGGTGTGGAACGACATGAGGGTGAGTCATAAATGACATTATTTTCATTTTTGGGTGAACTAACTTGGTGTTTTTTTTTTTTAATCTCCCATAGGAAGCAACAAAATGACCACATTCAAGGTCCAGAGAAGTAGTAAAGACATTGTTAAAATGACCTTTATGTTATTGTGCTCAAAAACAAAATGAAAATAAAGACTTTATTCAAAAATTTCTAAGAGAAGGAGTGTAAGAGGAGGAGTGTAAGCGGAGGATGAGACAGAGGAAGTAGGTAGCTGAGCAAAACATAACTACAGTTATGGAGGAAAATGATCTTTTAATTACTCTAGTTGGCGATTAGTAAAGTGTGCACCAACGCAACATAAAATAAGAAATTGTCAGGGGGGGAATTCAGTAAGAAGAAATTTAAAACTGTTTATTTGAACATACTATTCGTGTTTTAGCATCTTATTCACTAAAAGAATGTTAGGAAAGGCTCTTTACTATGATCTACACTGCTTGTCTGGATGTTTTCTTGTTTATAATATTTTTCTCTATCATTCTCCATGCTATTTTCTGTCATGCAGAGATTCTATCTTGCACTTATATCAACCTCATGTGTATTCACACATAATTCTTGTCTGTTTTAAGTACAGTAAGCAACATGAAAAAGCTCTCATACCATATTTTCACATATGCTCGCAAGGCAATTGTGCCGATTTTCTTTGTGCCGGAATTCTTTAGGACTCAAGTTTCTTGCTGCAATGGAAACACTGACACTAAATGCTCACATCTTCACATGCACAGAAATTTAGTATGAAATTTATATTAAAATATAATAATATCAATAATAATTTTGTTTATTTTTCAGTGATGGACACCTAATCTTCCTTTGGGTCACCATTTAATAGATTTTTTTTCTTTTTTAAAGTAAGATCTTTATTTACTATGGTATTGCATCTTACAGAGACAAATAATTTATGCCATTAATCTTCATTCTATTGCACAAGTTTCATTCTAAGCTTTTCGTACTGGATGGAGATGGTGACTACATAGGATCTTTATGCTCAGTTATGGACCGTCAGTGCAGTAATCTGTAGTGGTGATGAATATACTTTGCCCTGAATCTGTCATGTGCTGGATGTGGAGATCTGCTTTGGAAGTTGGTGGTGATATGTCTGAAATTCAGATCGATGTTTGGATGTCTGCAGTGTGCACACATAGATATATACACATCAGTTTCCCAGTTAATTCATTTCCGTAACCTCACATAAAGTGAGTTATAGCCAGTGTAAAAATGTACCAGTAAGAGTGTATTACTCTCAACTAGGGTTGCAAAGGGGCGTAAAATTTCCGGAAACTTTCCATGGGAAGTTAAGCTGGGGAATTTTGGGAATATTCCAAGATGGACACTTAACCCTGTAAAGCCCACTGTTGCAGAATTACAACATCACTTTCAACAATTTTTAAAAAAGGCTTGCAAATGTTTTTTTCTCTCAAGACCACATTTACATAGTTACATTGTCCTCAAAATGCTATTGGATAGAATAAGTGTTTATAGGTCCAGTCATCTGGCCATGAAGTTACTCTATACCTGCAGACTTCGCGTCAAGCTCATCTCCTTTTTTTTACGTGACTGGATTTGTCAAGATTCAAGTAAGTAAATTTCCTTACTTTTTTTTTTGTGTGTTTATTACAATGTCTAGAACACAGATATATTTAGTTATTTTGGAAAACATTAATCAAATTTGATTTAGAGCTTGTTAAGTCCATGTTGTAATTCTACAACGTTGGGCCAGAGTGGTAGTCAAATAGCCTGTGCTCCTACATGTTACATAAGGACACTGCACTTCTCACATGGTCACAAATTGAAATTTAAACTGTTAGTTTCATTGTAACTAAGTTCTAAATGTGCTTTTCTGTTAAATTTGTACTTAGTTTAGTTTAGACCATAATTAAACACAGGAATAAACTGTATGTGGGATTTAAAACTCCATCATCCAGAGCAGTGAAACTCCCTGTATCTTTGTAGTTTATTTGTTTTATAACTTCTAAATGATCCTGAGATTTTTTTTGAGTGTTGGCCAAGTAGCAGTTTATAGCATTAGGAGCTCTGAATGATTTTGGGGGGATGCCTTTTGCATTGTTCAGGGACAGGTGTGAATGGTCTTGAACATGAACCTGTAAGTGCTCTGGGGGGATGCATGTGTTCCTTTAGTATGATAAGTAGAGAGCATAATAGGCCAGCCAGACAGTATTGTTTGAATGTAGTAGTGGAATTTTGATTAGCATTTGCATTGAAATTATAATACTTTGATGGACAATATACTTAGATCTCTACCCTCGACACATGGTCTACCACCCTGTATTCTTTCAGTTTATCTACTACAATATAAGTCCCATTTGTATTATTCACTCATTAATTTTTTTTACTTTTTCCATTTCAGAATGCCAAGATGTCATCGGAATACCCCCACTGGATGTACGCAACGACATGATTGCACATTTCCCAGTAAAGAAGAGAGGACGCTGTAGACACTGCAATAATGGATATACAAATACACCGTAGCAAGTGCAATGTTCGCCTGTGCTTCTCAAATGAAAAGAACTTAGGGACTATCACTGTAAAACACAGACTTCATTCAAACCACATTGAAAGTGATAGAAGAAAAAGTTTTATAAATACAAATTTTTTCAATATTTTTATTAATAAATGCTTATTCATAAAAAAATATGATTGTTGTGTGATTATTACTCATGATATATACTGTTATGGGGCTATGTAAGCAATCAACCCTGCAAATGAATGCTTAAATGCTCTGTATATCTGTTCAGACAAAGTGAGTACAAATACAGAAATTTTTTTGCTCTTTTTTTTCTATATTTGGGTTTTACAGGGTTAAAGGGGCGTGTCTGCTGAGAGACTTCGGTGTAAACACCCACTGCGGCTAACATCTTTGCATATGAAATAGCAAAAAAAAAAAAAAAGTATTTCTCTCTCGAAAACTTTTAGCATGTTTTTACTATTACAGCTGTCAAGGTTCATTCTAATCATGAGAAGTGTTGATTATAGCATTACACTTACATCTATGGCATTATATTTAGATCGTGGCATGAAAGGTTGCAGTGATGAACATTGTAGCCGATCACAGACATGTTGTTGAGCGCATGAAAGCAGTGATCTCGTCATTGCAACTCAATTTCTGCTCACTAACGAATGCTTTCATCATAGCTAACAATACAAACACGATGTAACTAAGAGATTCGTTGAATAAAACGGGAGTCCAGAACTCCAGAACACTCGCTGTTTGACTGACAGCTCCTGCGATTGTAAAGGGAGCGTTCTTTGATTGATTTCTAAATATAATTTAATCACCGTTTAAATAAGATTATTTTCATCCTACTAAGAGAAACAGCATGTTTAGTCACTGGTTTGATTTACTGACACATAGACACATCTAAATGTAAATGAAACATTACATATCAGATCAGGCATTAGAATTAACACGGTTACGTGTTGTGGCATTACTGTCGAGTCCATATCGTAAAAGTCTGTTTGCAAAGCCTGTGGCGAAATGCGATCGATTTAATCGCAGAATCCACAGTGAAATGTACCAAATACAAATAATTAATGCTCAACTGAGACATTCACATTGTTGAAAATAGATAACCATATTCCTAGCATTAGGATCAGTTTGAAAGGTAATGTTATTTTTAGTCCTGTATCGCTCTTCTCTCCTCGTCATCTCACTAACACGCCAGTTGGTGGGGCTAACGTTGCAATGATGAAGTAGGCGTTCTTTTTTTTTTGCTGCAGAGGTGGTGTTTCACCTTTCTGGGCCTGGTGTCAATAAAAGCCTTTATTGGACTAAAAAGGAAGTTTTCAGTTCTGAAACTTACAGGATATTCTTATAGTGCGATGACGTATCAAAAGCTCAAGGAAAAGTTGATTTCTTAATTCATGACCCCTTTAGCTGTTCCCACATTGGCAATAAAAAATGTGATTAATACATGAAAATTCTTACATATAGATGTAATATATATAAATGTAATGTAATAAATAATATTAAACAAATACGTTGAAATGTTTGATTTTAAGACATTTTTTGGTACTATCTAGGGTCAAAGTCTGAAGTAGTGTGCGTGTGCATGTGATTGAGGAATGTGCCGGGTAGAAATTAAACTGAATTTGCATTAAATCTGGTTGTTTTAACCAAGATTATGCTGTAAGATTTCAACTACATTTAAGTTCCCTGTTATAGGCTAATTTATAGTCAAAATTCCCACTTTATTCCATTTAATTCCCATAAATTCCACTTAATTCATATATTCCCATTAATTCCCATAGAAAGTTTCAATCTTTGAAAATTCCTGGAATTTTGCAACCCTACTCTCAACTGTGTTTAACACATTTTACCATCCATTCCACAGAATTTTACAGATTTTGCTCCAAAAATTAGTGTAGATGTAGATTATGTAAGTAAAGAATCCCGGGCTCATTGGAAATATGACTCTGGCTATGAAAAATTCCAAAAGCCCATACATACATTTCACTGCAGTTTCCAGCTGAAATGAACACTAGAGGCTGTATCACCAACAACTTGTATTATTTTTCACACAAATTATGTTTACATGGGCAGATTATCAGTTAATAAAGACTTATTTTATACCATATTTGTTTATACTAATAGGCCTACATGTTGACATTAACATCACATAACTTGCTCTATAATAAAAGCCTAAATTCAATCTGGTGATTATGTCTCTTCAGAAAATTTGGACCAAACTGCTCAATTCATATGGATCAGTTTTACGATTTCTTTATGAACTATTTGAAGCGTCAAAAGTGGCAGTTGCATAGCTGTCAATGGAGGAACAGAAAACACTCAAATTTTATTTAAAAAAAATCTTCATTTGTGTTCCGAAGAAGAACATTGAGTCTTACGGGTTTGGAACAACATGAGGGTGAGTAAACGATGACAGAATTTTCATTTTTGGGTGAACTAACCCTTTAAACAGCACAAACTTAACCTCCAAATCTTGGAATTGCCACCTTAAATACATTTCTGTGGCTTTGAGCCCCAGTATACTGTACTCATCCACTTCACACCCTTGAAAAATCAAGGATTAATTGCCACGAGTACTTCCCGTTGGTCTCTCGGGCTATTTCCACCAGGTTTTGTTTGCTGTGAAGCCAATTTCTGTTTTTCCCGTCGGGAGCTAGAGCGGTAAGCAGCTGCCAGGATGGCCGCCTGCCGTCGGAGCGAGGCCAGGCGTGAGCGGCGGAGGGGCGAGAGCCGGCGTCAGAAATAAACTCACTGGGAAGAGCGAACAGAAGGCGTTTGTTTATGAACGCCTGGGGCCAAAAGGAGAACGGACATGCTTTCATGTTTAGAAGCTCCCTTCCAGGCTTGTTTATGCCACATTCACACACACTGTCTTTGCTTACTCAGGTGTCATGCCAGCAATCGCGATGGAGAGCGGTTTCTCAACCGCACACTTCAGCATCCGTCCGCTGTGGTTTGAATGAATGTTAAGCTGCCATGAAGGTTAATGTTTATGGTCTTGGATTCATTGCTTTCCTTTTCCTTGTGAATTTGACCTACAGTTTATCCTCTCCATTGCAAAACCTCACGTGTGGTCTAAAAATCCCCTACTAAAAGCTCACATAGACTTTTCACTGCACTTGCTTCCGATGAATGTATCAATATCATTGATCCTTATACTGATCATAAACTAAGTTTTGATGCCTTCATATCTGTCATTTTCACCGTCCACAGTTGAAGTTTGTATAATTCATACTGTAACTGAATTGTAAGATCAAAGATATGACAGAATCTAAAGACAGGCGTGCAAACAGATCTGTCACAGATCAAACGCAGTCACTGATGCAACTCTCTTATCACATGAATATATTAGAGCATAGTTTTCTTCCTTTTCTGTTACGATCAGATCATATGTGCCCTCGATCTGCAAGATTAGACGTTGTGTACTTAAGTAGCACGAACTATTATATAAAGAAAGTTTTATAATCATTTAAGAGCATAGAATTTTCTATAGCCTAGCTAAAGCAAAGATATTAAAAAAAAAATAATTATATGGAAAAAAGATTTAAAACCATCAGCATTAACAAGTAGTGACCTTTTATATCAATGTGCACAGATATTTTTAAGCAAAGTTAGAATTGCTTTGCATTTAATTGATTAAAATCAAGGCACCGGAATATCTCTGCACCCTTCTAGAAACAAGAGTTTACCTTCCCTACCTGTAATCTCTTGAAGTGGCATATAGTGATTTTAGCATAATAATGAATAATCTGAATAATGAAGTAGAAGCAGATGTGGGATTTTATTGGGCCTCGCGAAGCCGTAATGTGTTCCCTGGATCAGTGCAATTTGAAGCTCATTCTGGTTTCGAATATACTGATATACAACACTGGCATCTAGTGGCTAAATTGCAAAGCTACAATTCCGAGAGCATTTGTTCATAAAACATAATTTACTACAGTGGAGAGTGGAGACCAGGGGCAGTTGTAACACTAAATTTCTTTTATTTTGCACAGGCTCAGTAAAGTTCTCACTTTTCTTGAGCAAAGGAGTGTGAATGTTGGAGAAATATGCACACATATGCAATTCTGATATTTTGGAATTGAAACTAATTAAAATTTAAAACAATCATAATACATGCAATAAAAACTTTATTAGCCTACTGAAATGAAAAAGTGACTCATTAAAATGCATTATGAACATTTTTGTGATCCTGTAATTGGGTTAAACACTTTCACTTCTATTAAATTCAATATTATGATCTAGTGTTTCCCATTATTAAATAATACCAAAGCCTTTCGCATATATAAAGTTCTTCTTATTTTTTCTTCTTACATATAAATGTTCCAGAAAGGATATCCAGAATCAAATGTGAAATAAAAGTAGCATTTTTTTTTTGTCTGTTGCATTTTACCTTCAATTCATTTTCTTTTTTTAAGTTTGTGATTTATGACATGTATTTAATTTTAAATAGTACTTCCTTATATATTCAAATACATTTATATGGTTAATAAAAATAATACATAATAATATTACAAACATACTATATATATATATATATATATATATATATATATTCTGTGATGCAAAGCTGAATTTCCAGCATCATTACTCCAGTCTTCAGTGTCACATGATCCTTCAGAAATCAATCTAATATGCTGATTTGATACTCAGTTATTATCAATGGTGTCCAAAACAGTTGTGCTGCTTAATATTTTTTTGGAACCTGTGATACTTTTTTCAGGAATTCATTGATGAATAAAAGGTTAAAAAGAACAGCATTTATTCAGGCTGGAAATCATTGTCTAACGAATATAACTCTTTACTATCAGTTGCTGAATTTAACGGACATCCGTGCTGAATAAAAGTACTTACTTCTTGTTAGAAAAAAAGAAAAAAAAAAATTTCTTCCAAGCTTTTGAACGGGGTATAGTGTACATTGTTACCAAAAGATTGTATTTTAATATAGGGAGATGCAGAGGGTTTTTTATCATCTTTTATTCATCAGAGAATCCTGAAAAAGTATCACAGGCTTACCTAAAATAATCATGTAAGCAGCACAACTCTTTCCAACATTGATAGGCCTAAATCAGCCTTTTACACATTTCTGAAGGTTTGACTCAGAAGACAGAAGTCAAATCATAGTTGGGTAAAATTCTATAGCGGTGAATGAAAGAATACATGAAATATATTTTTTTGTGTTTCCAATTGCTCAAATAGCAAAAGAAAAACTCCACAATAGTGTTTTCAAAACTTTCAAAAAGTGAAGCGATTGATAACGGCAGTCAGAAGAGAGCAAGATGTCATTTTTACCGTCACTCCCAAAGCCGCTGTATTAGAAACGCCCTCACAGCAGCGTTAACTATTTTTTTGTAATTTGATGCAAAGGTAATATAATACTAAGTATAGTGTTATAAATGTACGTCTTTTTTTTTTTTTAAATGAAAATATAAAAAACTTTGCAGGATTTACAATATTGATGACCGTTAAAATGCGTCATCACAGTCTGTAAAAAGGGTCTATTGTGTAATGGCAGTGACATCAGCGTCCGCCGTTCAAAACTCCTTCCCTGCGTACCATCTATGCGAACCGCCAGAGCTGGAGCGTTAGCATTAGCCGTTACGTTTTATTTTTGGCTAAAGGTTGCAGGCTCGCCTTCCAGTGACAACATGACCTTTTGGCTGAATTAAAAGAATGATATTTTTGCAGTAAAGTCGAGTAGGTTGTATATTCTTACACTTTAAATGTATTACTATTATGTTAAATGTTGAATGCATGTTTATAAAAAAAGACGCTGTAGACCTTGACGTCATATCAGACAGTCCGTCACTCCGATGAAATTTCGCATGTTCAAAGTCTAGTGTGGCCGCGGCGTTAGAAAGATATGCTAAAAATGGTAAACATATTCATATTCGGTTCCAAATTTCAGCAAATCGTCTTCATGAATGAATGAGTCATTGAATCATTCTCAGATTTGCTCAAAAACGTTGAATCGCCCAGTCTGCTGTAGTTTTGTCAGGATTCTGAACATTTTTCGTCGGCGGAGCTGATGACTGGAAATATTGAGTCTAAAATGTAAGTACTCCCATATTAACATATTGTTTATTGAACTGCACAAGCAGACTGCCTCTGGAAGACTGTGTTGCCGGTTGTAACGTCACGTTTTCGGATTAGTAATGGAGACTCAAACATACATTTTGCATAAGCAACTGATAGATTGTGATAGCTGTTGTAACTGTTGTTCTGTGACTAGGGTTCAGCTTTTATGAATTAGCTATTTGAATTTGTATGTGAATATCATATTTATCTGGAACATTTTAACCAATACATTTTAGTGTGACATTTCAAGAGTACCTGAGTTGTATTGTTTTACTTTGCATTGAATCACTAAATCAACATCTCTGAGTGTGTTTTTTGGGTTGTTGCAACAGGTTGACTGGCAGTATGTTGATTGTTTACTCTTGTTACACAGTAGATTAGCTAAATAATTTATGTGGACATCCCCTCTCAATTGACTCACAGTTCCCTTCAGGGAAAGCAGTGGGATGGTGTGTGTGTGTGTGTGTGTGTCTGAATCTTTGTGCGTGAACTACAAACCCGATTCCAAAAAAGTTGGGACACTGTACAAATTGTGAATAAAAACAGAATGCAATGATGTGGAAGTTTCAAATTTCAATATTTTATTCAGAATACAACATAGATGACATATCAAATGTTTAAACTGAGAAAATGTATCATTTTAAGGGAAAAATAAGTTGATTTTAAATTTCATGGCATCAATACATCTCAAAAAAGTTGGGACAAGGCCATGTTTACCACTGTGTGGCATCCCCCTCTTCTTTTTATAACAGTCTGCAAACATCTGGGGACTGAGGAGTGAACAAGTTGCTCAAATTTAGGAATAGGAATGTTTTCCCATTCTAGAAGCCAGTCTAATACAGGCTTCTAGTTGCTCAGCTGTCTTAGGTCTTCTTTGTCGCATCTTCCTCTATATGATGTGCCAAATGTTTTCTATGGGTGAAAGATCTGGACTGCAGGCTGGCCATTTCAGTACCCGGATCCTTCTTCTACCCAGCCATGATGTTGTAATTGATGCAGTATGTGGTCTGGCATTGTCATGTTGGAAAATGCAAGGTCTTCCCTGAAAGAGACGACGTCTGGATGGGAGCATATGTTGTTCTAGAACTTGGATATACCTTTCAGCATTGATGGTGCCTTTCCAGATGTGTAAGCTGCCCATGCCACACGCACTCATGCAACTCCATACCATCAGAGATGCAGGCTTCTGAACTGAGCACTGATAACAACTTGGGTTGTCCTTGTCCTCTTTTGTCCGGATGACATGGCGTCCCAGTTTTCCAAAAAGAACTTCAAATTTTGATTCGTCTGACCATAGAACAGTTTTCCACTTTGCCACAGTCCATTTTAAATGAGCCTTGGCCCAGAGAAAATGCCTGCGCTTCTGGATCATGTTTAGATATGGCTTCTTTTTTGACCTATAGAGTTTTAGCCGGCAACGGCGAATGGCACGGTGGATTGTGTTCACCGACAATGTTTTCTGGAAGTATTCCTGAACCCATGTTGTGATTTCCATTACAGTAGCATTCCTGTATGTGATGCAGTGCCGTCTAAGGGCCCGAAGATCACGGGCATCCAGTATGGTTTTCCGGCCTTGACCCTTACGCACAGAGATTGTTCCAGATTCTCTGAATCTTTGGATGATATTATGCACTGTAGATGATGATAACTTCAAACTCTTTGCAGTTTTTCTCTGAGAAACTCCTTTCTGATATTGCTCCACTATTTTTTGCCACAGCATTGGGGGAATTGGTGATCCTCTGCCCATCTTGACTTCTGAGAGACACTGCCACTCTGAGAGGCTCTTTTTATACTCAATCATGTTGCCAATTGACCTAATAAGTTGCAAATTGGTCCTCCAGCTGTTCCTTATATGTACATTTAACTTTTCCGGCCTCTTATTGCTACCTGTCCCAACCTTTTTGGAATGTGTAGCTCTCATGAAATCCAAAATGAGACAATATTTGGCATGACATTTCAAATTGTCTCACTTTCAACATTTGATATGTTATCTATATTCTATTGTGAATAAAATAGTTTAGTTTATGAGATTTGTAAATTATTGCATTCCTTTTTTATTCACAATTTGTACAGTGTCCCAACTTTTTTGGAATCGGGTTTGTACCATTTGTTAGATGTAGAACTGAACAATGATATTGGGTGTACACAAATACAGTTAAGAAGTATTCAAAATAGATGCTAGGAAACCATCACAAACCATAAATGTATCTGTAACAAGCACCAGTCACGCTATGAGCAACTGTTCCTGCAAATGGAGATCAACAATTGTGCTTTATCATCCCCAGATACAGTAAACATCTAGTAAACACACTATATAGAGTGATGACTTATTTTTGTATGCAAACCCAGAAGTTACCATCACCCTGGTTCCCTCAACTGAAACCCAATTTTATTTTTCTATTGGCTTTTTTATATGGCAGAAAATAAGCTCTGTGACCAACAAAAGTTTTATGATTATTACATGTTTAGTTCTTCATGATAATCTTTACAAATGAACACAGCTATAATGAATTGTTAAGGCTAAAAACAATTGCCAGAAGTAAAAAGCTAAATGTAGGCTATAAACAAACTATACCACAGTATGGTTTCAGCGTCACCACCATTAAGCTTCCAACAACTCTTTGTCTTTTCAATTTTCCCTGAAAGTTTGAGTTTGAATAGTTTGCAAGAGTGTGATTATAAACACAATGAGGATATAAGAGCGGACTAGTGAGTAGATGAGTTTACTTGTTTGGCCGATGATGTTTAGTGTCCCAGACAACCTCTGTAGTCCCATTTAGCGACTTGTTAGAAACCACCTTTTTGAGACAAGTAAAAGCTTTATAAAACCACAAGGGGATATTACTTGTGTATTTTATGATGTAGAATGAAAAGTGTGAAAATATCTTGAGCTTGTGTTGTGTGTTCAGCCACAGACCTTATTTCAGACATTCAAAAATCCCACTTGATTTTAGGATGAGGGAACTGGACTTGCTAAAATGTTAACTTGTTTCTGTTTTTTATCCTACAAAAATAAATTATCCCTGCAGCTATCTATTAGATCATTAATGCAATGTTCATCTCACTATTAGTTTGCTATGACTTTAAAATTGTGCTCAAACTGGCTGATGAAGCTTTTGCTCCACATTAAGACACCTGGCTCAAACAAAATGGCTTTGTGCTATTAGCTGCTGCTTTGAAAGAGGACCAAGGTTGCTGTTAATGGGTGCGCAGTGTTCATCTGATGTTCACAGTTCTCTGTCTAGACCCGCTGAGTCCATAGACAGGCAACTGTCAGACTCATGACCACAGTGACTTTGAAAGAGCGATACAGGTGGGACCAGAGACCTTCACTGTTCCGCAGTCATAATGAGTTATGATACCTCAGGAAATTAGGGCAAAGCTGTGCAAACTCTCTGCAACTACACAAATAACATGAAAACTTTGTAGGCTTAACATGAATATATTGTATTTACTTCGTGTATATATGATTTCTGGATCAGTTTGTCTTGTATTTGATTAAAAATAGAGATAATAGAGAAGAAAAATTGCACAAGATATTAATTAGATATTAAGATATTAAGTCTATATCTTGCACCTCTTACCCATTGCTCATATTACATAATCTTAATTTAGACAACTAAACTGAATTAATATATTTTGATATTAACATTGACCTTTAGATTAATAAATGCTGCAATTTTTTATAGTTACAAACATGTATATTTTAATAAATTTAACACAATAAACATAAAACATTGTAGGCATAGCAGTGTTGTGGCTCACTTAATGAATTCTCTTTTTGTTTTGAAGATGTTTTTAATGCAGACAGAATGCTGTTACACTCTAAAAATGCTGGGTTAAAAACTACCCAAGCTGGGTAAAATATGGACAAACCTAGCAGGTTGGATTAAAGGGCACCTATTATGCCCTCTTTCACAAGATGTAATATAAGTCTCTGGTCTGGTCAAGTTTCAGCTTAAAATACCCCACAAATTTGACCCTATTTGGGGGTGAGCAAAAACATGCCTTTTACTATATTAATATATTGCTGGCTAAAAAAATAAATCCAAAATTGGTTGAAAAAAATGGCTGGGTGAAAACAACCCAATCCCTGGGTTTGTCCATATTTAACCCAGCATTTTTTAGAGTGTATCTTCTTATTTTCAGATATTCAGGCCCCTTTGGATTAAAGGAATGTATCCCATTTTCAGTTAAATCTGACTATCGTGTATTAATGGCACAGGATTTTGCTATCTGTGAGTACTGGACTAATTAACTCTCTTTTTGAAAATATGCTGCAGTGCTCCATGTTTTGCTTTATGATCTGGGTAATTGCACATATACTAGTCCAATACTGTACCAGCTGATTCTATAGAAATTACATGTTATCTTAAAGGGATAGTTTCACACAAAAATGAAAATGATGCCATGGATTTAATCACCCTCAAGCCATCCTAGGTGTATATGACTATCTTCTTTCAGACAAACACAATCTGAGATATATTTAAAAATATATTGGATCTACCAAGCTTTATAATGGTTGTGGAGGGGTGTAACGAATGTAGCGGTTCGTACAGCTATTAATCAATTTATGGATGAAATATGAATATAATAATTCATAAGGTTATGAATAAATTATGATTCATATATCGACCCAACGGGGAATTAAACATATATTGTGAATCAATTACAACGAATTATAATCAATTACATATATGATTAGTTCTGGTTTAATAATTATTTAGAGAAACTGTTCGTTTGTCCATCAAACTAAGTTCCTCACAGAATATTATAAACGGAGTTATTCTCTGGCCATGAAAATAACTTGCTGTTAGCATAAAGCGATCGAAAAACGTTAAAGTGACTTGGTCTTCAGTTGAAAGAACAACAGAACAATCGAGCATGAATTAAGTGTTTAATATATGCAGCTACGACTACAGAGATTATACGTCTAAAATATATACAGAAGTATACACATATATATACAAAAGAGTGAAAATGAGGAAAAGACATGGAAAGAAAGATGATCAAAGGATGGCAAATTACACAGTTAAACCTTTGTGGGAGAGAGCCAGCACAGAAATCAGTTTAGACAAATTCAGATAAATGATAATACTTGCTTATTGGTTCAAGTCCGTGTGTAGCAGTTTCAATGCGCCTGGCTGGGTTGGTCCTTTCAGAGAGGGTTTCTCCGGCGGGGTTTTCAAAAGAGGTTTAAGCTTAAGTAACTTAGCCGAAGAGAGAGAGAGTCTAAGGAAGTGGTCCTCCCGAACTGCGCGCGTGGTTGGGAAGCGCGGTCACCTGAGGCGTCCGTGCACGAGGTGCTCGTGAGTCAGTCAGGAGACAAAGGAGAAGAAGAAGAGAGCGAGTGAAGGTGTGTGTCGTTGTCTTTATGGAAACCCAAGCTAACACACCTCCTGAATTGTAGCGACCAATAGATGCGCAGCATTTGTTTGGTTTGCTTTGTTTGGTCACCTAGCTGAATTTGCATACTTGATGATTATCCGATCGGATTTCGAGATGGAGTGCGTTCTTCGCAGGATCATTAAACACATAGAAAAATGCATTTGTCCGCTATGTGACACATCTCAATGAATAGCTCGAGTCCGGAGCTTTAAAACGAGATCAAACTCGATAGGTCAGAAAGGCATAGAGAAGGAGTTACGGTTTACAGACAAAATTCTCTCATTAAAATGCACACTAGCACAAATACACTCATTTAACACTAGGAAACATACATGCGCTTCAAAATACAGGATGGGTATACGTCAGCATAGTTGTATTTTACATATACAGTCAAAAATGTATGATTGTGTGTTTCTATATGTGTCTGTGTGTGTGTTTTTGTGTGTCCCTGTGTGTGTGGGGTGTTGGAATGTGGATCTGGTCAGTCTCTGGGGGGGGGTGCTCCTTTTGAAGTCACCAAAGTGAGGAAGTTGCTCTCTTCTGTTTACCCTCACAGGTCCACAAACCTGCCGAAAGTCACAGCCGTCCGGCGCTGATTTAGTGATTTATAAACAAAGTTCACCAGGTTAAAAGCGTTCTGAAAACTCCAAAGTTTATTGACTCTGAACGGATCCATCCAGACGTTACAGGGGGGGCACATTTTGAGCCAAAAAATGCCTCTATCCATCATAAAAACAATCCATACTCCTCCAGGGGCTTATTAAATGCCTTCTGAAGTTAAGCCATGAGTTTTTGTAAGAAATATATCCATATTTAAAACTTTATTAACTGTAATAACTAGCTTCCGACAGACGGTCGTACCCATCGATTTGCGGCAGAAGAGAATCCTCTGACCCGACGCATGACGCAGTGACGAATGCGGAAGCTCAGAGGATAGAGCAAAACAAAACACCGGTCATGAATTAGAAGTCTAAAATGATCATTTTTAAAGAGAAATGTCAGAAGATTTCGATGTAAGAGAAGAGGAGCTTCAGTTTGTTGCACAGCCTTATTTGTTTGAACCGCGAGAGTCATCTAAGCTTGCGATACTCCTACACCCTATGTCATAAATCGCGTCAGGGGTTACTCATTTGGCACAAGTCAACTTGCGCAGTATGTGTGCGGTATGAAGCTAGTTTTATTTGAATTTATAAAGTTTTTAATATGGATATTTTTCTTACAAAAACGCATCACTTCACTTCAAAAGGCCTTTATTATCCCACTGGAGCCATATGGATTATTTTTTATGATGGATGGATGAATTTTTTTGGACTTCAAAATCTGGCCCCCCTTCACTCCCATTATAAAGCTTGGAAGAGCAAGGATATTTTTAAATTTATCTCCAATTGTGTTCGTCTGAAAGAAGATAGTCATATACATAGGTGTAATTTGGGGCTGTGGACAGGTGGGACATGTCCTCACCACTTTTTTCCAGGGTCAATATTGTCCCCACCACTTTTTGAGACATCTTGTGGCACAGGTGTATCTAATACAAATGAAACTTCTCTAATTGATTAGCAATTCGTACGTTTGTGTTAAATAAGTGGCGATCTTTTGTTACTGAAATCATGCTGAGTGCTCATTGCAACAGTTCTTTTGACACTCGTGCACAGCGCGTCTTCACACGGTGCGAACGAACGGTTCAATCAATGTTATTGCTTAATGCTGTTGCGGAGACTCTATCTGTTTCGGTGAAATCACAAAACAAAATGTACACAAATGTGTCCCTGCTCTTGGTATACAATCACTGATGAACATCTTTGGTTTTAATGAGGAAAAAAATAAAAATAAACAATACAGTTTGGGGGGATTAGAACCCAGAACCTCTGGCACGCTTGACAAAAATTCTACCATCAGACCACTAGGCCAGATGTAATTTTAAAGCAGATGTACATATTTATTCACTAATGAATAAATAATCCAGATAATACAATATATTGTATTATAGTACATTTAAGGATGAAACTATCACATTAAAAACGATCAAGTTCTACGTCAAAATTATTTTGTGCACTTATTGTAAATTTCTGATATAGAACGTTAATTCAAAGTTATCTGGTTCTTTAATAATGTTCTCAAAATGTTAACACAAAAACATTGTCTATACATTGTTCATGGAACATTTTTCCTGAAATGTTTTAGTTGGACATTTGTCAAACATTTTTCAAAAATCGATCAGATGAAGGTATCTCAGTAGACAAGATGCAGTACGATCATTTGATTCGTATGTGCCTTTTTGCCTTCCTACCTCTGTTTCCTGCCTACGGAGACAGCATTTTTCAGCTTTCAGACGCAGCCTTAAAAAAACCAATGTCCAGAGAACATTCATAAATAATGTTTTCATAACAGGTGGGTCAGAGAAAACGTAATCTAGTTCAACTTTTATGAGCAGGCACAACAAAATTCCAGCGCAACAAAATTCTGTATTCTGTGAAACAGGTCGCATCACTTCTGGTTCAGGTCTTTTGTATGTGCTTCTTAAATATAGAACCATTTTACTTGAGATGCCTTCAAAGGAGCTACAAAAGATGAGCATAAACAATGTCTAAAAAACAATGATATCTAATTTTTTTTTTATTTGTTTTTTTTTATTTATTGCTCGGTTTTCTCACTTAAATAAAATTAACTAGCTAGGTTAGCCAGTTACCTTAAAAGTCCATAGATGTTGCTGTCAGTTCATACTGCTGTTAAAACTTTCTCTGATAAAGGATGCAGTGAGACCTGTGTTTCCCTGTTTGTTCATGTGACATTCAGCATAAAGCCTACTCAGCTGTGTAAAGACACCTACCTTAATAATACATGTAAAATATCACTTTCAGTATTTAGTATTTTAGTATAATTCATTTAACAGTTGTTAGCCTGTGTTTTTTTTGTCGGATGTCATTTCAAAATACTTAAGAACCTGGTATTGCTTTAGTGTTTGTTTGAAATCATATTATCAAAATGCATTTACAGAAAAATGCATTAACATCAAACAGAATTTATTGCAGTCTGTCTCTGTAGTATAGCAGATATGTGGCTGTGTCCATTGATTTCTCTGGATCAGGGTTGGTTTCATCTTGAGATCAATATAGGTTTCTAACTGAGAGCAGTGGTGCGTCAGTTAGCTTTGCATTTTCATTTTAAGTCACAGCACTAAGTGAACCACGTCATAAATATTGTCGATTTCATTTAGTTAATATCTGGAGTGTCAATGCATCATGATACAAACCTCGACTTATATTGTGTTCATTACATTTGTTTGTTGTATTTGTTGTTAGTAATCTCCGTGATTAATTACTCACATTAGCCCAAAATAGAAACAGCAGAGTGAGAGGAGGATAATGATATTGTGAATATCTGGAGCTGTGATTGTTTTGTCTTAGGTTTCTCTCCGCAGGCTGGTAGATAGATCAATCTTTTTTTAATGCACCTGTGAATGTGAACCTCCCTGTGTGAATTCAGGTTATATTGTTCAGAGAACGAATTCTACAGCTGGACTGAAATCCAGCTATTGCTGTATGCTCTGTAAATGCTGCAATCGACCACGTTTATGTGCATATGAAAAATATTGGTAATTTGAAATGTGGTCCTTTTTTGATTTTTCAAATTGGTGTGTGTGTGTGTGTGTGTACTGTATGCGATAATGAACATAAATCCGTATACAGTCTCACAGTCTCATGGCTTACATTCATTGTGCTCTTGTGTGCCATTATCAAGGACATGAATGAGAATGAATGAGCTGATTAAATTACTGTGCACAGTGACTAAAATCGAATTGAAATAAATGGCAAGAGCCAGCGTCAACAGTAGTTCAGTAAGAGACTAGTGTAAAGAATATGCACAGCTTAGTTTGTTTGAAATATTTTATTTACATAGTATTATTCTTACAGCTGTACTGCAAAAATAATTTTCTTTATCAGTTTTTTTGATTGATTATTATCTAATGTGATAAATTTACTAGAGAATGCAAAATTGCATGAGATACCAAGACTAGTATTTATTCTAAAAATACTTTTGTTAATTATTAATTCATTTTTGTTCATAATGCATTGCTGTTAATTTATGAATTAATATCTGAGGATATTAATTTTAACTTAAATTAATAAATGCTGTAAAAGTGTTATTCATTTTTATTTAATGTTATGGGACATACATCTGAAACGGCTTCTGGAACAAGACAAAATGTAGGGCGGGACTTGATTTTGTCCATTGGGAATTGATTGGATGGTTGGCTGGTTGTTGTTTGCTATTGGTGGATCTCATGTGAGTGACAGGTTGCCCTGCCCTCGTGTCAGTAAACATGTCGTCAGAGAAGAGATGTCGCTGCAATATGGAGGGGAAGTTATTTTGATTAAAGACTACGAGGCCATCCTAGGTGTAAATGACTTATTTCTTTCTGATGAACACAATCAGAGATATATTAATAAATATCCTGACGCATCCGAGGTTTATAATGGCAGTAAGTGTTACCAAACTAGTATGAAGCTCAAGAAAATGCATCCATCCACATCCATCCATCATAAACATATTCCACACAGCTCTGGGTAGGTTAATAAAGGCCTTCTGAAGCGAAGCGATGCGTTTGTTTACCACTCTGTGGCATCCCCTCTTCTTTTTATAACAGTCTGCAAACGTCTGGGGACTGAGGAGACAAGTTGCTCAAGTTTAGGAATAGGAATGTTGTCCCATTCTTGTCTAATACAGGCTTCTAGTTGCTCAACTGTCTTAGGTCTTTTTTGTCGCATCTTTCTCTTTATGATGCGGCAAATGTTTTCTATGGGTGAAAGATCTGGACTGCAGGCTGGCCATTTCAGTACCCGAATCCTTCTTCTACGCAGCCATGATGTTGTAATTGATGCAGTATGTGGTCTGGCATTGTCATGTTGGAAAATGCAAGGTCTTCCCTGAAAGAGACGACGTCTGGATGGAAGCATATGTTGTTCTAGAACTTGGATATACCTTTCAGCATTGATGGTGCCTTTCCAGATGTGTAAGCTGCCCATGCCACACGCACTCATGCAACTCCATACCATCAGAGATGCAGGCTTCTGAATTGAGCGCTGATAACAACTTGGGTTGTCCTTGTCCTCTTTAGTCCGGATGACATGGCATCCCAGTTTTCCAAAAAGAACTTCCAATTTTGATTCGTCTGACCATAGAACAGTTTTCCACTTTGCCACAGTCCATTTTAAATGAGCCTTGGCCCAGAGAAAACGCCTGCGCTTCTGGATCATGTTTAGATATGGCTTCTTTTTTGACCTATAGAGTTTTAGCCATCAACGGCGAATGGCACGGTGGATTGTGTTCACCGACAATGTTTTCTGGAAATATTCCTGAGCCCATGTTGTGATTTCCATTACAGTAGCATTCCTGTACGTGATGCAGTGCCGTCTAAGGGCCCGAAGATCACGGCATCCAGTATGGTTTTCCGGCCTTGACCCTAACGCACAGAGATTGTTCCAGATTCTCAGAATCTTTGGATGATATTATGCACTGTAGATGATGATAACTTCAAACTCTTTTTCTCTGAGAAACTCCTTTCTGATATTGCTCCACTATTTTTCGTCGCAGCATTGGGGGAATTGGTGATCCTCTGCCCATCTTGACTTCTGAGAGGCACTGCCACTCTTTTTATACCCAATCATGTTGCCAATTGATCTAATAAGTTGCAAATTGGTCCTCCAGCTGTTCCTTATATGTACATTTAACTTTTCCGTCCTCTTATTGCTACCTGTCCCAACTTTTTTGGAATGTGTAGCTCTCATGAAATCCAAAATGAGCCAATATTTGGCATGACATTTCAAAATGTCTCACTTTCAACATTTGATATGTTATCTATATTCTATTGTGAATAAAATATAAGTTTATGAGATTTGTAAATGATTGCATTCCTTTTTTATTCACAATTTGTACAGTGTCCCAACTTTTTTGGATTCGGGTTTGTATGTCCGATTATGTTCATCAGAAAAAAGCAAGTCATATACACCCTGGATGGCTTGAGGGTGAGTAAAGCCTGGGCTAATTTTCATTTGAAAGTGAACTAATCCTTTAAAATGATGTGCATGTAAACATGGTCATTATTGCAGGATCAGGTGCATCAGGGTGTGAGTATTCTCAGTGTAGTTGTCCCTGTTGATTTGTGTATATGCAGCATGCTGAGTGATTTTATGGGAGGTTCGGTGGGGGGGTCTAAATGTTGCTAAATATGGCATCAGAGCAGCAGGGGAATCTGTCTGCGATCCAACACTTCATTATTGGCTCTGTGTTTGTGTGCGCATGTGTGACAGCGAGGGCAAAGAATGACAACTTGTGTGTGTGTGTGTGTGTGTGTGTGTTCCTCGACAGAAAAGTATTCTTCCCATGGGTCCTGCGAGTAAAATATCCATCATTGGCATGAATGATCATGCCGCTCTCTGATTGGCCGCTCTCAGGTGCAGATGCTGATGCTGTCCCCTAATGAGAGAGGGGCAGATAAAGGCTTGAGCCCACCAGCAGACAGTCTGATCACTGGGAGTATCTCTCATCCTCCCCTCCTCTTTTCTCACACGAAATAAGAGAAAGCGTTCAGTTGCGTGAAACCTGAGCATCTTTGTGTTTCTGTGAAGCCGGTGAAGGTTCAGCAGCTCTTCTAAGCCCACAAGGTAAGAAAATACTCTCGCTGGAGGAGAGAGTGTAAGACTCTTTTGTGGCTCTCAATTATGACTCTCAATTATGCTGCTTCATTTAAAAAAGAATTAACTATGTAGTTAAAGTAGAACAGGAGCTTTCTGCCCTTATGTACCTGTAGTTTGATTCTTAAATGTGTAGATGTGAAATTCATCTGTTGCTAAACTCCTACTAGTTGCTATTGTAGAGGAGGTTATTCAGACCCTTCTGGCATAGAATACAGTATTGGGATCTGTATTATCCATACTAAGATGCAGTTCACTCACACTTTATATTAGGTGTCTTTAACTACTATGTACTTACATTAAAAAATGTTAGGTATAATGCACTTATAGTGTTGATGTATTGCAAAACACTTGTGCTGCTTTTGAGGTGGGATGCGGGTAAGGTTAGGGACAGGTTTGGTGGTATGGGTAGGTTTAAGAGTGGGTTAAGGTGTAAGGAAAGGGTCAACAGTATAATAATAGATGCCATTACAGAAATTAATTACAGCTGTAATTACATTCAGGTATTTTTTAAATGTAAGTACATGTGTTTCCCAACCCTGTTCCTTGAGGCACACCAACACTGCACGTTTTGGATGTCTCCCTTATCTGACCCATATAGTTCTGGTCTTGGAGTCTCTACTAAGATTAGAAAGAGTTTGAAAATGTGTAGTATTGGTGTGACTCCAGGAAACGATGTACACAATAAAGTATCAAATGATTAATTTAAATGTTTGTACATAGTAGTTAAAGACAGTTATAAAGTGGGACCACAATCTCCCTGTTGGGTGAAGGTATAGTTGAGGAACCATATGCGACCCTGGACCACAAAACCAGTCATTAGTCGCATGGGTATATTTGTAGCAATAGCCAACAATACATTGTATGGGTCAAAATGATCAATTTTTCTTTTATGCCAAAAATCATTGGGATATTAAGTAAAGATCATGTTCCATGAAGATATTTTGTAAATTTCCTACCGTAAATATATCAAAAATGTATTTTTATGAGTGGATATGCATTGCTAAGGACTTCATTTGGACAACTTTAAAGGCGATTTTCTCAATATTTTGATTAGTTTTTTTGCACCCTCAGATTCCAGATTTTCAAATAGTTATATCTTGGCCAAATATTGTCCTATCCTAACTCAATTTCAAAAATTGACACTTATGATTGGTGTTGTGGTACATTGTCACATATATTGAAAAATTTAATAACATTTGGGAAGTTTTGTTATAGCTATATATATAAGTGCAGAAGGTTCAATGACCGAACAGTCATATTTTATTTAGCCTCAGCCCACTGGGGAAAAAGAAAGTATAAATTATTCCTGAATCTTAGAAAGTCAGGAAGAAAGTCTTAGGAAGAAACTACAGTATAATAACATCATTTTAACAGCAGTTACTGGATTTGAATAGTTGTAGTGTGACCATGTCCACCCCAGTCAAGAGGACTCAGTGGGATGAAGACCTGTCTCAGTTTCGCAAGGATTATGGCCTTTCCAAGAAAGTGCTGCTCAACTGCTGTCTGGTCAGACGGATCATCGCCTGGGCTTCCCCCAACAAAAAAGGTAAATCTCTCTTTGAGGAAAAGGGAATCGTTGTATAGTACCACCCAGAATGAGGATGTGAAGTTTAGGCCATATGGGTCTTTGTGAAAGTCTGATTGAAATAATGGAGTTTTTTTTTTTTTAAGTACTGTACAAAAACAAAATTGCATAATATATTAAAACTAGTATATTTTAAAGATATAGTTCACCGAAAATGAAAATTCAGTAATTTACTCACCCTCATGTTGTGTCAAACCTGTATGAATTCTGAAGAGTGTAAATGAAGATATTTTGAGAAATGTCTCCAAATTGTCCATGATGGAAGTCGGTGGTAACCAAAATAGTTTAGTTGCCAACATTATTCAGATTATCTTCATTTCTGTTCCACAGGATAAAGTTAGTTATGCAGGTTTGGAATGACGTGAGGGTGAGTAAATGATGACAGAATCTTCGTTTTTGGGTGAACTGTCAAGATTTTGCCCCATATTTCCCCTGTGCTATAGGCATAGCTATTTTTTTTTATATCTGGCTTTTTTGAACCAGTTTGTTGTTTCCATGAGGAAAAAAAAAGAGAGTGAAAAAAAATAATAATAAAGAAAAAAAACAAGCTGCAGTTTGCAGTCAGTTATAAACAAAAATAACATTAAATTAAAGTTCCAGGATGAGGCAACAATTCTGACGCAAGTTGGCACAACAACTGGTGATCTAATTCAGAAAGTGAGACTTGGAGCTCTCTGAATGTTGCTAAAACAAACATTATTCTATTCTTCAAATCTCATTTGAATCTATTATTTGGCACCAATTTCACTCTTACAGAGTTGGTTGAAAAGTAGACTTTTGTTTCATCAGAGAACTTGTATGTGTCACTTACACTTATACTCTTTACAAAAACTCTTTTATGTTACTTCTTTCTATTAGTTTACCTTTAACAGGATACAATAGTTCACACAAAAATGAAAATTCTGTAATTTTTACTTAAACTTCCAAACTATTCAAACTGCCAGACTTACCTTCTTTTTTGGAAAACAAAAGATTATTTGTAAAAACAGTGTTGGTAACCAGAAGAATTTTGGTTACCACTGACATCCATTGTATGGACAAAAAAAAACATTTCTCAAAGTCCTCTTTTATGTTCTGCAGAATTAAGTAGGTCATATAGGTTTTAATTAAATGAGGGTGAGTAAATGATGGCAGAATTTTCATTTTAATAAAGGGGTTATTTTACAGTAAAAGTACATAATTTTACAAATTTGCTGGGAATCCTTAGAACATTTTTGCTTCCTCTGCTTATTGAAGTCAAGCCACTTGACACATCGATGTCTAATCTGCTGAAAGAGGGACCTCGGGGTCATAATGCTGATGGTGATATTGATCATTTTACTGCCGTGTGTTGGATTTATGTTGCGTTCTGTGTTTCGAGTGATCAGACTTTATCTCATCTGAAGCGACAGGCATAATAAATCATTATATTATAGTGAAAGGTGTATTGATGAATTTTAGAGTTGTAAATTTACAGTTTCTCATTTGTTAAATGACTAAAGAGAGTCTTAGTGGTGTTACTCTCAAGGTTTACTTTAAATGTTACTGCGTTGGTTTAAAGTGGGTTCTTTCAATCTTATTCCTGATTACAGTGTAAAATGATGATTTCAGAAATGATGAAACAGCTTCCAAATGTAGCTTGAAACTGCCAAGTGAGTGCTGCTAGCTAAAAAAAGACCATTCTGGCAAAGTCCATGGAAACTGTAATGGAAACGATATTAATGAAAGTAAAGCAGATGCTGAGGGAATGTTGTTCAAAAAGATTTCTGAAATTCTCAAGTGGTTGTAATTCAGTATGGCATGAAAAGAAATTGCATGCTTTATATAGATACAGTATGTGGTTCATTCCAATATTAGCTGAATATGTAGATCACATGATGTGTTTCAATGTTTATGTTTGTGTGATGGAGGCTCATCCTGTGTTCTGTATGTGTGTGTATGTATTTGTGCCTCTATTCATAAGTTATTATCTAAGGCACTGTGTGCTGTAATCACACTGGCCCGGAAAACAGCTGGGCCCTTTATAGTGTCAGGTGCTGCTGTCAGTGTCCAGCCTCGCTGAATGGAGAAACTCAATGGGTGTATTTGGCTCAACACTGGCCTGTCTCAGTGTAGCATAATCTGCTTTGACTATATAATTGCATTCAAAAGCATAACCTTCAAGATGGATTAAACTGAAACAGCAGAAAACTGCATTAGTAAAAGTGGTATAAGGCATCAAATTGCAATATAGCCACATAACGCTGTATTTTATGAAGCTGCATAATTGCAACCAGAGGTTTATGGTCATTGCATAATCTCATTATTGAATATTTTGGTTCAGATTTTCTTTTTATTTAAGTTAATGGCTGTTTTGGAGACATTAACAGTACTGGCCTTTGCTATTTTTAAAGTGAAACGGGTCTTGCAACAGAAGGGGCCTCTGTATGCACTAAAAAAAGGCCCTCTCCCCACCATCATGCTACGCATTTAAGGGGGCTTAGGGCAAGAATTTCTCCAAAATTAATAAAATGCCCCCAAAATGTAAGATATTGGCAAAAAAATGTCCCCGTATGAGGTCTTGTTTTTAACAGGATACAGTTAAGCAAAACCACACAAGTGTAACCTCTCCGGTCCTACTCGCCCGGCTCTGAGCAAAACTCGAACCTTGGGAGGAGGGCGCACTAACAAGGATGCTAAAGAAGACCGTGGTCTCTAGCACACCTCTTGAGATAAGGAGCGTGAGGTTTACCTGCGCAGCTCTCACTAGCTAGCCTTCCCTTACACTCACCCCCCTAAACCTCACTTCCATCCGGGTCACGACACCAATGGAACCCCTCGCACTCCGAGCGGGACTCAAACCGGCATCTCGGGTATGGGAGGCGGGCTCGCTAACAAGGACGCTAAAGACCGCTATCTCTAGTGTCAGTCACTAGTGCACCTCTGAAGGTCAGGGGAGTGAGGTTTACCTGCACAGGTCTTACTAGCTGGCCTCCCTTACACTCACCCCCCTAAACCTCACTCCCATCTGGGTCATGACACCAATGGAACCCCTCTGGTCCAACTCACCCCGCTCCAAGCAGGACTTGAACCGGCATCACGGGCATGGTAGGCGGGCTTGCTAACAAGGACGCTAAAGACCGCGATCTCTGGCGTCAGTCACTAGTGCACCTCTGAAGGTCAGGGGAGTGAGGTTTACCTGCACAGCTCTCACTAACTGGCCTCCCTTACACTCACCCCCCTAAACCTCACTCCCATCTGGGTCATGGCACCAATGGAACCCCTCTGGTCCTACTCACCCCACTCCAAGCAGGACTTGAACCGACATCACAGGCATGGGAGGCGGGCTTCTAACAAGGACGCTAAAGACCGCGATCTCTGGCGTCAGTCACTAGTGCACCTCTGAAGGTCAGGGGAGTGAGGTTTACCTGCACAGCTCTCACTAGCTGGCCTCCCTTACACTCACCCCCCTAAACCTCACTCCCATCTGGGTCATGACACCAATGGAACCCCTCTTGTCCAACTCACCCCGCTCCAAGCAGGGACTTGAAACCGGCATCACAGGGCATGGGAGGCGGGCTTTCTAACAAGGACGCTAAAGACCGCGATCTCTGGCGTCAGTCACTAGTGCACCTCTGAAGGTCAGGGGAGTGAGGTTTACCTGCACAGCTCTCACTAACTGGCCTCCCTTACACTCACCCCCCTAAACCTCACTCCCATCTGGGTCATGACACCAATGGAACCCCTCTTGTCCAACTCACCCCGCTCCAAGCAGGACTTGAACCGACATCACAGGCATGGTAGGCGGGCTTTCTAACAAGGACGCTAAAGACCGCGATCTCTGGCGTCAGTCACTAGTGCACCTCTGAAGGTCAGGGGAGTGAGGTTTACCTGCACAGCTCTCACTAGCTGGCCTCCCTTACACTCACCCCCTAAACCTCACTCCCATCTGGGTCATGACACCAATGGAACCCCTCTTGTCCTACTCACCCCAAATAGTGCTGTTTTTTTCGAATATCAGCATGATTGCAAATATGATATTGATTTTATATTAGGTGACTTATTATTTTAGACTCAGAATATTGTCTGTTTTTGCTCTATTTTCGCCAACGAAAATAGTTCCAAACAGATCCACAGTAGAGCCATTGTATGTCTCAGAGCAATTACTTCACAGTAATTACTTAACAATCGCTAAGGAAATATGTTCTATAAAGATATGAATGTGTTCTCAATCATTTGACCTAACATCAGTTGCGTCACTTCACTGCCATTCATAAATCCCTCTACCGTGGTCCTCATGGTATTAGTAAAGTGTCCATTGTATGCATGAATCTCGCCGGAAGAAGTAGGACTAGGTCATCCAGATACTTTTTGCCTACTCTTTTATAAGTACTGTGAATACTCAAACATACTTTTGTTTTTTGCCTACGATATAGTAGGGAAGTATGTGACTTCAGGATTCAGCCATTTGCTTGCTTTGTCCCTGAATGAATCAGTTGTTTCGAACAAATTGTTTAACTGAATGATTCAATGACTCGCTTGTTAAGACAATGTTTGTTTCTTTGAAACATGCCTCTGAATTGCAAAGGCTGCCTCTGGTCAATTAACCCATTATTATTATTATTTTTTTTTTATTTAACCTTTATTTAACCAGGAAAGACTCACTGAGATTAAAAATCTCTTTCACAGGAGTATCAATTATTTCAATTCGATATTGCAATGTATTATCTGGAAGCTATGTAAAACAAACTGGGCTCTGTTTCCCAAAAGCATTATAACCCTTCAATGGTCTCTATACGATCAACTTAGGCTTGCAATGCTTTTGGGAAATGCAGCCCTGGACTTAAAATGTTGGCATGACATAATATTCACTTCTTTTGTAAATGCATGTTATAGGTATTATTGTAAACAATTCATCCATGCATATTTTTATTTTATTTTTATTTTTTAAAAATTTACTCAATAACTCAACCTTCCATTGAAAATGTCTCAGATGACGTTTGCTGGAATTCTCCAATCATTTAGTCTGCTTAAACCCAGTCCAACGTAAATGTCAATGCAGGAGAAAAGCAATATTGACAATTTTTGATGAGCAAAGCTTGACTTCTTTGATGTGAGCTATTTATTTATTTAAGACATCAGAGAGAAAAAAAATGTAACAAAATATGAAAAGATGTAGCTGATTTTGTTCAAAAATATTTTTTAACTATTGTTCCAGAGGCTGGTAATTGGTTTGTGTAAATCAATTGTTCTCAACCTTTTTGACTCCAGGGCCCATAACAATATTCAGAAGCCCTCTAGGTTTTCAGGGCTCCTGATTGAGAGCCACTGGACTAAATACTTATGAATATGAAAAAGTCTAAAATGAGGCATTTGAGTAATTTAAAGCATCTATGGTACCTCTTAATGTGCAGAAATATTGTCAGAAAAGTTCAGATGACTGTGGTACCACTCTGACCACTGGATGGGGCTGTATCCACATGTTTCCTCATCCATTCAGCCAAACAGCCATAGTGTATGACTAAAAAAAAAAAAAAACACTGAATGCTCTGATAATAGGGCTGTTATCAGTTTGCCACCCAGGAAGGCTAATCCACCATGGGCTCTCTAATTCGCTATTGAAATGTTCCATGGATTTTTAAAATATTGGTTAAAGGGATAGTTCACCCCAAATTTTTGTCATCTTTTACTTCAACCTTTGTTTTGTTTCTTTGTTTTGTTGAACAGATAATAAAATATTTTGAAGAATGTTGGTAACCAGACAGTTGACCATAGCCATTAACTTCAGGATAAAAAAAAAATACTATGGAAGTCAGTGGCTACCATCAACTGTTTGGTTACCATTATTCTTCAAAATATCTTCTTTTGTGTTCAGCAGAAAGAAAGAAACTTCTTTCAGAATAAATAAACTTTCTTCTTTCAGAAGAAAGAAACTCAGATTTGGAACAACTTGAGGGTGAGTAAATGATGACAGAATTTTCATTTTTGGGTGAACTATCCCTTTGACATAAGGTTTGTGGTTTACATTACTATTTATTTTTTTTTATTATGTTTTTTGCCTTTTGCTCCATTACTACATTCACCAAAAGTTACAAGCAGTTGACAAGATCATCAAACTGATTAATTTAACTCAAATCCTTAGTTGTAGGCTTTATATAGCAACTTTTTGGCAACTCAGCGCATAGTTACACCACATTTGAGTTATGATCATTATTTACTCAGCTTCATGTTGTCCAAACTCATATAACTTTCTTCTTCTGTGCAACACAAAAGCAGAAGCTGCTCTCTATCATGCGAAAAAAAATTATATAAGGACCAAAGACTACCCTTGTGAGAAAGAAGTGTGCTTAATTTGATTGAATTTGCACTTGTAGTGTATTTCAAATCGTAAAAGTATATTTTAAAAAACTGTACTTGCAGATGATATAATATTAATGAAATAAAAGCCGGCCACGTAAGTGTATTTAAAGAGAGTACTCTTTCATGACTGTTTCCTGACACTTGCACTTTGTAATAATATCAAATTAAGTTTTACTTTAAAGTACATATAAATCATTGTTTTAATAATCGTTTGTCATACTTTTAAGTTTGATGCGTTGACTAAATACTAAAGCACATGTAAAGTACTTGATTATAATTTTAACTGTAGTTTATAAAAATAAATATATTTTAAATGTACTAAATTGCAACTTGATTATTACAAATGCCAATATTTAAATACAAGACATAATGTACAAGTTTCAATAAAAAAAAACCCCATTAAATAACATTTACAGAACGTTTACCATAATCACGACAGTACATTCAGCAGTACACTTTTACCATATTTCAAAGACAATATAATAATTATGAAAACACTTTAGTGAGTCAAAAAAGCACTCTAATCATATGTTATATTCAGATTATTCCAAGTCTTCTGAAGCCATATGATAGCTCTTTGTGATTAACAGACAGAAATTCATTATTCACTGAAAAGCTTGACTTGAAAATCTTGCTCGACAGCTGTGGTCACCTTTCAGTTTCATTGTGTGGAAAAGAACATCTTTGACATGCTATATGTAACTCTCCTTGTGTTTCACAGATGGGAGTCAGTTGTACAGGTTTCAAAAGAGGATGAGTGGAAGGCGAGCACAGGAGGAACTCCTTTGATATAAGCTTTAACATTAAATTTCATTAAAACCTTTCTATGATGTTCTGTATTTTGAAATCCCTTATTTATCCAGTAGGTGGCAATGATGGATTTATAATCCAACTACAGTTTAGATATTCTATAATAGTGTATTTTCAGACTTTGCAGTAAATAAAAAGTGGGAAGAAGTAAATATTTAATGCATGGATTGGCGTAAAGTCATTTATCATCTAAACCAAACATGGTTAAAGTTCCTTATCCACACATCTTTCTGTTATTAATGCATCATTATGCAGGGTTGCAAAGCATTTTTTAATATCAACAAAAGTGGATTATTTTGTGAATATACTCATTTGTTGTATGAAACATCTGAATAATAATATACTTATGGTAATACGCACATGAATGTGTAAGGGAGTCATTCGCAGCTGGTTTGGCATTGACAAAGGTCACATGTGACCAAAATATTTGCCTTTTTTTTTAGTAAAGCATTGTTTTTATCTCGCATTTGATGACTTCTCCTTTGGTAGAGTGTGTGGACTTTCTTGAAGCATTTTACTGTTTTCCCCTGCTGTCCATGAACAACTCTTGCAAGACAGACCTCAGACCCAGTTTGAGAACCAGATAGTTTGCTTATAAAAGTCTTATTGTAACGTTAACTTTCTTTGCCCTCAAGTACATTGTCAATGTGCCATGTTACAGTTTTTAAATGTGATACACTCCAGGCACAACATTATAAATATCAGTCTCTGCTTGTCTCCCTGATGCCCCCACTATTTCTCAGAGCTCTTCATGTTGATAAATGGCCTCTGTGTACAGATTATGCTCAGCGGCACAAAATAAATAAATGATGGCACCATGAATATGGAGATATCATTGACAGCCATTGTCATTAGACTCCATTGACTTGAGTCAGTAATATTTGTGAGGTGATTCATCATTAGTGCACTGTACCACTTAGTATTAAGATCATTTGGTCACACTTTATACAGTTTAAGGTGGATTTAACTATACGTAATTATTGGGTACAGTGAACTCGTGTTCATGTAGTATTGCAAAACATTTTTGTTGCTATTGAGGTGGGATACAGGTAAGGTTAAGGACAGGTTTGGTTAGATGTAAGAGGAAGGGTCAACAGTGTAATTAATTATACTGTAGGTGTAATTACAGAAATTAATTACAGGTGTAATTACATGAAAGTATTTACTTGCTTATTGGTGTCACTGCTATAGCTTTTCCGTTCACATGTGCTCATAAAAACGCCATTAAGAAGAAATCAAATGTTCTTTATGACAACTTGAATACAATTGTAAAAGCAAACAGGAGTTACTGACCTTTTGTTTACACAGTTAATGTGATTTATTGATAGGAAATGGTTTTAACAGCAAGAGCTAAATAGTTTGAATTAAAGGTGCCCTTGAACGAAAAATTGAATTTATCTTGGCATAGTTAAATAACAAGAGTTCAGTACATGGAAATGACATACAGTGAGTCTCAAACACCATTGTTTCCTCCTTCTTATATAAATCTCATTTGTTTAAAAGACCTCCAGAAAACAGGCGAATCTCAACATAACACCGACTGTTACGTAACAGTCGGGGTGTACGCCCCTATATTTGCATATTCCAGCCCACGTTCCCAACATTATCATTATGAAAGGCATTAGACAAGGGCAGAACGTCTGGATGTGCACAGCTGAATCAACAAACTAGGTAAGCAAGCAAGAACAACAGCGAAAAATGGCAGATGGAGCAATAATAACTGACATGATCCATGATATCATAATATTTTTAGTGATATTTGTAAATTGGCTTTCTAAATGTTTCGTTAGCATGTTGCTAATGTACTGTTAAATGTGGTTAAAGTTACCATCATTTCTTACTGTATTCACGGAGACAAGAGCCGTCGCTATTTTCATTTTTAAACACTTGCAGTCTGTATAATTCATAAACACAACTTCATTCTTTATAAATCTCTCCAACAGTGTGTAATGTTAGCCGTTAGCCACGCAGCATAGCCTCAAACTCATTCACAATCAATGTAAACAATATAACAGTATACAATACTCACATAATCCGATGTATGCATGCCGCATGCATGACGAACACTTTGTAAAGATCCATTTTGAGGGTTATATTGGCTGTGTAAACTTTGTTAAGGCACTGTGTAAGGCAAGCGCGAGCTCTGTGGGCGGAGAGCACGGGATTTAAAGGGGCCACAGCATAAATCGGCGCGTTTATAATGATGCCCCAAAATAGGCAGTTAAAAAATTTAATTAAAAAAAATCTATGGGGTATTTTGAGCTGAAACTTCACAGACACATTCAGGGGACACCTTAGACTTATATTACATCTTTTAAAAACATAATCTAGGGCACCTTTAACAGCCAGTTTATTTTACAAGTATAAAACTAGTGCAATGATTTTAGTATACTTGGAAAATATTCTTGAACTTCACTTAAGTTTATTATATAAAATGAACTTGAAGTGTACTTCTTTTTTGTAAGGTAGCTAAGAGTATGCCTCTGGTATGTATTTGTTGTACAATGGTTTCTAAAATTCATGGAATTTATCTAGATTTTGTTAGTTAAATGCTTTTTTTTTTTTTTTTTTTGGAGAATCTCTTGCAAATCATGGTAAATAGTATTTGGACAGAAGTAGAAGTATATCAGTACTGTACCTTAAGTATTCTTCATTGTGAAAATGACTTGATGAAATGACTCCAATCTTCTATACTCTAATCCTTATGTTCTTTGATAAATTCAATGTGTTTTTTGTTTTGTTTTTTGACAGTATGTAAAACTAATAAATTATTTTTTTACTGATACACAACCTTTCAATCCAGCCTCTTATAGCCGTTGGCTTACAGTTCAAGATGAGATTGGCCATCTGGCCATTTTCACTAACCCACAAAATACCATCTAATAGGTAATACTTGCCACAGAGTGATTTATTGAATTACAGGCTGTGGGGGTGTAACGGTACAGAAAACTCACAGTTTGGTACGTAACTTTGTTTTGAAGTCACAGTTCGGTAGTGGTTCGGTACAGCAGGTTTGGAGAAAACTAAACAAAATTGCTTTTTTTATTAAAGGTGCCATCGAATGAAAAATTGAATTTATATTGGCATAGTTAAATAACAAGAGTTCAGTACATGGAAATGACATACAGTGAGTCTCAAACTCCTTGTTTGCTCCTTCTTATATAAATCTCATTTGTTTAAAAGACCTCCGAAGAACAGGCGAATCTCAACATAACACCGACTGTTACATAATAGTCGGGATCATTAATATGTATGACCCCAATATTTGCATATGCCAGCTCATGTTCAAGGCGTTACACAAACCAGTATTAAAGTCTGGATCTGTGCACAGCTGAATCATCAGACTTGGTAAGCAAGCAAGAACAATAGAGAAAAATGATGGAGCAATAATAACTGACATGATCCATGATAACATGATATTTTAGTGATATTTGTAAATTGTCTTTCTAAATGTTTCGTTAGTGTGTTGCTAATGTACTGTTAACTCTCCAACAGTGTAGCATTAGCCGTTAGCCACGAAGCACAGCCTCAAACTCATTCAGAATCAAATGTAAACATCCAAATAAATACAATACTCACATGATCCAATGCATGCATGCAGTATGCATGACAAACATTTCGTAAAGATCCATTTGAGGGTTATATTAGCTGTGTGAACTTTGTAAATGCACTGTATTGTCGAGAGCTCGGGGGGAGGCAGGGAGCGTGAGGATTTAAAGGGGCCGCGCCGCTTAATCGGTGCATATTTAATGATGCTTCAAAATAGGCAGTTTAAAAAATTAATTTAAAAAAGTCTATGGGGTATTTTGAGCTGAAACTTCACAGACACATTCAGGGGACACCTTAGACTTATATTACATCTTGTAAAAACTGGTTCTAGGGCACCTTTAAGTGCTCAGTGGTTTACTGAACAAATTGTGTCTCTGTCTTTAAATAAAATTATAACTAAAAGTTTCTTAAGGATAAAAACATGATCTCTGCTAATGCTACAAACTATTAGCCTAAATTCAATCGCATTTTATTTTTAGATATAATAATCAACAATCAAATAACAAATTTATGCAAACCTGTAAGCTGCACATAAGGATGTTTTCATGTTAACTTCTGAATCTAATTATAAAATGATGTTTTACTCCAATTCTTCCATTTTGTTGTGGCACCCGGGGAGTAATTGGGGGTTAGGTCATTTCCTGCCAGTATTGAGACTCTCTAACCATTAGGCCATGACTGCTCCAGTAAGATGATGATGAATCATCTTGCACTAATGGGTGTGTCCAATTTATTTATTTTTTTCAATCTGACTGTACTCTGAGTAGAGGCAGGAATATCATTTAGCAAATCACCTAAAATGTAGCTACCATATTTGTTTTCCAGTAAGTTTCTGGCAACCATAGCTGTCAGTTTGTTTGTTTGTTTATTTTATTATATATATATTTTTTTTTACAGTGTAGCATGTTTTATCATTCCTGTCAATTAAAACCATGCTGCATGACATTCTTTCCCAATAGATCTGGTTAAAAATGCTGTTGAATACTTAACTAATTGCACTATTATTATTTTACCTTAATATAACTGACGGAAGCACATAAAGATCAGTAACATTTAGTATCACCATAATTAGCATTGTAGCTTAAACTTAGCCTTTTGGAACATTAGCTGCTGTCTGCTGGAAGACTTAGCTAATGAATTTTCCATTAGCTCGAATGGCTTCATATGGTGGCAGTTCACTCTCTAGAGGGGATGTAGAGGAGATGATGGATAGTATTAGCAGTTAAGTATGGCTGTTAGCCAAGCATTAGCCCTGAATGGGAAAGCTTGAAATCGGCCTGTTGACAGTAGGCGGTTGATAGACAGGATGCTTTGTCCGTGTCATCTGATATGTCACACAACATGTCATTAGAAAACTTGACACTGGGGTTGTGCACATCTACAGTATGACCTTCCCACAACTACTGTTCCAATGATCACAAATGACAACTGTAATGACCATTGACCTTGACATTGATCCTGTAAACATACTTTTATTTGACATACATAAAATGTGTGTAAAATATGTATTATATAATTAAATAATTTACACTATTGTCAAAGGTTTGGAGTAATTAAGATTTTTTTTTTTTTTTTTTTAGAAAGAAGTCTCTTATGCTCACCAAAGTCGTCATGTTTGTTCAAAAATACTGCAGTAATATTGTGAAATATTATTACAATTTAACTGGTTTCTTTTCGAATATATTTTAAAATATGGCTAATTTATTACTCCGATGACAGCTTAATTTTCAGCATCATTACTCCAGTCTTGAGTGTCACACAATCCATCAGAATTCATTCTAATATGCTGATTTAGTGCTCAGTTATTATCAGTTATTATTGGTGCTCAATTAAGAATAATTCTTATTATCACTGTTGTAAACATTACTACTTAATATTTTTCAGGATTCTTTGATGAATATAAAGTAAAAAAAACAGCATTCATTAGAAATAAAGTCTTTTGTAACATTAAAAATGTTTTTACTGTCACGTTTGATCAATTCAATGCGTCCTCAAAAGTATTCATTTATTATTTTTAGTTTAAAAAGCTTACTTACCCAATACCCCTACTTACTTACCCCTTGTTTCCACAAAAGTATTAAACAGCACAACTGTTTTCAACATTGATAATAATAAGAAATGTTTCTTGATCACTAAATTATATATTAGAATTATTTCTAAATGATCATGTGACACTGAAGACAGGAGTAATGATGCTGAAAATTCAGAAAACAAAAACATTACAAAAATTTTGATTATTCCAAACTTTATATAATATAATATAATATAATATAATATAATATAATATAATATAATATAATATATAATATAATATATTTTGCATATAACTTCCAAAGCATTCACTTGCAGTATTCATCAAAAATGCTTTGGAGGTTACACATAAAATGTGTATTTTATTTTATACAACAGCTCTTTCTGGTTCTTGAATCTGATTGGCTGAGAGCTGTGCAGCATTCTAGTGATAACAGCACTATCTTTTCACCGTTTGTATCCACCTTATTTTTTTTTTTTTTTTTTTTTTTTTTTTTTACAAATACTTGTTGTACCACAAACTGTAGTTTTAAGAGTTTTTAGGCGAGAATGTAGTTGTTTAGACCTGAAATATGTGACTCATATTTAATCATAGCGCCTATTTTACAATTTGTTTAGACATTTTCAGAGATGTGAGCTCCAGGCCGTCAGCGGCCGTTCAGTGCTCGTGTACCTGCCGAGAACAGCTTCATCTCGGCCAGTGTTTCAGGGATTTGCCACTGGCTCTTATAGTGGTTAAAAATGAGATATAATTAATTTTGGGTACATAAAATGGGCAATCTTTGGTCTTATTAATCTATTACTTGTTCCTGAGCAAACTGAATTGGGCTATGTTTTTAAATTTAATAATTTAATATTAAGGCTATATTTAACTTGCATCCTGTAGAGCACTGCTTTTGTATGTTTGACTGAATTGTACAATTGTTTATTTGTCATTTATAATGGCTATTGTTGTTAATTTAAATATTGTTGTTCAATACATTTTATTTTATATAAATATGTTGTATTTGGTATTGAGAAAGGGTCCATTAGTGCGTAATATGGATTGACTGAAAGTTACATTAACACGCCATCAGATGGCGGCAAACTTTATGACTGAATGAGTCAGTGAGTCACAAGAGACTTTTAAATTGAAAGGGACTTTTGTAAACAAAGGATGTTGTTTTAGCACTGTTATGGAAAATTCCCTTAACTGTAAAAAGGACAAAATACAAAGATCGCTTTCCTCAGCGGACATTCAAATTAAAATGGATATAATATTCTGGACATTGACCTGAAGAATGAATGTTATATCAGACACAGATATTGCTCGCTCAGGCGATCCCTCTCTCTCTCTCTCTCTCTCTCTCTCTCTCTCAAAAATACTGTACAAAATACAATGAGTTTCAATGGAGGGACTCAATATTCCTTCGTTACTAGTTCTAAAGTGACGTTTAAGAATTAGTAACGGAGGCTTGGTAAAACTTAAAGGGTTAGTTCATCCAAAAATGAAAATAATGTCATTAATTACTCACCCTCATGCCGTTCTACAGCCATAAGACCTTCGTTCATCTTCAGAACACAAATTAAGACATTGTTGATGAAATCCGATGGCTCAGCGAGGCCTGCATAGACAGCAATACCATTCAAACTCTCAAGATCCATTAAGGTACTAAAAACATATTTGAAAAAGTTCATGCGAGTTCAGTGGTTTTATCTTAATATTATAAAGCGACAAGAATATAAAGACTTTTCAACAATATCTATATGGGCCAATTTCAAATCACTGCTTCAGAGCTTTACGAATCAAATCATTGAATCAGAGCGCCAGAGTCACGTGATTTCAGCAGTTTAGCCATTTGATAGGGGATCCGAATCACCGAATTCGAAACAAAAGATTCCTAAAGCTCAGAAGCTTCATGAAGCAGTGTTTTGAAATTGGCGGATATAGATATTGTTGAAAAGTCATTATTTTTTTTTTTTTTTGGCGCACAAAAAGTATTCTTATCGCTTTATAATATTAAGGTAGAACCACTGAACTCACATGAACTGTTTCAAATATGTTTTTAGTACCTTTATTGACCTTGAGAGTTTGAATGGCATTGCTGTCTATGGAGGCCTTGCTGCGTTGTTATTTATTTAGACACTCGTGCCATCTAGCTTTTTTATAAATGCAATATCACACCCTTTGCCATGAGATATGGCTGTATATCAGCACGCTGTGATTACCTACAGCCGAATCACAGCCGTGCTAATATACAGCCATATCGCATGGCTACGAGTGTGCTATTGCTCTTATATTGTTATATTATATATTATAAATAAAAAAACAAACAAACACATTTACCACATTTCTATTTGCAGTCCTCTCCAGCATGAAACATATCAACATAAAACCATTTTAGCACGCAAAACAAACAAAATCTTTGTTTACTGTATTACCACATTCACTACTGACTGTAGACTTTAACCCATAGGTTATTCCTCTGTCAGGTTTATACTATATCAAACCCTTACTTTCTGAAGGTAACCTACTTTAGCCATTTTTGTATTCCAGTGATGGCTCTGCGATCTATAAATAGTAGGAATGATTGATATGGCATATGGTGAACCCTTGTAAGTTCCTTGCCTGCAGGCAGAGATGACTTTCAGCATTAGAGGTGGCTTCACTTTGTAGTCACCTGTGCCTGTCATAATCTTCAATTACTGGCCCAGCATCAGTGTCAGGCAAACACCGCACAGGCAGAAACCCACTGTTAATGCACTGAATGGAAGACATAGAAACAGTGCTAAGGATGCAATTAAAAATGCACGTCAAATAATGGCAAAATATGTTGTAATTTGCAATGTACAATTTAATGAGTTATAATTAATTATTAGACCTAAGAGTAATGTCACGATCTAAAATGAAATACTCAAGGTCAATCTTTTGGAAGTACCTGGGGACTGTGCACAGTTACACTTCTGAACTTGACAGATTCTGTAATTTCTGTTGGCAGTCATGTGGAAGACTGCTAACACCTACCTCTGGACAGAAGTGACAAAAACAAGGACTCTGCCAACCTAGACTTCTACAGTCAGTGCCAAGCTCTCACATAAGTGCATGCCAGTCAATGCAGAACTTTACCAGAATAAACTAATATGCCTCAGATGAAATGATGCTTCAGATAGTTCAGTAATAACCCATTATTGTAATTAAGAAGTTGAAGTCGACATAAACTGGTTGAGCTTCAAAGTGAAGTCAAAATTACGATTCAATTATGATTCAGTACATCACCAATCCTTCTTCCAAAATGTGTTTTTGTCTTACCCTGATTCACTATGGTAAGCCTCCTTTAAGGCTTGTCAGTAAACGGCCACTGTTATGATTAGGCTAACGTCATTGCATGGGAAACAGTATCAATGACCGCTTGCTTTTGCACATGAGTCAGTGTTTTGAAAACATCCATATACAACTGTCATTTACAGACAAAGCATTATGAAATCATTTACTTACGGTTTGTGATGCAGCTGCTGTCAGATTCAATACAGCTGAGTGCTTCATCTTTCAACAAAAGTTACTTTGTAAACTCTCCATTACACTGTGCCTCGTTTACAAAACAAAATACTCAGAACAAAGTATATATAATCTGTAAATATAATATAATTACTGCTGTCAAAATTAGCACGTTAATGCATGCAATAATTTTTTTTCAGTTTACTGCATTAAATATTTAACAATTAACGTTTTTTGTTTTGTTTTTGTTTTTTGCTATCATTTAGCTAGCGTTACATTATATGATCATGCTCTTATTCATACAAATGCTTTTAAACCATTCAAGACACAAAAGAGAACACCATGCAGTACAGGCATGCTGACAGACACACACAGAAAGCCACTTCAAAAAGTGCCACATTGATTTCTCTATTGGGCTTGAGCGGACAAAACACACAGAATTATGCCAAAATGCCTGTTTTGTCGAGTATTCTCATAAGCACGGTGTTAAATGAGATAAATGAAGTCTTAAATAAACACAAAGAGTTGTGAGAAAATAGGATGCAGATTCGTGTCGTGCAGCAAGTCTTAAAGTGACAGCAGCCTAATAAACCTGTCTGCCATTAATGTTAATCAAAGCACAAAAGAAAAAGAAAATCACTCACTGCTCTTAATTGAATAACTTTTGTAGCTTTAATAAAAATTAATCTATATTTTAATCTAAATTATGCAGTGAAGTCTGTGAAGTGTTAGATATATTTCCTACCTGTTAGGTCAAATATTTAAAGGTGCCCTAGAACTTCTTTTTAAAAGATGTAATATAAGTCTAAGGGTCCCCTGAATGTGTCTGTGAAGTTTCAGCTCAAAATACCCCATAGATTTTTTTTAATTCATTTTTTTAACTGCCTATTTTGGGGCATCATTAACTATGCACCGATATATAGGTTGCGGCCCCTTTAATTCTCCCGCTCCCCCTCCCCCTCCCCCGAAGCTCGCGCTTGCCTTGAACAGCATAAACACAGTTTACACAGCTAATAGAACCCTCAAAATGGATCTTTACAAGATGTTCGTCATGCTTGCTGCTTGCATACGTCGGATCATGTAAGTATAGTATTTATTTGGATCTATTACATTTGATTCTGAATGAGTTTGAGGCTATGCTGCGTGGCTAAAGCTAACATTACACACTGTTGGAGAGATTTATAAAGAATGAAGTTGTGTTTATGCATTATACAGACTGCAAGTGTTTAAAAATGAAAATAGCGACGGCTCTCTTGTCTCCGTGAATACAGTAATAAACGATGGTAACTTTAACCACATTTAACAGTACATTAGCAACATGCTAACGAAACATTTAGAAAGACAATTCACAAATATCACTAAAAATATCATGTTATCATTGATCATGTCAGTTATTATTGCTCCATCTGCCATTTTTCGCTATTGTTCTTGCTTGCTTACCTAGTCTAGCTGTGCACAGATCCAGACGTCCTGCCCTTGTGTAATGCATTGATCATGGGCTGGCATATGCAAATATTGGGGGCGTACACCCCGACTGTTACATAACAGTCGGTGTTATGTTGAGATTCGCCTGTTCTTCGGAGGTTTTTTAAACAAATGAGATTTATATAAGAAGGAGGAAACAATGGAGTTTGAAACTCAGTGTATGTCTTTTCCATGTACTGAACTCTTGTTATTCAACTATGCCAATACAAATTCAATATTTAATTCTAGGGCACCTTTAAAATATTCTGTAGATTAAATATACACTGGAGATTAAATGTGAAATTATTACAATATAAAAACTTTAATGTTAGGTGCAATTAATCACGATTAATTACAGAAAAACTGATTTAGTTCTTTTTTTTTTTTTTTTTTTTTTATCGATTGACAGCACTGATAATAATATAAACTCAATCCGGGATGCCATTAAAATAAACCAACCACTTGTTTTCCGACCCTGGGATCCTTCTGAGGTCTGTACAGTGATGCAAACAAACTGTTTAAAACTGGACGCATCAAAGCGAATGCTCTTTCACTCCTCCATTTGTCCAGTTTTCGACAGACTGAAGCGCGTGGAGTATGTCAGAAATTGAACGCACATCTGTATACTGTATCCAGTGCTGTCAGTGTCAGTGATTTCTTGCCTGCAGGAGATTTTTTAAATTATTTTTTAATAGAATTTCTTGGTAAAGACTGGTACAGTTAACGCAGCAATGTGAAAAAATCTCAAGTAACCTAAAATGTGCTTAATTTAGTGACTGAACTGCTTGTTTTTCAAAAATATGATTTAATTAAGTTACATCAAGGGTCAAGTAAAATAGAAATGGCACATTAAAGTTAAAAGTTACAGTTGCCTGATAAAACTACTACACTGTACAGGTCTGATATAAAGGATGTATTTGCTCAGGTGACCAAAATGTGCACTCGAACAGAGAAAAGTTTTGCCCAGCGAGAAAAAAAATTAGAGGGAACATTGCTAGCATTTACTGAGTTGTTTCAAAGTAAATTCTCTTTTTTTCCCCCTCTTTTTTTCCAGTGTACCAAATAATTCCACCTTCAGTTTGTTCATTCAGTTATTACCCTTTTTGTCTTGTAATAACAGTTTAATGTGTTGAAATCATGTTGAAAGAGATTTGTTTATGCAAATGTCACGCTGTTAAGCCTAAAGCAATCATATGAGTATGCAAACTTAAACTTGTTCATGCAGTTGCATGTCATTACTGAGTCAGTAAATAGAATGAGGAAATTGAAATAATAGTGTTTTAAGCCTAAAGGGATCCATTAATTGAGATCTCCTCTATATAAGACTTTTGAGGTTGAGGATTGCAAAAGATTTTCTGATGTAATGAAATGGAAACTATGTTTTGAAAAGAATTCCAGAAGCTCTTGATCAGACCATTTTGAGGGCTCTTATTTTGCAAATGTCTTAAAATCTTAAGGTGATTATCAGTATGACCTTCCAGTCTCAGTGAACTTAAAAAAAAAAAAAAAAACAGTCAGAATTCCTTTCAAATTATCCAGAAAAGCACTGAATCACCCAGGAACTTTTACATTCATTCTCTTTTATGTGTTCGAAATGCCAAAAATGCCAGTGTGTAAACATAATATATGACTGAGCGCTGGCATTTTAAGACACTGTCCTTTGAATGTCTTTGAAAAAGTCTGGTGGTGGGAACGTTTGCACAAAATTTGGCCTAATTGCACTGAAATCTCACATTCACATATAAGTAAGGACAGACTCCATTAATTAAGCATCACAATTTGTTTACCCTTGATTACACGTCTCATCAGCACACTGCCTAATGGAGGAAGGATGTTAACAGAGATGGAATAAATAGTGTTATGAATGAAAATGAGACCTTGTTTTGAGGTCTTGATCAAGACTTTCTTTAAAACAATTGCTTCTTTAAAAATCGTGCTATTCGTCTGGGTATTGAAAGAACCCATATTTCGATACGAAATATAGTAGGTTGATTCTTTGGCTTATAAGAGAGCAGTACCTTTGCATCACGGCTGTGATTGATGTATTCAAGCAATGGGTGTTGCTTCTGAATAATGCATCGCATTAGGTGTTAGCCTGCAATCAGTGAAATAAGAAGATAGAGAGGCAGCTGTTCACAAAGCGAGACAGTGAGAGATGGTGGTGTTGTGTGTGTCATTTTCTACAGTGAGCCATGCTGAGCGATTCAGAGAGGCCCATCTTTTACTGAGCTTGACACAATCTGTAATAGAATTTTCAAGTAAGCTTCCTCTTTTTTGCTTCAAGGAAAGATGTGTATTAAATGTGAGAGCTTGATGCAAAGTCTGTGTTTGTGGCTTTGCCAGGGTTTCAGTGTCTCTATTTATGAAAACTTGCACTATAGCAGATATCCTATCTGTTACTTGTAAAAAGAAAAAGGCAACATGGCTATTTTCCACTGGGGAAAAAAAAGAAGAAAAAAAAACTATTGTTTTTAATATTTTTTAAAATGTGTTTTCTGCATGCCACATTATCTGAGCTTTAAATACAACATGACTAGTCATTCTGGAGAAGCAGGAAACTGATAATCCCGAGCTATATTAATTACGGACATAGATATTAATACATAGATGCCACATTAGCGTTTGCTGAGAACCACAATACTTTCGCATGTCTGTCAGACTGGAAAAGTCAGGATCAGTTCAGAGTGGCTCGGTTCACAGTAACTAGCCAACTAAATCTCTGCAAGTGCTGAGAAAATTATGCAATGTGCGGCAGTTTCACTTTTTCACAACATTGCAACATTGTTTTGGATAGATGATTACAGCATTTTACTAGATTTGTAATGAGAAGGTTTTATAAACCTGTTCACAGATAATTTAAGATCTCACTGTTTTCGGCCAATATAAAAGCAAATGTTTAAATAAAAGTTTAACTCTTGCAAGTGAAGAAATTACGGAAGAGGATTAGTGCCAAGCAATAATAAAAAAATAAAACCATCTCGAGATTAAAGTTGTTAAATTTCGAGAAAAAAGTTGAAATAAAATGTTGAGAATAAACTCGTTAAATGACGAGAAAAAACGTGTTAAATTTCGAGAAAAAAGTCGAGATAAAATGTTGAGAATAAACTCGTTAAATTACGAGAAAAAAACTTGTTAAATTTCAAGAAAAAAGTCGAGATAAAATGTTGAGAATAAAGTCATTAAATTACGAGAAAAAAGTCGTTAAATTTCGAGAAAAAAGTCGAGATAAAATGTTGAGAATAAAGTCATTAAATTACGAGAAAAAAGTCGTTAAATTTCGAGAAAAAAGTCGAGATAAAATGTTGAGAATAAAGTCATAAAATTATGAGAAAAAAGTCGTTAGATTATGAGAACAAATTCGTTAAATTATGAGAAAAAAGGTTGACTTTTTTCTCGTAATTTAATGACTTTATTTTCAACATTTTATCTCGACTTTTTTCTCGAAATTTAACGATTTTTTTTCTCGTAATTCAACGAGTTTATTCTCAACATTTTATCTAGACTTTTTTCTTGAAATTTAACGAGTTTTTTTTCGAAATTTAACAACTTTAATCTCGAGATGGTTTTATTTTTTTTCATTATTGCTTGGCCCTAATCCTCTTCCGTAAGAAATGAAGGTATAGGTATTAAGACATACAATTAAGTAATAATTAAGTAATTGTGCTACTGTAAATTAAAATTATTATTAAACTTATATATTAATAAGACATATATTGAATATTTCATAATAATTGTATTATTATTATCATTATAATAATTATTATTTTAAATTATTAAAATTTAAGACATTTTTTTTTTTTTTATTCAGTTCAGTTTAGGCACTGAAAAGGAATTGATCCCCGAGTTCAGGGGTTCCTAAACCGTTTCCTCTGCTGAACCCCAACACATAAAACATTAACTTGGAAGTTTAAGTATAAAATATTTATTTTATCCCCTGATATTATAATTATATAAATTATTTCTGTATGTAGTGCTGCACAACTTGGCACAAAAAATATTGTGATTATTCTTTACAAGAATCGACTAACATTACAGGTTACAATAATATTTAGCATTTAGGATACAATGATATTTAGTATTTTGGCAGAATATTGGTAAAATGTTGTAAACTTGAAAATTATGCAAATGCAAATATAAATAAAGTGAACCTAGCGCACTTTGGGCCCTATCATACACCCAGCGCAATGCGACGCCAGGCGTGACACGACTGTTTTTTGCTAGTTTCAACCTGACGCAGTTATCATCTTCACGTCCTGCGCCCAAGTTGTTTAAAGAGCAAATGCATTCACACCCATCTGTTCACCCATGGGCGTGCTGGTCTGAAAACAAGGTGTGTTCAGGCGCATTGTTGTTATGTTGCTATTTTGAGGCAACTGAAAACGACTGTGCCATTGACCAACACAAACCTGGTCTAAAGTCAATGGCGCAGTATTTATTTAGTTTTTGTTATTTAAAGGGCGCGTTAGTAATATGCGCCTATAGGTGGGTTCACAACATGCATACACTCTGCTTATTACACACAGGGATGCGCAGCAGCAAACAAACATGCCAAATATTAAAAATAAAAGTATTACAATGTAAAAGATTATTATTGTGTACATAAAGATGGATAATGGATAGTCATTGCATATATCAGAATTACCTATTTGCAGTAATGACAAATGAAATTGGCAAAGTATTTGACCAATTGTGGTGATACACACATGTATTTATTTAAACTATGGATAAAAATGGAGCGGCATTTAATAGACAGAACCGTAGTTCACTGACAAGCTACGCAATATCGCGTTCATTATCGCAGATATTGCGATATTGCGTAGCTTGACAGTGAACTACGGCTCTGTCTATTAATTATTAAATGCCGCTCCATTTGAAAGCAGGTGATGGCGATTTAGCGGTAATCAGGGAACCGGCTTTACTGACGAAATGCGCGTGACAATCGCATGCGATATATCGCCCAGCCCTACTGATTCTTAAGGTTGAAGTTGTCTATATTCCGCCATGTAAATAGCAATCCGCCATGGTGCAAGCACCCAAAACACACCCATGACTCATTAAGAGAATAGGGACAACCCTTTTGGACCATGCACCTGGTGCGCAACTATTTTTTTAGTCGTTAAACTAGCAAAAGTGGATTTGGACACGCCCTAAGTGCACCTGCGCCATGCACTTCAGACCATGGGCTTAGATCGTTAAAATAGGGCCCTTTGTGTTCCCAAATGCATGTTAAACTCAAAGTGCTTGCAGAGATGGAGTTCATGAGAAGCAGCATTTATTGTGAATGGAGGCGGTCTGAAAATATGCTATTATAATCTGCATGTGTGTAAATAAACACAGTGCCGCTCTTCACGCTGAAATATGTAGCACGACAGACTTCTTTAAATTACAGCCTCGTATTTGTTAATTGCGATTTAATAATATATTGCGGTTTCAGTTTAGCTACAATTAATTGTGCAGCCCGTTTATTTATTTTAATGTTACATTGAATTTAATTAATTATTAGCTTAACATCAACACACAAACCCTTGGGAAACCCTGCCCTAGAGGGTCTGAGGTCCACCTAATATCGTCTCACAAAATCCTATCGGAAACACAGCAGATTTATGAAAAATTCCTCTCATAAAATAAACATGGAAAATAGAAAGATTACCACTCGTGCAGTCAAACAGATCTCCTGGTGTAACATTCCTCCCTCTTGAGTAAGCTCAAGTGAAGCATATGATGAGTTAATAATGCCTCTCCTGTGAAAGTACCATTCCAGGAAGCGCTGGTAACCCCAAAGTCCCTTTGCTCTTAGTGGGCGCAGCTGGTTGTTTAGGTTCAAAAGGGAAGATTTGACTTGTGTTTAGGCTCAGCTTGGAGTCTGGTTTGAGGGAATGTAGGTCGACCGACAGCTCCAGACCTTTTTCAAAGGTTCAGCTAAACAAACCAGACCATGGAAAAACTGTGTCAGCACCAGTAGGCCTTTGACTGTAGATAATACTTGTTCTGTTTGGACAGATAAGTCCATTTTAGTTGATACAGCTGAAAATTGAAAGGGATTGTGAATAGCTTCTTTTAGGCTGAATCCAGTCCGAGGAGGTTTGAAGAGTTAAAGGGATAGTTCACCCACGTATGACTTTATTTATTCTGTGAAATAAAGTCATTAAACTATGGAAGCTTATTTCTGCCACAATGACACAAATATATATAAAAAAGGTCATTGCAACTTTTTATCTAACAATTCAGTTTATATCTCGAAATTCTGACTATATAACTCAGAATTGTGGAATATAAACTCACAAGTATGAGGAAAAAAAAGTCTGAATTGCGAAATATAAACTCACAATTGCATGAAAAAAATGTCATAATTGTGAGCTGACTTTTTTAAACAATGGAAACTTGTTTCTACCACAGAATAAAAAAAGTAAAAGAGGCTAATTTCGACTTTTTATCTCACAATTCTGACTTTTTCCTCACAATTGCGAGTTTATCAGGGTTCCCACTCATCCTGGAAAACCTGAAAACCTGGAAAATTGATGACAAATTTTCCAGTCCTGGAAAACACATGGAAAATTAGAGAAAATGTAAAATGTCCTGGAAAATCTTGTAGTTGTCCTTGAAAATTATTTTTCTGGGTTTTTCTTTAGTCAAGACCAAAGAGTTTATCACTGACCTAAAACAATCACCATTAGTTGCAAAAGGTGCGATGTTCATAAATGCTGCGTTTTGACACGTGAGAGTAGTATTTTTTTCAATGATGATGTTTAGTCTTGTGTTGTCACTTGCGGCAGTTATTATAATGTTATAGTATGTTATTAACTGCTTAAATGCATTTTTTTTTGCTTAATTATTATGCAAGTTGATTTTCTGATCATATTTTTGCCAAGCACATTTTACCAATTCCAAACCAATCAATCTTAATAACTACTATTAATTTTGTATTTAGTCATGAAGTTAGTTTATGAAGGCTTGTTTTCTTTTACAGATAAAATGAGCCAAAAAGAGATTTATCTCAGACTGAAAAGTCAAAAATTATTAAATTCCCACAAGAAGGATGCAATACTAGTGCAATACTAGAAATTGCTGTTAAGGCATGTCCATTGGAAAGTGAAATGCTCATTGGGTCAGCAGGGTCAGAGTGGATAAGAAAAGGCACGTTAACTGCAAAAGAATTAAGAATTAAGGTGAAGAATTAAGTGTGAAACCATCAGGAACCCTTTGTCTTCAGCGCCACCATTTTCCAGAACTTCAACCTACCTGGATTCTCCAGGAGTGTGAGGTGTCAGGATCTCAGACTTAGATTAGGTAAAGAATCCTAAAAAATGCCCCCCATTTAAGAATCACATACTGAATTGTAGTAAAATACAAGAAGACAGATTTTTTTTATAGGCTTTATAGACAGACAGATTGAGAGTGGCTCTTGAAGGACCAGCACAACATCCTCTTGTACCACTGTTTGAAGAATTTATCTTCCGGAATCTAGCTGTAAGGTGTTGGAGTTTATTTTTAGTCCATCCCCTACCCTGAAAAGTCCACCTTGCAAAGATAATGATCTTCCAAACCTTACTGCCAAAAAAATCCCAGTCTTTTATTCCCATCGTTGTAAAATTGAACATTTCCTGGAAAAGTCCTGGAAAATGATCGCTGAAAAAGAGTGGGAACCCTGTTTATATCTCACAATTCTGACTTTTTTTGGTTACACTTTATTTTAAGGTGACATACTTACATTGTACTTACTCACTCAATATTATAACTACATAACTATAACTACATGTACTACTTACTATAGAGTTACAGTTAGGGTTTGGCTTAGGGTTAGTTACTTGTAATTGTGCATAATTTACTGTTATTACTATGTAGTAACATGTAACTACACTACGTCGCCTTAAAATAAAGTTTTACCCTTTTTTACTCAGAATTGCAAGTTTATGGTTATATCTCACAATTCAAAAAAATAAAAGTCAGAATTGTGAAAAAATAGTCGCAATTTTTTATTTTTTATTCCGTGGCGGAAACATATGGAAGCCCATTTCCGCCACTAAAAAAAAAAAAAAAAAAAAAAAAGAAGGAATTAATTTGCGACTTTATATCTCAGAATTCTGACTTTATAACTCAGAATTCTGACTTTATAACTCGCAATTGTAAGATATAAACACGCAATTGCGAGTTAAAAAGTCAGAATTCTGAGATAAAAAGTCGCAATTAATCTTTTTTTTTTTTTTTTTTTTTTTTTTTTTTTTTTGTGGCGGAAATGGGCTTCCATAGAAACAAGCTTCCATATTAAATACAAAATAAGTTTAGCAGAAATTATTAGCAGCATTTTTTGGAACAACATGAGAGTGTGAGGTGATGACAACATTTTATTTTTGGGTAAAATAAGCCATAAAGGTCTGAAAATATATTTTTTTATTGTCTAGTACATTTATTTACATAGGCTGGTTTGGGAATTGGTCCTCAACATGAGCTGCTTTTAATCTCCCTATAAAGATGTTTTGCAAACCTGTTGGCTTGAGCAGATGGGACTCAGTTTTACAATCGGTTTTGACCTACATTTAGTTTGTAATATGACACAATTTTGATAGCAAAGAAAACAATCATGGTAGAAATGTGCATTTAATCCGCAAACTGTTCTTGGGTAATACTCAAGGCTCACCAAGGCACCAAGGTGATTAAGTTTGTTTTATCACAAACCACTTGAATGTTGTTATTAGAAATGTTCTGTGCTGATTACTGTTGTATATACTGATCTCAACCAGACCCCCGTCAGAGGCAAATATGACAGTGAGAGGTAATGTGCAGTATTGTATAGTAAATTCAGATTGGGATTGTGAACGTGTATTGTTAAAGTGATATATTTTACTGCACATTAATGAGCTGGAAGGTCCAGGGGACAAACTATTTCAGACTCATCTTGGTGCAGACTGACACCTTGTTCTGCAGATTTATTACTTTATAGGACAAACAGTTGTTGCAATTATATATGGAAGCTTGTTTCCGCCACTGAAAAAAATAAATAAAAAAAGTAATTGCAACTATTTTTCTAGAAATGCTAACTTTTTTTCTCAGAAATGTGTGATTATAAAGTCGCAATTGAGAGTAATAAATTCAGAATTGTGAGATATCAACTTAAAATTCTGAGACTTTTTTTCCTCAGAATTTGATTTTATAACTCGCAATTGCGAGTTTGTCTCACAAATCTGAGAAAAGAAGTCAGAAAAAGTCAGTCATGCAATTGTGCATATTTTTCACAATTGTGTTTATATCTTCCAATTATGACATTATAACTTGCAATTCTGACATTATAACTTGCAGTTGTGAGTTTAAAAAAGCAGAATCGTATAGCTATAACATCTCTGGGAAAAAAAAAAAGGAAAAAAAGAAAAGATGTTCATTTGCATATTGTGAAAATGAAGTGTGCTTGATTGTATTGAATGTGTACTTCTATTGTGGGCTGCTATAAATCTTTAAAGTTCACATTTTTAAAGAATGTACTTGCAGATAATATAATGTTAATAAAACAAAAGACCACTTAAGTGTATTTAACGAAAGCACTCTTTCATGACTATCACTTTTTTAAGACATACCTTTTTAACCTTCACGAAGTAAGTTTGAATTCGAAAAGCAGTACATACTCAGACAGTATGTGATTTTGGACACAGGGTTGGTTTGTGTAATATTAACAACACATTATTCGCTGTTTGATAACTTAGTCAAGCCAAAGGCTAATCATATCAATTACCGTTATGTGTCTGACTTGTAGACGACCCCTGTAAAATTCGGTCTTTCCACTTGCCATTGTGTAGCGTTTACTACAGTTTACTACAGACGGGATCAGGTAGTCCGAGCTGGTGCGATGGAGTGGAGGCGGGGACTAATTTGCATATTCATAGGTTCCACTTCTACTAAATGAAGCAAAGGGGGTGGAGTTACTTTCAAGCTATTTTTAAGGCAAGAAGAAATTATTTTCACAGGAAAAAGCAAAAACGTTTAAATATGTCATTTTGATTATCAAAGATCAGTTTTGGGATAAAATTATTGACTGCAGGGGAACTTTAAAGGATTAGTCCACTTTTAAATAAAATTTTCCTGATAATTTACTCACCCCCATGTCATCCAAGATGTTCATGTCTTTCTTTCTTCAGTCGAAAAGAAATTAAGGTTTTTGATGAAAACATTCCAGGATTATTCTCCTTATAGTGGACTTCAATGGCCTCCAAACGGTTGAAGGTCAAAATTACAGTTTCATTGCAGCTTCAAAGGGCTTTAAACGATTCCAGATGAGGAATAAGGGTCTTATCTAGCGAAATGATCGGCCATTTTCTAAAAAAAATACAACTGTATATGCTTTATAAACACAAATTATCGCCTTGAATGTGCTTCCACTTTCCGCATTCTTCAAAACGCTTACGCTGTATGTCCCATGCCTTCCCTATTCTACTAATGGAACGAACGCGGCGCCATGCAGTTTTGTTTTTTTCTGTAAGTTTATACAGCATATACAGTTGTATTTTTTTAGAAAATAACCGATCGCTTCGCTAGATAAGACCCTTATTCCTCGTCTGGTATCGTTTAAAGCTCTTTGAAGCTGCCACTGAAACTATAATTTTGACCTTCAACCGTTTGGAGGCCACTGAAGTCCACTATAAGGAGAATAATCCTGGAATGTTTTCATCAAAAACCTTAATTTCTTTTCGACTGAAGAAAGAAAGACATGAACATCTTGGATGACATGAGGGTGAGTAAATTATCAGGAAAATTTTATTTGAAAGTGGACTAATGCTTTAAAGGGTTAGTTCACCCAGAAATTAAAATTCTGTCATTTATTACTCACCCTCATGCCGTTCCACACCCGTAAGACCTTCGTTAATCTTCGGAACACAAATTAAGATATTTTAGTTGAAATCCGATGGCTCGATATTTAGTTGAAACCCGATGGCTCGAAATCTGATATTCTCGTTGCTTTATAATATTAATATTGAATCACTGTACTCACATGAACTGATTTAAATATGTTTTTAGTACATTAATGGATCTTGAGAGAGGAAATGTCATTGCTCCCTATGAAGGCCTCATGGAGCCATCGAATTTCAACTAAAATATCTTAATTTGTGTTCCGAAGAAGAAACGAAGGTCTTACGGGTGTGGAACGGCATGAGGGTGAGTAATAAATGACAGAATTTTCATTTTTGGGTGAACTAACCCTTTAAGTCCTTATTTAATTGGGTCAAAAAAGCACTCTGTATTACATTTATATAAATTTAAGCTTTAATATATATTTTCATTTAATTGCAATTAATATGCAATAAGGTGTCTGAAGACATTGAATTCAGTTTGCACTGAGAGTATATTCTTTTAAAATGTTAAATCTGTAATAAGTACTCTTTCTAAAAATATATCAAAGTGAACTTCTTTTTCAAAAGGGATGTGAAACATGAAATTAATCATAATAGAAACCGAGACAATGCACATATACCACTAAAAAAAACACCCTTGTCTCAGCATTTCTCATTCTGAAAATAATAATAATAAAAAAATCCCTCCAGTGGCTTGTGTCTTGATGTGACATTAATGCATTTTCATGACGACGAAGACAGGTGAGGACATCTGTACCACAGAGATGAGCTAACTGACTTACATGTCCATCAATCTTTCATTTCAGGCTTCTTCGACAAAATGAAAGATAAGATACTAAAGGTGCTGAAGCATCTCTGACCAAAGCTTTAAGCAAATTCCATCCACATTACATAAAACAAATCTATTCAAACAGACAGCAGGGCTTGCTCCATCATGTGGACAATCATACATTTTACTATGTTGTCATCTTATTGTAATTACAGTTTAATGTTTTACCTGTCAAGTGCCACAACATGAAGACCTTTACAGGATTCTATTGTGACGATTTTAATGTATTTTTTGAAGACTTCTGTTTCTTGCTCTGAAATGGCTTGACACGCATCAAGTTGTGGAGATTTGGATAATGCCATGACAAACTGGAAACTTCTTAGGGGAACTAAAATTTTACACATCAGTGTTTTACCAAATACATTATATCCAGAGAAATGCTTTAAAGGTCCTGTTTTTCGTGGTTTTTTTGAAGCTTTGATTGTGTTTATAGTGTGCAATATAACATGTGTTCATGTTTCGCGTGTAAAAAAACACAGTATTTTTCACATAATTTACTTATCTGTATACCGCTGTTTCCACTGTCATAAAAACGGGCTGATGACTTCCTTGTTCTATGAAGTCCCTCCTTCAGAAATACGTAACGAGTTCTGATTGTGCCAGCGGTTCCTGTGTTGTGATTCGACAGCAGCTTAGCGAACCTTGACCCGGAAAGGTCACGCCTCTTACCATAACGTGGAGATGCATGCGCTCAGTGTTATTGTAAACATGTCTTTAATTTTACCCTATCAATTTGAGCCGGAATCAGACCCGGTGATTGGACTGCGGGATGAAAATAACAGCGTTTCGACGGCATGGCGACAAACACACTCTACATAACGCAACTCTTGTGTATTCCTGTGGGCGGAGGTTAGTCAAAAAACTGTTTTAGTGACGTCATTAAAGAAGGAAGTAGAGGGATGTAGTCCAAACTGGCCGTTCGATGTAGGCGACTTCTGTTAAATAAAATATCTCGCTTGGCATTGAACTTTGAGCTTTAACATTTTACAGATTTTATTTATACTCTAACAACAACATTACACACTAACTAAAGTTTAAAACATGGGATCACGAAAGAACGGGACCTTTAATTTAGCCTGACAACCCTATCAGTTAGGATTAAAGGACAAGTTCGCCGATTTTCAACCAGCTTTGTATTGTTACATTGTAGGTAGAAAATGTAAATGTACAATGTTTACTTTCTCCTTGTTACCTGGACCCAGATATGCCCGTTTATTTTTATTTTTTCATCAAAAGTCAGCCGAATGGTGGACTTTTGACAGCTCCAGGTCTTTTGTTTAAACTACAGATCAAACTTCCTCATTTTTTGAGAAATGAAAAGTGAATGTTGAAGGTTTTTTTGGCAAAAAACAAACAAAAAAAACCCATTTATTTTTCTCTAGTCATGCAACACTGATTTCCAAAAGAAAAAAATCATGTTTCTACTGAATAGACAGCCAAGTTCTTTTAAAATCCCATCTTGTCAGCAGTGAATTACCCACTTATGTACTCCTTCATCAACACCAAAACAGAAAAATCATTTATTTTATTTCATGGCAAAAAGGGAAATGGCCTGTTTGTTCACTCTTAGAAAGAATATAACCCTTAAAATATTATGAATACACATTTGGATTGAACCTTTACAGAAGCCTTATTTATTAGAGAGCATCACGCCGTGTCTACACCAGATGTAAGCGATGCAACAAAAGCCAATACAACCCATTATATTTAGTGATGCTGTCTACACTGGACACGTCACACGGCACTGCATGACACAATACAACACAACAAATTCCTGACAGTAAACTGATGCCCTGTTTTTTTTCTGACATTTTCCAAGCGCTCGTGCAACTTCTGACACAAAGGACAAATAGAGTTTAGAGTTCTATTTAAAACCCTTTCTTCTTCCTTTTCCCTATTCTGAATTTACACTTATAAAATGATCTACTGTATGATCTGTTAAATGTACAATTAAGTTACATTAAGTGAAAACATCTCTCATTTTGATGGCCTTTAAGTCGATAGATTGGAGGGGGCATTCAGTTATGACATAAACCTCACTTTACCTTTATTGCTCTCATAGATTTGATTGTGACCATTCATTATTTATCTGACTGATGTCAAATGTGCTATTTTATCACTGTCACATACAGACAAAACGATCCTGCTAGTTTCACCTCTCATAACCTTTACTGTCTCCACATTACAGAGCAGTGATTGACTATGAGAGTTTTAACTGCTTCTGTCTGTCATTAATGATGACTTCATTCTGTGTGTAATGGATGGGAACAGAGCATCAGTCATGTCTGATAATAATTCAGAAATGTCAAGAGCGCCAACTGCAGTAACCTAATATTTTAATAGTAGCGCACTGTGTTCCATTTCTCTATACAATTGCTTTCTACTTCTGTAATGTAAATCACAAGCTTCTGAAATCTTCATGTTTCTTATGCTTAACTTATGATTATTTTTATCCTGGATCATTTTCATTGCAGCCATAGCAGTTGGTGATAGATGATCCAATAATATTCTGATGCTAATATTGTTCCAAACTTGTATTTAGTTTTTTTTTTTTTCGTGTAAGAAAAAACAAATAAGTAGAAAAAATGTTAAAGGGGTCCTATTATGACCCTTTTCCAAGATGTAATATAAGTCTCTGGTGTCCCCAGAATGTGTCTGTGAAGTTTCAGTTCAAAATACCCCACAGATCATTTATTATAGCTTGTCAAATTTGCCCCATTTTGGTGAGACAAAAACACGATGTGTTTGCTTGTGTCCCTTTAAATGCAAATGAGCTGCTGCTCCCGTTACACTTTCCAAAAGAGGGCGGAGCTTTAACAGCTCACGCTTCGGTTGCTCAACAACAACAAAACTGGAGAATCTCACGCAGCTAAAATGACCATTGTCAGTAACAGTGTTCAGACACTCAAGAAGAAGTTACAACTGTTAGAATGAAACTGGCTGTTTTTGAATGGTTAGTGGATAAATTTATGTAGTTGCTGTGGAGTTGATTCAACTCATTGACTAGCATGTGCCGTCATGTTAATCTTTTGTGCAAATCCAGCATTGAATTGACCCTCGTTTGTGAAGCAGTCCGGCGTAAAATGACGGCATGGTAACAACACTCTACTACAACAACTCTTCCTCTTCTCTAAAGCAGCCCAACATGACCTCACCCCTTTTGTTGTGTGTTCTTGGGGGCAGGGCTTATGTAAATTTCAGGGTTAGTGATGTCAATAACCTGGGAAGAAGGTCATTGTAGTCCCTACCAGCCCTTTGTTGTAGTCCATTCTTTAAAAGAAAATATCTCTCTTTGTATTGAACTTTGAGTGTCGTAAATTTACAGATGTTATGCTCAATCTATAAGCAACATTACACACTAAATAAAGTTAAAAAAGTGAAATCATAATCAACCACCCCTTTAAGAATCATTATGCTGTTCCTGCCATAAAGCAACAGCTCCAAAAAGCACAAAAACGCTAAACAAGTACTATAAAAGTAGTCCATATGATTTCTGAGTGGTCACTATGTGTTATCCCAGGTTTAAAACAGGTGTAAACGATTCATTTTTGGGTGGACTATCCCTTAAACCCTAGTCCGGATAGATAATTTCAAGCACAGCTTTGTAGCAACAGATTAATGAACCCACTTATCCTTTGAGGGGAAACTGTATTTAATGTCTTTCATAGCTTAGGGATAAGTAAGAGAAGTAGGGTATTTGCTTCACATTTGCACTCTTTTTTACCTTCAGGGGTGAGACAGTGAGTCCCCTGCTGCCACATAAAGAGTGATTTATGAAGTAATCATCGCTAGTGCCCAAAGTTTCTCATTACCACCAGACTCTCTTCCCTGCTTTGGCTCTCAAACACACACTCACTTTCTCCTCTTAGAAACTCATAACAAGCACTAATCTGATTGTTTTTTGTGCCTTTTCTTCATGTTGTGTATATTATAAACAGCTCAAGGCTGAGCTTTTTCGGGTCTCTGATGACCTGTTTAATGTGGCCAGCGAAGTAAATGATCCCTCAGGGGTGTTCATGTTCAGCTGGGAAATTCTGCAGTGCCTTCATGGACTAACACAGGCATCTGTTGAGATGAGACAGTTTGGCTGAAACTGTTGCTTAAAACCACAAGCCATGATAAAAACCCACAATAATTACCTTTAAAAACAGTATAAAATGTTCTCTGTAGCATTCATGAATATAAATGAGAGAAAAATAGTCAGTATTCCTTTTACTTTGACTCTTGCCTGCAAAATCATTGACTTTATGGTGGATTTTCAGCTCTTGTATTAGTTTTTATGTTTCATCTTCCTATGTTTGAGTCACCATAATAAGCAGTGCTTCTATTTAGATAATTTTACGTCTTACATTTTGTTTCGCACTAGGTAAGATTATCTCGACAGAAATCCTGATGTAACAAATCCGACTTCACGCTCTTTTCAAAAAGTATTTGACATGGCTTAAGCTATTTATTAATGGTATTTCTCCTTCTTGTCCCATTTCTCTTTTCACTCTTTTCAGCAAGTATATTATTGTGGGTCCTTGAAATGTTTGTCTTAAAAGCTATTCAGATATTTGTTCAGCACATTTCCTCTGATGGTATTTTATATACACAGGGCTATACGTTTGCCACCGTTTCTGATAACACTGCTTCATTGCCACTGATATATAAGTTTTCATATTTGATATTGAAACAGGAGGTTTGGGTAAGACAACCAGTATCCAATAACACATCCATAGCCAACAACCATTTTTGTTGCAACCGCTGCAAACCATACAGTAAACATGTAACCAGGATGAAAAAATTAGTATTTTTGTTCTTTTCAATGCATCTACATGCATTGAAATCCACAAAACTCTAATTTTGAATTCATTTAAATACACTGAAATGGTGTAGAAAGAGCTTTTTAATAGAAATTGCTAGTAAATTCCACAACATTTAGTCATTCAGCAGACACAAACAATTAGAAAGAAACATCAAGTAACACATTGAATTAAATGTGAAGTAGAAGTTTGAAGTTAGAAAAACTGAAATAGTATTTTCTTTTAACACATCAGTAATCTTTGTTGTATTTACAAAAAATATTTTTTACAGTGTAGGTTTCATCGTATGACACAATATAATGGCAGATGTTCTGATAACTTTGTGGATTTTGTGGAAATTGTCTATTTACAAAAGGTCTATTTACGTTTCCTCTTGCTTCCACTTTTACATTCTATTAAGCCACAAAACAGAGGTAAAGTTTCCCAGACAAGATAAGAGTGTTCAATTACAGAATTTTAAGCAGGGTTACAGTGAGCTTCTTATCTGCGTCCTGTTCAAAACCGCTTCGTCATCCTGAATGGCCATTCTTTGATTCGTGGAACAAGATAAAGCACAGGCATTATGTCTTGAAATAGAGAAATGTGCAGATTCCCGCTAGGGAAATTCGGATTCATTACATCTAACTTACATAAAATGAGAGAGGAAATTACTTTAGATAGGTCAGTGCTCAGTTACAATTCTCAGATTGAGAAGAAATACAAAACGTCGGATTCAGTTTTAAGTGCCCAAACTAACATACTGTAGGGACAGTGATGTCATGCAAAGGTTGTCTACACAGAAAGATGTTCCCTTTTGCTAATTATTTTGTTTTGGTTTGTTTATTTCCTGTCATTATGATCAGAACAGTCCACATCAGATGTTTCTTTTGAATCCCCAAGGAGGTTAAAAGTCTTCAAGATTATTCCCTTAGTAGTTTCTCTTGAAGCTCTCGTTCTTTCTCTGAAAAAATGTCTTCAGTTGATGTGAAGCTGCAGAAATTCAGTCACTGAAAGTGAGCTGTTGTGGCGATCCTTCACACCAGATGAATCTCAGCTCAAAGTAATAGCTGTCCTCAAAGATTTTCAATTATATACAGTATCCATTCCTCCCTTAGAGCCACACACTCAAGCAACAAAAACACCACATTTTCACACACTTGCAGCTTGTTCAATTTACTTTGTTAACATGAGGTTATGCAACACAATTATTAAACATTTTGTGACAATTTAATTATGTTTAATACACTTAAATTTGTAAAACGGAATTTGACATAATCCTTTTATGTTGGGACTACATGATGAATCATTTTTGTTCACAACTAACTGGGCAGTGGATCTGTAGTTCCCTGCGTGCTTTGCAAGGGACTGAATTATGACAGTAAATTTAGAGATTAAAGGGGTATATGTGGAATTCATAAACCCTTGTTATTAGCTGAACTGCAGCCAGCAACTTGCTCATGCTCACATTCGTGCACACGTAACGTACAAGTAGTTTTTTCGTTCTAGTTGGAAATACCTTTGCAACGATATACAGTTAATGAACATCCAGGTGGCGTTTACGACATTTAGATAAACGTAAATATGTGCTGTGTGCTTTCCTCTCGATTACAAAATAAACACCGAACAAAAATTACAGCGGTGAGAAAACAGGAGTTAGGAAAGCATATATGTTTGCCCCAGCTCTGCAATTCACTGGCATCATGACGACAGAAGAGGTAATTAAAATTACACTGTTATGAGTGTGACACATTGACAGTACAGTACAGTGCAGAATGGCTCTTTCGGCATTATCCTGAACATAAGCATTTGTTTCATGTGTCATTGAACAGAAGAGAGGCTCTCGGGGGCCGCGCGTAAATGTCACATCCTTTTGATTTTCCCAGCAAAAACATCCCGAGTGCTTCACATAAAAAACAGTCTATAGAATTTCATAGACAGCCTAGGAAGTCAGAAACTTATTTTTTAAGTTTCATTACAAGCTGTTCACACATTGGCAATAAATGTGTGATTAATACATGAAAATTCTTACATATAGCCCCTTTAACATGTCTTTCCCTTTACTGAAAAACAACACTTAGTGTTTAATGTTCAGTTATATTGGACATTTAGAATAGTTTCTGTATGTTGTTGAATTTTGTGGTTACCATTGTGCTGAAGAAAACATTATTTGTTAAAAAGAATTTGTTTCATTCTTATGGGACTAACCTAAACAAATTGCATGGAAACGTTTCCTTTTTTTTTTTTGGCGTGTAGATGGTCCAGGGACGGATTTCTAGTCTTCAGCAAAAGGCAACTTCAACATACAGTATTTTATTGCTGAAACCACTGTAGTTTGCCTATGGACCATTTGCATTATAGATTTCCCCTTTCTTTTCTAAAAAAAAAATAACCCAATCATTGGTCTTGTGGACATGATGAATAATTCATTGAGTACAAGAAGGATTTTTGTGTGCTTTGTTAAACAATCAATTCTGTTCAGTTATTAGAATGAGTCTCCCAGGGTTCTACAACACTCAGAATAGAGAATACATTTTACATTCCTGTTCAGTTTCAGAATTTGAATTAAATTTGAAATGAAATGGAAAACAAGATGCTGATTTTTTTTTATTTTTTATATAGTATAGTAAAATGTTTTTTATAGTATAGTAAAATATTTTGTTGAATTTCTTGCCATTCCCATTCCTGTTATTGCATTTTAAATTTTCAGTTGAACATACTGTCATGAGTCGGGTTTGATTTTCTCCATTTCTTTTTCTCCTATCATTACTGCTACTTAGACGCAGCTGTTCACTATCGCAATCAGCGTTCGCGCTGATCATCTCCACACCTGTTCTTTCTCTACTCTAATTCACCCTGCTACTCGACTGTGCCGTTCTCTCAGCTCTTTGCCATATTATTGTGGATTTTCTAGCGTGTTACTCAGCTCTTTATGCCAGCTAAGCTTCTTTATACGTTCGTCTGTATTGTTAGTCTGTCTTAATCCCAGTCCTGTTTGTACAGTCTAGTCGTGCACATCATACCTGTTCTCTGTTCAGTCTTCCTGCTGCCTGAGGTCGCCTTGCTATCTGCTCTCGGCAGTGCTGTGTCTACTGGCTCGGGACTGTGCAACTTCTTCGCCTGGTGCCCTCTGTCAAGCTTGGGACCCGTTTCTTCATTCTGTTTGATGTGAACTATTTAACTCTCTGGAGTCTGAGGCTGATTTGGGGCTTGGGGAAGTTTTGGCATGCCCTGACATTTGTGCTTTTTTCAGTTGTTCATAAAAATATAAATATAAATATAAATGACAAAAGTGTCATTACACTGTATTCAGCACAAACTAGGCTACAATAATATGTGAGGAACATGTATGTACATGTTTGTATTTTTGAAGGAATAATGTTTATGCATGGTTATTGAAAAAACAAAAAACTTAAGTCACTGAAATAAGGCCAAAAAAAGTATATTAAATCTGTGTTCACAAGACTTTTGGGTATTGGAGGTTGTAGTTTTTGCTTCAGAATTATGTAAAAATTATGCTGCCTACTCCTTCATATAAAACAATATATTGATTTAGTTTTTGTAAGACACTTTTTGTCAAGAAACACAGTATGCATGGAGGCGTGAATGATCATGAATAATGGGCCTTTTACACCTGAGAAGACAAAAGAATCACATAATAATGACCTGAAATGACTTGCATATTAATGAGGCCTTTCAGTCAGGTTGGCTGTGAAAAAAACCCTAAACAGCAATACTGTGAAATATTATTACAATTTAAAATAATGGTATTCTATTATATTCTTTAAAATATAATGTATTTCTGTTATGCAAAGTGTCTGAACAATTGTGTTACCTCTATGGCATTTCATATAGGCTTTTAGCTTAAAAGCATGCACATTTGGAGAAATATTGATGGATTCTTATATATTTATGTCAATTTTCTATACTGAGAAGTAATATTTATTGTCATCAATATGAGTGCTGGATACTGTGTTTTCAATTCATACTTGCAGCCGGAGGGCGCTCTCTGTACACCTTTAGTCCACAAATTATTCTAAAGAAGAAGAGGACATTTCAGGAATGGTGTTTTTAATTCATACTTGCAGCCAGAGGGTGCTCTCTGTACACCTTTAGGCCACAAATTCATATAAAGAAGAAAAGGAACTAGGAACTAACGGCATGTCTTCTAGAGATCGCTAACCATTGCTTTAACATCCAAATAAACACTTTTCAAGACAATAAATACACGATTGAGATGATGAATGCATGTATTGCCTCTGAATTTGCGTCTGAATAGCGCTGGCTCCGTGGGCGTGGCCGCATTAGCGGATATTGAGCTGAATCACAGACTTCTGACATGGCTCTCTTTTCATACAGATTACATAAACACAGAATGTTTGTTTTCAATTTGACTTGCACGATTTAAAACCAGACATTTCAACGTTTCCTTAGACATAAGTATCATTTTTTTTTTGTCATTAGTATTCATAAGTTACAGTTCACAAGAAATGACGGAGTATTTTAAGTCTGTTTTGCTGCAATGTGAAAAAAATCCGGCGCGTTTTCAGACATCAGGGAGTTAAGTTATCTCCAGCTGCATCCACCCTGAAAGCCGGTGCTCGGCTTTTCGGTCCTCTGTCCCTCCTGACACATTCTGTCAGCAGATGTTTCCCAGTGGGTTGACTATAGAAACCAATTTAAATATACATTACTTAAAGATTTAAAGGAAGAATATGTTTTGACATCCTTAGTAGGGCTGTTCAATTCCAAAATGTTTAGAATTAATTCTGATTCCTGGTTCTCTAATTGACGAAGTGGATTCTGAGAATCGTTTTTAATTCTTATTTTTTTATTAACGAAAGATTGAGGGAAAATGTGACAGTCACGTTTGGTTTGTCTTAGTTGTCATGTACTTTAAGTTTGTTTTCAATTGTCACGTGTCGTCTTTGTGACAGAAGACTGAACCACCAAAATGGATTTACAAGCTTGATTTATTTCGGTGGCTCAGGTGAGCGCTGATTTCCTCATATTTTCCACCAACTTCTGTTGTCTTGCACTCACCAGCCCTTTTGATGACGAAACCCTGATGTCACAGTTCTGAATCGGAGCGAATTACCATCACCCTATGGGATCTCCCACACACCACTGGACTGAGCTGGAGAGAAGCGATCATCTGGTGTCTGGAGAGCGTTGCGTCCTGGTCCAGAACACAAGCAGACCCAGAGACTGAATCACCTCCATCGACCGTGGAGTACTTGTGTGAACCCCCCGCAGATGGAGAGCTACCACCCGCTGCAACGCGTCGGCCAGAGCCCGAGGAGAAGAGGACAGAGCTGACCCTCACCCTGGAAGTGGAGCTCCATCGTGAGTCTGACCAGGGGTGTGAGCCTGCGACATCAGCGGATGAGGGAGAAGCGACTACGGAGAATGAGGACTGGCTAATTGACTTCAATGAGGAAGTACAGTCTCCCAACTTATCCCACCCGGTACCTTCATCATCACTGTTTTTAGACAGCACAAATGACTATATGATGTTTTATTAACAAAATTCGGGAGGAGCAACGTTCAAATAATCTGACTAATCATCACGTCATTTCAGCCAGCTGTCAACAATCAGTAATAAACATATCTGCCCAATCAGCATGAGTGAAGGCCTATATATAAACACAGTCGACCCATATTCCTCAACAGTTTTTTCAGCATCCCTCCGCCACCCCGTCTCCTCACACTTGCCTGGTTACTTTCCTAACCAGAAATACAGGGGGAGTACTCTGGGTTCGGGCCAAATACAGAGCTCGGAGCCCTCTCCTCGGACAGCACACCAAATACGCATACCATTACGCATAGTATTTACTATCTGATTATTTGTAAATGTGAACTCGTAAAATGGACTATGATTTCCACTTTTCAGTAATCTGCATGAACTGTGTTATTCTTACCGTTGCTCTGTCAACTTTGATGACACCGTGAAGCTCAGCCGATTCTCCAGCCCCACTGCTGCTGGATGTGTACAGCGCTGTGCCATCTCTGGGGAGTCACTGTGACGTCTAGCTGCAGATCGCACATCCACCTGCAGCGCCCGTACGAAAGGATGCTGTGGCTCCACCGCCGGTCTTTGACCTCTTTACTCCATCTTGGCCTGTCGGCTCTGCAATGTCTCTTCCCACCTTCGGCTCCACCGGAGACCCTTGGACTTGCGGCTCCACCGGGTTCCCTCGTCCTGCCGGCTCCCACTTAGTCAGTCATCACTCTGCTTCTGCCCACAGACTTGCGGGACGTCCGATGCGCTCCGTTCCTCCACCCCTACGGCTGCAGCAGACTCTTCGGCATCACCTCTGTCCTCCATCACACAGGTTCTGCCTCAGCCCTCGAGGACTCTGGCTCCACCTCTGACGTTCATCGCCATGGCACCGCTGAGGTTTTCAGAGTCAGTGATGTTGCTTGAGTACATCGGCTCTCCGTCTGTGCCCATGGATCCATCTGCCTAGTCTCTCTCGGTCGTCCCCCAGATGCCGTCAGTCACCGCTACACCAGTTTGTTTTCAATTGTCACTAGTCGTCTTTGTTCAGATTCCCGCCACTCATCTGTCTCCTTGGTTACCGCAAAGAGTATAGAACCCAAGAGGTGACACTCTGATACTTTTTGGGCAACAGCCACTAGATAGCGCTCCGGTAGTGCAGCCACCATTATGGGGTGAAAATACTAACTGGACCATAGAATCCTTCACATCTTACGCACCCAAAATCGGCGAATTTCACTGCCAAATCAGAAGCACAATAGAACAGTTTTTTAAGTTAACTGGAGTCGGGTAACGCGCTGGCGCGTTTTGCAGGATTTTTTTCACATTGCAGCAAAACAGACTTAAAATACTCCATCATTTTTTGTCATAGAGACATAAATAATATATCAATTGATATATTATAGAATATCTTCTTTTATTTGTGTACACTCAGAGTAAAAACAAAATGTTGCGCTTTTTGTAAAATAAAGAAAGCTAACATGATGCGTGATCTCTCGTCTCCCTCTGAACGAAGTCCAATCTGACAGTTCTCAGAAAATGAATGTAACTTAGTGAATACTAATGACAAAAAAATTAGACTTATGTCTAAAGAAACGTTGAAATGTCAGGTTTTAAATCGTGTAAGTCAAATTGAAAACAAACATTCTGTGTTTATGTAATCGGTATGTAGCATATGCACACGTATCAGGATAATCAATAAACTTTGGAGTTTTCAGAACGCTTTTAACCTGATGAACTGTGTTTATAAATCACTAAATCGGCTCCGACCGGCTGTGACTTTCGGCAGGTTTGTGGACCCGTGAGGGTAAACAGAAAACTCCAACTTCCTCACTTTGGTGACTTCAAAAGGAGCACCCCCCCGAGAGACTGACCAGATCCACATTCCAACACCCACACACACATGCACACACAAAAACACACACACAGACACATACAGAAACACACAAACATACATTTTTGACTGTATATGTAAAATGCAACTATGCTGAAATAAATCCATCATGTATTTCGAGTGTATGCATGTTTTCTAGTGTTTAAATGAGTGTATTTGTGCTAGTGTTAGTTGTAATAAGGGAATTTTGTCTGTAAACCATAACTTCTTGCATATGCCTTTCTGATCTATCGAGTTTGATCTCGTTTTAAAGCTCCGGACTCGAGCTATTCACTGAGAGATGTCACATAGCTGACAAATGCATTTTTCTATGTGTTTAATGATATTGTGAAGAAAGCACTCCATCTCGAAATCCGATCTGATAGTCGTAAAGTATGCAAATTCATCTAGGAGACCAAACAAAGAAAGAGCTTGCCCGCCAACTTTGCATCAATGTCATTGGCCATTCCACCTCAAGGAGGTGTGTCGGCCTATCTCCGGTGACCACGCGATGCCATCGCGCTCAGCTTCGGGACCGCCATCTTCCAGCGAAACTCACTCTCAAGTCCTCAGTTCAAACCTTCCCGCGGAACGGAAGAAGCCAACGAACTGCACCAGCGCTAAACTGAAATTCGACACGCACAACCAATGCAAGTATACTGCCGTTTCTCAATCTTAGATGATGAAACTGATTTCCGCGCTGGCCTCAAGGACTGTTTTGTAAGTTTGCTACTTGCCTTCTCTCTTTCCTTCTCTACTTCCACTCTTGTACATATGTGTGTATTCTTGTATATATATTGAGACGTATAACCTCTGTATTCGTAGTTTGCATATATTAAAACGTTATTCACGCTCGATTGTTCTGTTTGTTCTTTCAACTGAAGACCAAGTCACTTTAACGTTTTTCGATCATTTTATGCTTTGATGCTATAATAGGAATTTATTCTCATTGGCCAGAGAATAACTCCGTTCATAATATTCTATGAGAAGCAACGGTTTGCTGGACAAGCTGGTAGTTTCTCTAAATAATTATTGAACCTGAACTAATCACAATTATAATTCGTTGTAATTGATTCACAATATATGTTTAATTCCCCCTTGGGTCGGTATGTGCATAATGATTCATAAAACCTTATGAATTATTATATTCATATTCCACCCATAAATTGATTAATAACCGCTACATCGTTACATGTATGAAAAGAGAGACATGTCAGAAGTTCGTGATTCAGCTCATTATCCGCTAATGCGGCCACGCCTACGGAGCTAGCGCTATTCAGACCTAAGTTCTGAGGCAATACATGCATACATCGTCTCATTCGTGTATTTATTGTCTTGAAAAGTGTTGATCTGTATGTTAAAGCCATGGTTAGCGACCTCTAGAAGACATGCCGTTAGTTCCTGGTTCCTGTTCTTCTTTAGATGAATTTGTGGACTAAAAGTGCACAGAGCGCCCTCCGGCTGCAAGTATGAATTGAAAACACAGTATCCAGCGCTCATAGTGATGACAATAAATATTGAATAAATATTACTCCTCTGTATAGAAAATTGACATAAACATATGCGAATACATCAATATTTCTCCAAATGTGCATGCTTTTAAGCTAAAAGCCTATATGAAATGCCATAGAGGTAAACTAATTGTTCAGACACTTTGCATCACAGAAATACATTATATTTTAAAGTATATAATAGAATACCATTATTTTAAATTGTAATAATATTTCACAGTATTGCTGTTTTTTCTGTAGGTTTGATATATACCATGATGAGCTTGAGACATGATCACAGAGGGTTTTTCACAGCCTACTTGACTGAAAGAGCTCATTATTATGCAAGTCATTTCAGGTCATTATTATGCGATTCTTTTGTCTTCTCAGGTGAGAATCACCCATTATTCATGATGATTCACGCCTCCACGCATACTGTGTTTCTTGACAAAAAGTGTCTTACAAAAACTAAATCAATATATTGTTATAAATGGAGTAGGCAGGATAATTTTTACATAATTTTGAAGCAAAAACTCTAGTCTACAACCTCCAATACCCAGAAGTCTTGTGAACACAGATTTAATATACTTTTTTTGGCCTTATTTCAGTGACTTAAGATTTTTTGTTTTTTCAATAACCACGCATAAACGTTATTCCTTCAAAAACACAAACATACATATTCCTCACATATTATGGTAGCCTAGTTTGTGCTGAATACAGTGTAATGACCCTTTTTCCATTAATATGTTTATGAACAACTGAAAAAAACACAAATGTCAGGGCATGTCAAAACTTCTCCAGGCCCCAAATCAGCCTCAGACTCCAGAGGGTTAAGTCGCCAGTAAATTGTATGGCTCCTACAGTAAATGTTGTATTGTCTTATATATATTTTATTTGACCAGTTGTGGAATTCAACCATTCAGCCATCTGAGGTAGCGTAGTTAGCCTACTTTATTGAGTATTTCCATTTTATGCAACTTTACATATTTATTAATAGTAAATTAATAATTAATACATTTAAGATCATCGTGTTTGCAGCGAACAATATATTTTCGACCTAGTGGAGCAATAGTAATAATAGTATCACTCCACTAGGTCTGAATTAAAATATAAAGGAGTCCAACATTCCCAATTTTTCTGATGCATGTCCTTAATTTAATTTCATATGTTGGTATTAATTCAGTGTTTTTAAACCTAATGCTAATACTAGATCTTTTAAAGAATTTTAACCCAAACTGACTGGGTTTCTAGAGAGCAAGGTTTTGTGAAAAAAGTGGAAGGCTTACACAAAGTCTGTAAAATAAACTGTTAAAAAGATTTGATGATCACTAGTGATAGTATTTTATTCTGTGTTGTCATCATTCAAGTTTGATTTCAGCTTGAATGTACGGTTTTTTTTAACAAGGCAGCTGATATTGCCATAGAAACCAGTGGACCGACGAGTCGCATTCACCACAAAATGGCGGAAGCGCAGGGCTGCTGCTGGGCGCCGGTGTTGCAATGGAACGTTCTATTGAGTGTCACTTCTTGTTAGTGTATATTCTTTGGTTACCGTCATTATTAGTTTGTATGTGTCAGCTGTGTTTGATTAATTATCCTCGTTTGTGTTCTCTACTTAAGTTCTTCCCTCACAGTCCTTTAGTGTTCAGTCTATGTTACATTTGGTGTGTGCTGCCCTGCCTGTCACAGTATTATTTGTATTATCCTCATTAAACCTTTGTGTTGGAACTATATTGGTCTTCTTCGCCTGCCTTCCTGCAATCATCCGTGACAGAATGTTCATTTTGCCGTGACAGCCAGTCGTAGAAAGGAGCTTTCTTGTAATATAAAGCTTTACTTCTAATTGTGAAGAGACATTTCTATAGCTCTGATTGATTTTAATTTTTAATTTTGGTCATAGCCCATAGCCTAGCAGTAAATACTGTATGTTAAAAAAAAAGCTCATTCAAGAACATGCATATATTGCAAGAACATAACGTGTTTAAAATGCATGTGCATAGTTCGGTTTAAATTATAAACTGATGATTTGATGATAAAGTAACTTTATGCCATTGCACAGAATGTTTGAAGCAAACTGCACTCTGAAATAGCAACATTAACAATGAAGAGCATGCAGTTGCGCATGGAATTTGCATTCTTTACTATAGCAATCGACTCTCGATTCCCAACACTGTGGAATCGAGGAACCGATCCCCATCCCTAATCTTTAGGTCAGTGCAAATATGATTCGTACACAAGAGTTTCCACTACATTAGAGAACACTGCTATTCCTTTGATTTTATTGAGGGTGGTTTGTCACAGTGACTTGGATGAAGAACATAAGGATTTGTGAAAGTGATTTTCAACTTTTGCTGCAGTGCACTCTGTCATAGCTATCCATGGACCTGTGAGAATTTCAGAGGCCAACAGTGCTTACGGCGATCAAATTCACTGTATAACCACTTGATTTCAAGTCAAACTGACTCTTTCCACACCCTCAAAATGAATTTTAGGTATTTCTATCCCTCTGCACACTACTACTCTTTCTTTCGTGCCTTTTCAGAAGATTGTACCCAGTCTGAAATCTACCTGCCTGTCTCATTGAGAATGAATTGTGTCCTTGCAGCTAAGCTTTTATGAGCAGCTATGTGTTTTATTTCACTCCCCACTGCTGGCCGCCCCATCCCACTTCTGCTGCTGTCTTGCCCAGAGTCTCATCTCCTGCCGGGGGATTGATATTATATTAATAGCACAGTTCAGGGTCATGTTAATAAAGTCAGAAAAAAACAAAACCAAACTCAAATGCGCCCCTTTTTTATTGAAGAAAATATCTCAGTCCATGTTTATTTATTTATTTTTTTTATGACCATCATATCATTATTTGTTATGTATTGTAATTTTCTTACAGGGCAATAGCATCTTATTTTCTTCTTTTTTGAAACCATTGAGTTTTTGTTTCATTTTATGTGTGTGCTGCATCGATCCAGTATGCAATGTCTGTATTTTAACACCCCATCTACAATGCGAGTGAGTGAAGCAACAGCTTCTTTGATTATAATGAGTGTTGCGAGCAGTAAGTTCACAGTGAGCTGTGGCTTCAGACAGACGTGTGAATTCAGTGAAAATGCACACACTGCATGCTTGCATTATAGACAGTATATATATATATATATATATATATATATATATATATATATATATATATATATATATATATATATATATATACATCTAAAAGTATCTTTAATTGTGTGTTTTCTGAGAGGAGTATCTTGCCTTTGTCCATGAAAAAAAAAAAAAAAAAAAAAAAAAAATACATACTACAACTTGAATTTGATACAATACAGTATATATATATATATATATATATATATATATATATATATATATATATATATAGGTGTTATTAACAGGGATTTTAAGACATTTTAGTATGTGTATATATATATATATATATATATATATATATATATATATATATATATACTGTATTGTATCAAATTCAAGTTGTAGTATGTATTTATCTAAAGACATTTCACATTGTCCCTTTTATTTTACACACACACATATATAGTAGCTTACTTGGCTCAAAAAAACAAAAACAAAAAAACGCTTGTGCTGTCTGCTGTGCATAATGGTGAATAATTAAAGATAAATCATTAACCCCAGGTTTCAAAGACAAGGCGATATAAAAATATGTCTACATATCTTAAAATATGTCAGTGCCATTGTTTTGTGTCAAAATGCACACCAGTAATGTTTATTTCTAGTGAACCTTTATAAAAGCTACTTAAATGCCCTAATTGAAATAAGACCTAATGCTTGCATAGGCCAAGCCCTGTCTGTGAAACTGGGCCTAAATGTTTTAAGAATGACCCAAAACAACCATTTTAACAGGACTAGAAACATTCTCAGTACATAATTTAACTAGGATAACTTAGCCAGGTGTATTTCTGATATCTTAACTAGACCATGGGTTCAACCCCTGATGTTGGCCTTTTCGGTTAAAATCCCAGCTTATTAATTGCAATAGGGAGCCAGTTCTTAAATTCAGAATTTTGTTTGCCCCTCCATTCTCCAGTTTCAATAAAGTCATCAGATTTGAAGAACTCTATCAACTCTATCAATCTAAATTTTCAGAATTTGATGTTTGCTACATTGAATTCTTGATGTATTTCAAACTGTGAACTCCCAAATGGGCTAATGGGATGTGAACATGGGGTTGTGAATGTTTACCTATGTCACTTTGTAACTTATTACAGTAAATATACATTCATTTTCTGTACCACAGTGCTGTATCGATTACTACAGTATCTATAATGTGATTGTTCCCTTTACATCATTTATGTCTTGTAGCTGGAGAGCTGGAGTAGTCTGATCACTCAGTGCGCTCTCTAATGCTCAATCATCTGGCTAATTCCCAACGTATCAAGCACGGTTCCAGCACTCTAGGAAGCGAACACCATTATTCCTGAGGTTTATGAGGCACCGCAGCATTAAAAGCCTCATCTAATGGTCTTCCTTTCGAAACCAATCTCCATTGTGCCGCTTCCATATACTCTCAAATCGACTTAAGCCCATTTGAGGGCAGCCTTCATATTTTTCATCAATCTTAATTTAAGTCACTTGGCCTCTGTGTTGGAGATTTATCGACTGCTATAAATGCATGTCACTTGCAAACTGCGGATTATTCTGTATGGTATGAATGTTTCTGCCAAGTGAACGTTAGTCGGATTGAGCCGACATTGGTTAGTTTCTGCTGTCGATTTTAATATTCATTTCAAAACACTGCAGAGAGTTGCAGCATTGCACCTGTATTTGTGTCTACAAGCCATAAAGCAGCCTTGAGGTGTTCAGTTGAGTGAGAAAAGTTATATGTATGTGCACTCACCTAGTAGCCACCAAGACAAGGATTTGAGAAAATGCCAGAAGGCACATAGAAACACTATCAACAATGCTTTGCAGAGAAGGTCTGCTCTGAAACCACAGCGTGTACTGACAGACGCATCTTGCATTATGTATTAGAAAATTTTGATTTCTCTCTGTGTATTTTGTCTTGGCTTCTTGCCTAGGTGTTCAGCTAAGATTAGAGTACATCACATTGACTTCTTGACTTATAATTGATCACAGCTTGCTGACTAAATGATGACAAGGAATTATTTAAATGTATTGGATCTGAAGCCTGAAAGTTGGAAGTTTAATTTGACATCAAATATCGACATGCATCATTAGCATTGTTATTGTTTTTATTGTTGCGGTAAAGACATTCCTGGATGTGGAAATTCTTATCGTATTTGTTCCGCATCCCCAGAGAATGTGAAAAGTGATGCAATCAGGCAAATTTACTGACACGCAGTGGCACTTTTACTCTAGAGTGAAGATCAATAAAAGTGTCAGCACATCAAGACTGGAAGCCATCTCATAAAATTTCCATGGCCGGCAGCCCCGAGTTGAGGTTTGTACCATTGACAGTACGGGATATTGCGATTATACTTGGGCTGCTTTAGCTTTTGGCAGTCAGTTCAATCAAATCTAGTTTTCTGAAAATGTCATAAGGGCTACTCTTTCTGTATACCAATGGGCTCTCCTCCCTATACAATTTGCCAAATGATGTTGACGTTTATTGAAGTGCCCCAGGCAAAGGTATGCTATCAAAAATGTTGGAAGGGGAACATTCTCTTGAGGCGTACAGGTTCATAGAATCTGTCAAGTTTGAGATTTTTTCCTGCGGTTACATTGTATGACATTTTAAAAATGTGTCCTTCAGTGCTCAGGTCACCCCAAGAAATTTTCTGGCAATAAATCATTTTATACTTTACAAAACATGTTTTTGCTGAATAATTAATATTGTAATTTAAGGTCAAGGTAACATTTTTTTTTTTTTTTTTTTTCTCGGGATATGCTTCCTTTACAGTTTCTAGTACAGTTTCTCTAGCTTTATTCTCTCCTGGCATCCTCTCCTTACTTCAAGACATGGTTGGATAAAAATGGATACAATTTAAAATGATTAGTCTCGTTTGCAAGGATGTATAGAATTTTTTTGACCAATAAAATGCTCTCTAGAATGAGAAAGTCCCCACCCAACCTCATATTTTCAATTAGTTTAAGTTCACTTCTGTAAACTGCAGTTAATCTAACTTAAAATATGATGTTGGTTATATATAAACCTGTTCAAAAGAATTATTCGGCATTTCTTTTACTTCATCGCATGTTCTAAAATGTTCCAACTCTTGTGCAATAGAAGTACACCTTAGCAAAAATAAAAAAGAGTAGGGATGTCCCAATTAAGTTTTTTGTGCCCCCGATCCAAGCCGAGTCATTGAATGTTGAGTATCTGCTGATACCTAGTACTGACCCGATACTTCCTAGTGCTTGGTGCAAATTCATTCAAGTTATTAAAATCAATCCAATGTATATTGTGAGATTGGGTTAAGAATGTAGATTAAATTTATATTACCCATATAAGCAGGACTTTAGTACATCTTTATATGTATTTTGAAAATGAACTCTAATGTATTTGAAATATGGTTAAAATGTACTATGTATGTACTAAAGTCAATGGTGCAGTATTATTTTTTGTTATTTAAAGAGCGCATTAGTAATATGCGCCTTTAGGTGGGTGCATAGTGCGCGTACACGCTGCTTATTACACACACAGGGACGCGCTGCAGCACACAAACATTCCAAAAATATTAAAATTAAAAGGATTACAATGTAAAAGATTCTTTTTGTGTACATAAAGATAAAAATGCTTTGGTGGAATCTAGCTTGTTCCGTAGATGGTCTGCTTGCGCGCTTTAACCTTGCGCACGAGCAGATCTGTTTGAATCTCAAATGTACACAATTGTTCAAATCTGCTTCTTTTTATTATGTTTACTTTAGGAAAAATACTGTCTTTTCTTGCTTGCTCTTACATGTCAGTCTCATATCTGGTCTCTTCCTCCCCACGTGTCAATTTTCCACTGTTTCTGAGGATTATTCTCCCAGTAGGCCAGTGGTGGCGATGCAATAGGCTTTACATCCAGGGACACATCTTTAATATTTCAGCAGCATGTTAAATCAGGGAGTCCTGCTTCCTCTGCAAGGGCCAAAGTGGAAACCAGGTCACACAACACTCAAAGGACACTGAAGGACATGCAGAAGATGAGAACACCATTAGCCATGTGACTGTATCTGCAGACATTGTAGCGACACACGTCACAGGCAGGAAATGTGAAATCTGTCTCTGCACTCCCATTGTGCTTGTCCTTTGTGGCTGTTTCTCCTTGTCAGCATCATATGCTAAGTTTGAAATAACAAACAGAGGCAATATTTGTAGAGACCCAATTTTTGAATATGGCGACGGAGTGTATGAATGTCATTGTGTTAAAAACAAAATACCCCAAACCATTTGCTTTTGTTCCAGTGTTGGCATAGTTACTGTGTTTTGCCTTTGTAGTGCACTATATGTAAATGCATTAAAGGATTAGTTCACTTTCAAATTAAATTTACCTGATAATTTACTCACCCCCATGTCATTCAAGATGTTCATGTCTTTCTTTCTTCAGTCGAAAAGAAATTAACCCTCTGGTTGAGGCTTTGGGGCCTGGATGAATGCCCTGAATTTGTGCTTTTTTCATTTCATAAACACATTAATGACACAAGATTATTCAACACAAACTCCTTAGGAACATAGTGTTCTGTTTTTGAAAAAACAAAAAACTTAGTTTAAGGCCAAAAAAAGTTATTAAATCTGTGTTCTGTTTTATTGGAGGTTGTAGACTGTTTTTCAGAATTATGTAAAAATTATGCTTTTCACTGTTTAGTTTTTGTAAGTCTAGTTCAACTTATACCGACCTACAGGCAGAAACTGAAATCAGCTAAACCTTTAAAATATAATGTAGCAAGGACTGTAAAGAGATGCACATTTGAGAAATATTGATGGATTCTTATATGTTTATGTCACCGAAACAATATTTATTCTATATATCATCACTATGAGCGGGCTTTACAAGCCTGTTTCGAATGGACTGATTGGAGTGTTTTTGAAACTGCTGCCAGCGATCTGGACGAGCTCACAGAGACTGTTACATCATATATCAGTTTCTGTGAGGATCTGTGCATTCCTACAAAGACTCATTTAACTTACAACAACGACAAACCCTGGTTCACTGCAAATGTCAGCCAGCTCCGTCAGGCCAAAGAAGATGCTCGCAGAAAAGGGGACAGAGTCTTGTACAAACAGGCCAAATACACACTGGAAAAGGAGATCAGAGTGGCAAAGAGGAATTATTCTGATAAACTTCGGAATCAGTTCTCTTCTAATGACACGGCTTCAGTGTGGAAAGGTCTGAAAGACATCACCAACTATAAGACACCATCCCCCAGCTCTGTGGAGAATCAACAACTGGCAGACGATCTGAACGGGTTTTATTGCAGGTTTGAAAAAAACACCATTAACACCTCCTGTAACCCCCCTCTCCCCCACTCCTCCACTTCAGTTCAGTGAAGATGACGTGCGCCAGGTCTTCAGAAAGAACAAGAGAAGAAAGGCACCAGGCCCAGACAGCGTTTCACCAGCCTGTCTGAAAACCTGCGCTTGACCAGCTGGCCCCCATCTTCACACAGATCTTCAACAGATCACTGGAGCTGTGCGAAGTCCCCACATGCTTCAAACGCTCCACCATCATCCCCGTCCCAAAGAATCCCAAAATTACTGGATTAAATGACTACAGACCTGTGGCTCTAACGTCTGTGGCCATGAAGTCATTTGAAAGACTGGTTCTGGCTTATCTGAAGGACATCACTGGGCCCTTACTGGACCCCCTGCAGTTTGCTTACCGAGCAAACGGGTCTGTGGATGATGCAGTCAATATGGGACTGCATTATGTTCTCCAGCATCTGGACAGACCAGGGTCTTATGTGAGGATCCTGTTTGTGGACTTCAGCTCTGCTTTTAACACCATCATCCCATCACTCCTCCAGCCCAAACTAACTGAGCTCTCCATGCCCACCTCTGTCTGTCAGTGGATCAGCCAGCTTCCTGACAGACAGGCAGCAGCTAGTGAGGCTGGGAAAATTCTCATCCAGCACCCTCACCATCAGCACCGGCGCCCCTCAGGGCTGTGTCCTCTCCCCACTGCTCTTCTCCCTCTACACCAACGACTGCACCTCTAAAGACCCCTCCGTCAAGCTCCTGAAGTTTGCGGACGACACCACACTGATCGGCCTCATCCGGGATGGTGACGAGTCTGCTTACAGACTGGAGGTTGAACAGCTGGCTGTCTGGTGCAGTCTTAACAACCTGGAGCTCAACACGCTCAAGACACTGGAGATGACCGTGGACTTCAGGAGAAACCCCCCTGCTCTGCCCCCACTCACCATCATGAACAGCACTGTGGCAGCAGTGGAGTCATTCAGGTTCCTGGGCACCACCATCTCCCAGGACCTGAAGTGGGACAACCACATCGAGTCCATTGTGAAAAAGGCCCAGCAGAGGTTGTACTTCCTTCACCAGCTGAGGAAGTTCAACCTACCACAGGAGCTGCTGAAACAGTTCTACTCTGCCATCATCGAATCCATCCTTTGCACTTCAATTACCGTCTGGTTCAGCTCAGCTACCAAAGCTGACCTCAGAAGACTACAGAGGGTAGTCCGGTCTGCTGAGCGAATCATTTGCACAACCCTCCCCACTCTCCAAGAACTGTACTTATCCCAGAGTGAGAAAAAGGGCAAAGAAGATCACTCTGGACCCCTCACATCCAGCACACTCCCTCTTTGAACTGTTGCCATCCGGTCAACGCTACAGAGCTCCTGAACACCAGAACGACCAGACACAGGAACAGTTTCTTCCCTCAAGCAATCCATCTCATGAACACTTGACAAACACGGAACACACAACACTATTACACTTTATTTACTTAAAACACTTATTTATATCTCAATTTGCACACATAACTGTACATACAATTGTCTATATTATATATTGTTTTTTTTTTTGCTTTTTTTGCACTTTGTCTATCTTGTAAATTTGTATATTATATTATTATTATTTTATTCTTTTTATTATGTGTCTTGTCTTGTCGCTGTTACTCTGTTGCACTGTGGAGCTTCTGTCACTAAAACAAATTCCTAGTATGTGTAAACAACATACCTGGCAATAAAGCTCTTTCTGATTCTGATTCTGATTCTGATAGTGGACTTCAATGACCTCCAAACGGTTGAAGGTCAAAATGACAGTTTCAGTGCAGCTTCAAAGGGCTTTAAACGATACCAGACGAGGAATAAGAGTCTTATCTAGCGAAACAATCGGTCATTTTCGAAAAAAAAAAAAAATACAACTGTATATGCTTTATAAACACAAATGATTGCCTTGCACATGCTTCCGCTTTCCGTATTCTTCAAAAAGTTTACACTGTATGTCCTACGCCTTCCCTATTCAACTTACGGAACGAAAGCGCTGCCAGTTCCATTTTTTTTTCGTAAGTAGAATAGGGAAGGCATAGGACATACAGTGTAAACCCTTTCAAGCTGCACTAAAACGGTAATTTTGACCTTCAACCGTCTGGAGGCCATTGAAGTCCACTATAAGGAGAATAATCCTGGAATGTTTTCATCAAAAACCTTAATTTCTTTTTGACTGAAGAAAGAAAGACATGAACATCTTGGATGACATGGGGGTGAGTAAATTATCAGGAAAATTTTATTTGAAAGTGAACTAATCCTGTAAGGCCCAGTAAATACGATCAAGGAAGCAGTATATACAACTGCTTTTAGGAGCAAGTCTTGAACTTCGAATTCGTTTTCCTAACTCCCTTTTCTTTGTGCAACTGATTTTGAATAGAATTGTGTGTGTTTTGGACCATTGATTTGATCTGATTTATTCAAAAACTTAGCGAGGTACAGCACCGTCCATTGTGGTATTGGCGTCTTTGCTCTTCCTCATCATCAGAGTCTTGTCACAGACACCCAGCTCAATGTAAACACAGCGGGCCCTTGTGTCCCTTACTGTATAAGGCTGTTGAATTCCACCATGTGGAGAATACATTACACCAAACATGAGTTGCACTGCATGGGAAAGCCATTAAGGTGATGTATGAGTTGGGTCACCTGTCTGCTGGGTCAACGGTGAGGGATTGCAGTTGCAGCTTGGGATGCAGAAGACCGTTCCGAAGAATGCTTACATGATGAGAATTGAAGCTCAGAAAATATAATGACCATTGTGGATTGTCATATACTAGTACTGTGTCGTTTACATCTACACTCATGGGCAAAAGAAATGGGCCAAGCCAAAAATGGCAAAATATTTAGTGTTTTTTTTAATGGTCTTAACCATTTTAATCACAAATCACTGGTCAGGAAATTAGTAAGAATTGCACAAATACTGTAATAAAGTAACTTAGCATGAAATAGACTTCCTTTTTGTTTAAGTTTTAGTTTAAGTTTAAGTTGTGTGGTAAACTTGCAAACAGCCTTTTACAGGAGAGTCAGTGTTGTTCCACTCAATGTTAATGGCTTTAAACAGTTCATGAGTAGTTGAAAAATGTCTCACAGTTCAGTTGAGTTTAATGTGAGAGCAAATATTCACTATAGGGTTCAAATCTGGACTCTGACCAAAGCCAAAACATGAGCCTGATGGACTTGTTCTCGAGCCACTTCTTGGCTGTCTTTGCAATTTGGGCAGGACAGGAGTATTGTCTTGTTGAAAAATAACATCTGATTAATCCTCTTTAGATAACCAAGCCATTCTGCAATATTCTCCAAAGCATTAAATGGCTTTTCACAGTGAAGTAGCTCACCAATACCAGCAGGTAAAAAGGCTCCCCACACAATGACACGTCTTCCTCCACGCTTCACTGGTAAAGATGCGTTTATTATTAGATTTCTCACCAGATTTTCGAAGACACTGCTCTGGAGCATCACCATCCAACTCATGTTTCATTGTGATTCATCACTCCACTCTGAATCAACTCTGAATCAAACTTCCTATATTCTGTCAAAAACTTTATTCTGTCTGTGATGTTATTCTGAGACGGCAATGGCTTTTTAAGCTTATTTGCTTATTCTTATGAAAAAGAAGCACACTTTAGCATACTTTTAAAAGGGGTACTTATTATGGAAATATTATACTTTAAAATAATACACCTGAAACTGAATTTAATGTAATGTTTTTGGACACTTTATTGCAACTAAATGAAAATGTATAATAGTTTAAATGTGTGTATATATACATACATATATATATAAAGAAATTAGCTGAACTTTAGAGAGCTTTTCTGAACCACTTAAGTAGGACTTAAGTACATCTTCATATGTAATTTGATAATTACTTCTATTATCTTTGAAATATGGTTAAAGTGTACTGCCGACAAGCATTAATGGTAAACTAAAATATACTTCAGTGTCATTTCTACTGAAACTTGTATGTCATGTGTTTAAATATATTTGTAACATCACAAATGTAATATTAAATAATACACTACAGTTAAAATTATAATCAAGTACTTTACATGTGCTTCAGTATGTTTGTCAACACACTTCTTTAAAGAACAACAAAATAATATTAAAACATGATGTTTCTAATGTACTTTAAAGTAAAACCTTTTAATTTGAAGTTATTCATTAGTGCACTTTTTATAAGTGTACTTAAGTGTGTTAAGAAACAGTCATGTAAGTGTGCTCTTTAAGTCTTAAAGTGTATACTCTTTTTATATCATCTGCAAGTTTAGTTTTACTTTTAAGATTTGAAGGTACACCACAAGCGCACATTCCATACAATTAAGCACACTTTTTCCACAAGGGTAAGTTTGGAATATTTAAATCATAAACCTTTTAGATTTTAGAAAGGAAAAGTATTAGTGAGAGCTATTGGTGGCAGTACAGGGATCTGGCTAGGATGTGTGTCATGACATCAGCCCTTTTTGAGATAGTATGTGTATGTGCTTGTGTGAACAGGTGCATGTGGCAGGATGAATTCAGAGAGGTGCGGAAGCCAGTTTTCGCACACGCCGGTAACTGGCAAATACTCTTCATACCCAGCAAGTCTATCACTCAAGCTGTGTGTGAGGCATGTCTGCAGCTCCTCAAGAGCTGCCTGGATGTAAATTGAATGCAGATTGATTGTTGCAGGGGGTTGTGTAGCAGCTGCTAATTGGTAATGAGGAACATTTGCAGTTGCTCGCTGAGGTCTGGTCTGAATTAGACAGCTCCGCCCCAAACAGATACAGATACAGGCTAAAAATAAAATTGAACTGATGAACTGAGACTTTTTTGTAAAGCCTGTACATGTCGTACATTTTAAAGCTGTTCCTAATACCCTAAAATACACATTTTAATTTCTTATATTACATATAATATACATATAATATCTTATCATGAATTATTGAAACTAGATATTTACATCTTCTGAAGTAAATGGTGGTGGTTGCCTGTGCAGAAATCACCTTCATAATGCTTGGTTGTTGCTATGCATTTGCTAATGTGTTCTGAGTGGCTTTTACTGTGTTGCTGCACTGTTGTCAGGCTGTTCTGAGTGGTTTCTATGGTGTTGCTAGGTGATTTCTGACTGGCTCAAAAATGCACAACCTCAAACCTCTGTGATGCTCTCTAGTTATGACTTGGTCATTCTTACAATATAAATCGTAGTTTTGAATATTTATAACGGAAATTTCACATTTCCCCCCAACAAATAGCAATAGCACGCGAGCTTTGGAAGCATAAGATCCCACCCTCCCTTCAGAGCGCTCTCCAAAGCCACGCCTCCTCCAAAACACATGAACGCGCACAGCCAGAGCAGAGTCTGCAAAGCGTCACGAGACGAGAGACGGCGTTAAATTCCCTCATGTCTCAAAGCACATAACATTACAATAAAAATGAACGTAAACAACTTACAGAGCTCTTACTTGTACCACCTGACTGCTGCAGATTCATTTCACATTGATAGTGTACTTCAAATCTTAAAAGTATATTTTTAAAAAACTACTTGCAGATATGATATTAATGAAATATTACTTATGTGTACTTAAAGAGAGTACTATGACTATGTGTCTGTCATGTGTTTCTTTACACACTTAATATTACTCAGATTGTGTTCATCAGAAAGAAGAAAGTCATATACACCTAGGATGGCTTGAGGGTGAGTAAAGCTTGGGGTAATATGTATTCTTTTAAAGTATATTATTTTTGCAAAAAGTACTCTTTTTAAAAGTATGCTTAAGTGTACTTTTTATGCTGTATCTAGTACAAGCAAATCTAATGAAGCTGCTTCATTGCTATGACCTTTCAATGCACCTAGTAATACTTGATATTAAAATGTCACATGTCTCCTTAGATTTAAAACATGAAGAAATTAATTTGAGTTCATGAATTATTGCTATGGTATTCATAAGGTCATATCAAACGTGTAGCTGTGAAGCAGCTGTATGAAATGTGCACCGCAGTGACAGTGCACACACTGTAGCTTAATCTGTATGGAAAATCTGTTCTCTTAGCATTCACCCACATTTTTCTCTCTTGTCACAACAACCCAGAGCTCCTTTCAGAACAACACGCCTCTTTGCGGAAACAGGGTTCCTATTTGAGAGCATCAGGGACAGCGAGGGGTCTAAATCTTCTTTGAGTCACTTGTGGAAAAAAGCTCTTGGTTTGGAGTGCTCTTCCTGAAATAGGCCTGTCTGAACCAGGAATGACCAATGGGAATCAACTGTTCTTTCATATACAATACAAGCCGTTTCATCTGTCATCTGAATGGCTTGCCTCTACCGCTATAATGAACCGCAGATTCCACTGGTAAATGAAAGTATTTTACATATAAAAAGGTAATCTCGTGAGATTTTTTTTTTTTTTTTTTTCACAGCAACTGATCAGGGATCCGAAATGAGGCGTTGATGAACAGATGGCACTAAAGTGGAAAAAAAATATGATTTTTGAAGCTGATGCAATTTAAACAACATCAAAAATTCACACTCAAAATGAAAAAAAAAAAAAAAATATATTTTATTTTACACATAAAGGAAAAACACAAATGTTCCAGCTCTCAGGCCTTTTTCGGTATGTGAGGTAATCTAATATATCCATCCACTATTTATACAATTAAAGGGTTAATTCACCCAGAAATGAAAATTATGTCATTAATGACTCACCCTCATGTCGTTCCAAATCTGTAAGACCTCCGTTCATCTTCGGAACACAGTTTAAGATATTTTAGATTTAGTCCGAGAGCTTTCTGTCCCTCCATTGAAAATGTATGTACGGTATACTGTCCATGTTCAGAAAGGTAATAAAAACATCATCAAAGTAGTCCATGTGACATCAGTGGGTTAGTTAGAATTTGTTGAAGCATCGAAAATACATTTTGGTCCAAAAATAACAAAAACTACGACTTTATTCAGCATTGTCTTCTCTTCCGGAATTGATTCCACATAAAATATCTTAAACTGTGTTCTGAAGATGAACGGAGGTCTTACGGGTTTGGAACGACATGAGGGTCATTAATGACATAATTTTCATTTTTGGGTGAACTAACCCTTTAATTAACTGTTTACATCGCAATTGATTAACAGGTTTAATTAATGCTAAATATTAAATATGATTAATATCTAAAATCACAAATCAACTTACAATAAACTTACGATTAAGTATTATCAATCAACAATTAACCACATACATTATAAACTTTCTAGATATGTTAAACCACATCCACCTACAAACTACATAAAACATTTATATAGGACATTTTCTACAATAGACAATAAACTCAACAGTAGAGATTGCAACTATCAAAATATCAAAAAATTAAACAGGATTATATTAATCAACAAAACTCTTTTTTTTTTTAATTTTCAGTGCGAATCACAGCTGAATTTTTGATGTAATTAAAAAGATTTCTGTTATGATAACTCTCAGAGTGTTTGGCATGGAAATGGATATGTTGATATGTTTGGTCTTGGTGGAATAGATCTGCTACGCTGCTGCAGAGCGAGTACGGGACTTTCTACTGCCAATACATAAACGACACGCTGCTGTAAGCAAGCAAGACTTCAGTACAAAATATCTATACAGGTGGAGCTGGGGAGGGTGGAGGGTTTCTGAAAGACTGCTGCAACTGCTACAGCAAATGCTGATCAAGTATTTGAAGGTTGAGCAGTGAGCTCATTGGCTACTGATACAGCAGGAACCAATCAGCTGTGCCCTATAGAAAATGATGGGATTGCAAGCAGATTGAGTTAAGGACCTATCAGCCAGCGCCATCTAGAGTTTAATTACTGAACTGTATTTATGCACCAAAACGAGACAATATATGAGACGAGAGAGTGAGGTGTAAACGACCTTGTTATACTGCAATTGACCCTTCGCAAACCCCCGGAAAGACGTCAATACACACCATTTTTCTAGTTTAAGTCAACCGAGGTTAATCTTCTAATTCCTGACTGCTTTGTCGGACAAAATGGTGGATTTGGCGTTCTGATTGGTTAGATCGCATGTCAATCAAACTCCTGGTGAAGGGTCAATTAAACAATATCATTCATATGGGTGAATCTCACAAAACCTGTTAAGAACATGACTGGGTCAAATGGTACCCCAAAATCAAAAGAAAGGAATGTAAATTGATATTTTGCTTAAATAAAAAAAGCCTGTTTGTGGAAAATAGAAGAAATAGTTTACCCCAAAATGACCCCAGATGTTCTTTCATTTTTTAACTGATATCTTGCTCACCCTTATGTTATTCCAAACCTGCATATTGTTATTCCCCCAACCCCAAAGTTTAGACAGAGAAATGTTTTTACATACAGTATATATATTTTTGGTCATACAAAACAATGTAAAAATCTGTCATGCTCCAAAAAGGACAAAAATACACACTTTTTCATATCTCTAAATAGCAACTGAAATTTTGTTTTGTGCTTCAGAAATCACAAAAAGAAACAAAAATGTATGATTACAGAAGAGTAAATAGTATATGAGACACTTTTAAAAGAGGGTTTTTTTTTTGTTTTTTTGGGTTTTTTTGGAGCTTGACAACCCGTTTACTATGAATTATTGTTGTATGCGTAACTTTTGTAGCTCTTCAAAAGTGTGTATTTTTCATTAGACAAAAAAGAAAATAATAGCAAATGGGTGAGTAAATGATGACTATTTCAATTTTTTAGTCGGTTATTTTAGTATTATTTATATACTATACTAATTTAAATATAAATTATGTTTGCATTTTTTTTTTTTTTTTTTTTTTTTGGGTGAACTTCTTATGCTTTTTTTATGTGACATTTTTATTTGTAACAATTAAAAGAATTCTCAATGCTTAATACAATAAAATCTCATTCCCAGTACAGAATATGTTTTAAACTATAAACTATTAATACATCACTGCTATGTTTGTTGTACTGCCTTTAATGTATGCTGCTTTAAATAATAAGTATAGACCTTATGCACCTGAAAAACAAGTGCAACGCGCAATATGGCGGAATAAGTCCCGCCTTCTAAATAAGAGCCAATCGCCGTTTGGTAAAGTCATCGCGTAACTGCAGCGGCCGTTAGAAGCTCCGGTTCCTATAGAAACAGTCAGGCGTGCGCTTCCTATAGAGACCCGCGCTTAGGACTGCGCATACGCATTAGCTTGATCCAGACTGAAAAATACAGTTTTTTGTCATGATTCGAGCGTTTAGAAACAAAATTGTTGTCAGATTTCATTGGTGATTTCAAATATGAAATTTAATCGAAAACTTGGAGAATTTGATGTTTCCCCATTCAAAGAGACAGGAGCTGCACTTGCATGCCCGAGAGGCGTTTCAAAGATGGCCGACAAGTGAAATGACTTGTCTTAAAGGGACTTCGGTTTGAATATTTTTTTGGTTTTTATATTTATATGATATCGCTGTTCGAAGAATAATTAGCTGGAGAAGTGGATTTACTTATTGTAGAGTTAACAAAAGTTATCATTGTAATGTTACATAGTATTGTAACGTTTGAAGCGGATTTCATAACAAATGTCAGTAGACTGGGAAGTTTTTAAAACAAGCAGTTCAATCATAAATCCCTAAGATCTTACCTTCATGCTGTGGAAACACAAGCCGGAAGACAGAATACAACGAGAGCAGCGGTTGAAAAGGAGCGGGGCTACAGGTCTATAACAATCTTATTTTTTACTAGATTTTGGGGGTAAAGTGTTACCTAGAGCTGTTTCCATGGACGAGTCCCAGTCTTTTGATGTGGCTTTGTAAAATAAGTACGTCAGGCTGTGAGTCATCAAGGCTGACCTTATGAACTCCACCTTTATTTATACCATCTGAACACCTGCCGTTCGGAAATGTCAAGGTGTTTTGCGTCAGTTTTAACCTCCCTCTCTCTCTCCCTCTCTCTCTGTTTCTTTATATTGCCTTCAGTCTGTCTGCTGCTTTACTTCACGTTGCTTTTCACACCTCAGTCCCTTGTCTTTCTGTCCAGATCTCTTTTCACTTGCTTTCTTGCACCTTCACCTTTATCTTCCTTCTCCATATCTCAGTCCTATTCACTTTCTCTCAGGCAAGAGCAGGCTGTCTCTGTAGTCTCTCTTATCTTTAACCTCGCCGTCCCTCCCTTTCTCCATTTCGTCCACTCTCTCTCTCTCTCAGTACCTTGACACTCAGAGATGCCTCATCCAGAGCGTCTCTGAAGTGTTGTAGCATTGTAACTGGCAACACGACAGTCCCATAATCGCCTGTCAATGCTGATTCCTTCTCTTTTTTCACCTCTCCTGCCCCTCCTTCTCCTCCTCCTCGCTCTCCCTCTCTCGTGCTTTCGCTCTGAGGCCACGCTGGCACCGCCTTCCCAGCAACGGTCGTGGAGGTTGAAACAGCCACAGATGGTGCTGAGACACACAAGCAGCCACTCTACTACAAAAGTGTGTGTGTGTGACAAAAAAGAGTGTGAACGGCAAAAGAGAAGAGACGGAGCGCTCAGCACCTCTGGGACACACGAGCACTCCAGAGGAAATATTTATGACCCAACGGCAGTGAGTGACCCCCCTCGCGCAGACAGGATCTCCAGCGAGGAGCCGCGCACAGCTCCGTATGAGCCGACGCTCACAGACGCACGAGCAGAGCAGGTTCGGGCAGGAGCGCGGCTGCGGGGAGGAAGTTTTCCTCTGTCAACAAACCTTTTGAGGATTAAACAGCAGGAAAAGAGAGAAACCTCAGCATGAGCAGTTGCAGGAAGAGATGCAAGAGGGAGATTCTGAAGTTTGCTCAGTACCTCTTCAGACTTATTACTGGCACACTCAATGCAGGTAAAGTTGGTGGCAATTTCCAAGTTTTTCATCTGTTGGATTTGCAATGGAGTATAAAATACTGGTGCAATCTTAGCATTATATACAGTATGGATGTAGAAGTTGAGGCAGTGAAGCTCAAACAACCTGCAGGCATCTCTTAACCAGATCTCGACCTTTGATATCCATCAATCTTCTACATCCTAATCTCCTTAATCATGTCAATTAATCCCAGTCTACTGACAATTAGGAGGAGGCAAACAAATTTTCCCCATCATTTGCCAAATATAAATTGATGTGTCAGCTGTTTCAAGGAGAGATGGGCTCTTCTCCATGGATTGCAGCACATTTAGTTGTGTTGTCCTGTCCTTGAGTATCCTGCTGTAGTTGTTCCAGTGTGTCTACAAATAATGTCAAATTGTGTGAAGATAAATGGGCGGTGGACCATATTTCGAAAAATGAATAGGCTTGTTGCAGAAAATCAGCAATGCATCAAAACAAATGCATGTTTTGACTATGCTGACCTTGATAAATGGCTTAATTGTTCAATTTTCAATATGTTTTTACATTCTTTAAATTTAATATATATATATATATATATATAGACACATACACACACATACAATACAAATTTAACATTAAAATGTTATATATGTATATGTGTGTGTATAAATGTATATAAAATAAATACTCAGGATAACCTGAAGGACTCATTATTACAAAATGTTTGTTACAGATAGAATTAATAGTCTAATTGTTCTTTGCGTTACACTCAGGACTGCAGTTTGCAGTTTCTAATTATGCTAATTTACTGCCTTGATATGAGGAACTTTTGTTCTAGCTAATCCAGGCAAAAACTCATGGGATTTATCTGATTTGACAAGTTTATTTGTTTACTCTTCTCCTATGTGTTTCTTAATTTTGCGTTTATTGATTATCGTTTATCTGTTGTGCTTGTGAGGAATATGCTGTGCATCTCTGCAGAATGTGAATGTGTGTCTGAATGTGTGGGTGCGTTTGACAACAAAGACCTTGGATGGCGAAGCTTGGCATGCACTGCTTTACTGGCCTTATTTTTATGAATACGATGCATTAGAATGTGTCGTGTACATAATTTGTTCCACAGAGGAGTTTTTCATGTAACCCTTTTTTTAAAGATAAAGAGACCTGCAGTGAAGGCTTGAGTACTGCTGCAGGGTTGGTTTAAGTAGATTTCTGTAGGCGGTCTGATATAGTGTTTGATCATAATCACTGACAGGGAAAGAAAGACTTTACCTCATTAAAATCTTGTGTTGATTGGGGTCATGTGTTGATAGAAGGCATGTCTTCTGTGTTTGTGACAGGTTGTCCTTTCTAAGTTACTTTTTTAGCAATCAGTGTTATTTAGATGCCATCTTATGTCTTATGTTGCAAAAAAAATCCAAGATATAGACTATTTACTAAGCAGAAATCCTTAAAGGGATAGTTCACCCTAAAATTAAAGTTATCATTTACTCACCCTGGTGTTGTTCTTTGTGGCTTTTCGGACCACAAAAAGAGATTTTTTAAAAAATGTCCCACTCGCGCTCATCTATATAAATTATGTTTTATTAACAAAGTTCAGGAGGAGCACGTTCAGATAATCATCTCAATTAGCACTATAGGTGGTATATATACAGCAGACTTACCTCTGTCCCACAACAGTTTTCCAGCATCCCTCCACCACCCCATCTCCTCACTCTTAACTGAGTACTCTGGGTTTGGGCCAAATTCTGAGCTCGGAGCCCTCTCCTCGGACAGCACGCCAAATACTCATAATCTGATTATATGCAAGTGTGAACTTGTGAATGGCAGTGAATAGCGACCAGCATCAAGTTTTTTAAAAAAAAAAAAAAAAAAATATGCAAAAGTATCACAGAATAATCCGATGCCATATTTTCCAAGTGTTCTGGGGGTATACGATAGGGTTTGGTGAAAAACAAATAGAAATTTAATGTATTATTTAACGAAAAACCTGACCTTGGCCATTGGTATTCTTTGCATGGATACGCGACGTGTGCACTCGTGAGACTCTATTGCCGCAGTTCACTCTGACTCACCCAGAAAAGCACACAAATTGTAAGAAATCAAGATTAATAAAAACACCACATGGAACTCATGTGCCTTCTTCTCTGAGGTGAATATTTCCGTTGTGTTTGTCGTAAAAAGAAGTTATCGTGTTCACATCTGTCATTCTGACTGTCATCAGACAAATGGAGTTCCAGTCGGTGATATTAGACTCAGTGAAGAAAGTGCATGGATACTCTTTGGGGATTTCTAGGTGTTGTATTTCATGTTGTGTTTTTTTTTATCTTGATTTCTCACAAAGAACAATGGCCAAGTTCAGGATTTTCATTAAATTTTGATTTGTTTTCCACCAAACCCTATCGTATACCCCCAGAACACTTGAAATATACAACATGTTTTGCGAGGGATCATTCTGATTCGTGATACTTTTGTGTCTTTTTTAAAAAGCTTGATGTTGGTAGCTATCCACTGCCATTATATGGACGAGCATGAGTGGGACAATATTTTTTTTTTAAATTCTCCTTTTGTGGTCTGAAAAAGAAAGAAGTGTATACGTCATACATAAGTAAATGATGACTTAATTTTCATTTTAGGGTGAACTATATCTTTAAAGGTGCCATCGAACGTTTTTTTACAAGATGTAATATAAGTCTAAGGTGTCCCCTGAATGTGTCTGTGAAGTTTCAGCTCAAAATACCCCATAGATTTTTTTTAATTAATTTTTTTATCTGCCTATTTTGGGGCATCATTAAATATGAGCCGATTTATGCTGTGCAGCCCCTTTAAATGCTGATGCTCCCCGCCCACGGAGCTCGCGCTCGCCTTAAACAGTGCCTAAACAAAGTTTACACAGCTAATATAACCCTCAAAATGGATCTTTACAAAGTGTTCGTCATGCATGCGGCATGCATGCGTCGGATTATGTGAGTATTGTATACTGTTATATTGTTTACATTTGATTCTGAATGAATTTGAGGCTATGCTCCGTGGCTAACGGGTAATGCTACACTGTTGGAGAGATTTATAAAGAATGAAGTTGTGTTTATGCATTATACAGACTCCAAGTGTTTAAAAATGAAAATAGCGACGGCTCTTGTCTCCGTGAATACAGTAAGAAACAATGGTAACTTTAACCACATTTAACAGTACATTAGCAACATGCTAACGAAACATTTAGAAAAACAGTTTACAAATATCACTAAAAATATCATGATATCATGGATCATGTCAGTTATTATTGCTCCATCTGCCATTTTTCGCTATTGTTCTTGCTTGCTTACCTAGTCTGATGATTCATCTGTGCTGCTCCAGACTTTACTGCCTGCCCTTGTGTAATGCCTTTCATAATGTTGGGAACATGGGCTGGCATATGCAAATATTGGGGGCGTACACCCCGACTGTTACGTAACAGTCGGTGGTATGTTGAGATTCGCCTGTTCTTCGGAGGTCTTTTAAACAAATGAGATTTATATAAGGAGGAAACAATGGAGTTTGAGAGGGCACCTTTAAGACATTAACGGGGACCTAATATGCCCCATTTTACAAGCTGTAATATAAGTCTCAGGTGTCCTCAGAATGTGTCTGTGCACAAAATACCCCACAGATTATTTATTATACCCATTTTTGAAGAAAAACATGCTGTTTTCGTGCATGTGTCTTTAAATGCAAATGAGCTGTTGCTCCCCACCCTAGCTTTTCAGAAGAGGGCGGAGCCTACAGCTCATGTCTCAGATACTCTGTCAAAAACTAAAACATCTGTTTGGTTTTGATTATCATCTGTATTGTGGTCACGCTGACGTAACATTGCAGTTCTTTATCATCATGAAAGTTTATTATCTGCATGCGTTTTAAAGCCGTATCAGTTTAAAATTCTGATATATGGTTTTCTGAGCGAAACATCTGAAGCACACACACAAAAGCTGGATGTCAGATGGCACGTCCCACGAGTATTAAACTAACTTCTCTTTCACGTCTTATTGCGCTCATGTCAAAAACACACAAAGTTCACATAAACACGGTCGGCTATGTCTGTGAATGTAAACAGTGAAAAAAACTGCATGTGTATATTAGATCTGTGAATTGAATTGCATTGAATATATGCTCAGTATACTCAATAGTGTAAGACTTCTCACATTCAAACTGTTCCATCATTATGAACAGTATCATTTCATATTTGTCTGGTGTTGCATACTGTGTAAATAGCTATAGATATACCGCTCTCCTTATTAAAAATGCTTTACATTTGCCAAATGGTGATTTAATTTCAATTCATTTATTCTGATACAGATGTCATCTGTTTGGTGATGATTACCAGGGTATATCAATAATGAATTAAAAGTGCTGGAAAGGATCTGTTCTCGAAGGGAGCCCAGTGTCAGATATTATGCTGAGTCATAGAAAATGACTTTTAATATTGATAGTATGGCAGACTGACAGCTTTTCTGACTCTAAATTGCTGGAGACCGTCTTTTTGCCTTCACTTGAAATCCTTGTTAAGGTGCTGTATTGATTCGGCTGACCCAGTAAGACAGTCTGTCTATAGTTGGTTGTAGAACAGTGTTCTTGTTTCTGTTTTTTCTTGATTTTATCGGTTCACACTTAAAGTGGAGAAACAAAATAGTTTAAAAATACACAAAGAAACTTTGCTCAACCTGGGAGTGCAAAAGGCATTTCAAGAAGAACATGTGCTAATAGATTTCAAACAGGTTTAATGTGTAAATTTGGTCCCTATATGACATAATAAGAAGTGGAATTAGTATGTGACCAGTATCTAATTAGCCATTTGTGATTTCAAAATGTTTGTGCTTATATTTCAACCACCCTCGTGAAGGCAAAGACTACATCTTTTATCATAGAAAGCAATGCACAGACACTGAACGTCAATATCTGCTGCTCAAGTGATCAAGAGTGATCGATCACCTGAGAGAATCAGCCTGAGCCTGATTCTAATGGGATCTGATGTAGAATACAGCAGAGGGACACTGGAAATCTGTGTCCTTGGAGAAACTGTCTTGCAGAAATGCTGCAATGCTTAGATTTGACATTTAACAGAACAATGTGATGGGTCAGTTATTGTGTATATTGTATTATTTATTAGGCTACATCATATAATAATGAAAACCTTATTTGTGCTGATTAAACATCTTCAAGAGCCCACACAATTTTATTGACATATTTATGGTTGAAACAGGAAGTTGGGGTGGGACAAAGAGCTTTTTCGTAGATGATGTGAAAGCTCCAGTTTTGATTTCATACACTGTAAAGAAGGAATTATTGAGAAAATTGAACGCAACTTGATGCATTCAGATTTTTAGGTTCTCTCTAGTGCAACGTCTTTCCATATATAAAGCCTTTGGTACAAGTAAGCACACTCTTTTTCATAATGGCAGGTCTGGTGAGAAAAATGTATCATTACAACATTCAGATGCATTCAGATTTTTAGATTCTCTCAACTATTGTCTAAAAATTGCCCTAAGTAACACAGCTTTATTTGTCAATTTAAATGTATTCATCTTTCACTAAATACAAAATGCCTCATTCAGCCATAAATTCATTGAGACAACTACAGATTTCTACAGATTTATATTAAATGATTGATCTATCATTTTAGTAGCCATATATTGGACACTTAATATATGACGTGAACTATGCTATCTTTGTTGCTGAAGCAGCATTCACCTTACAAAGAAAAGATATCTGGAATAAAGTTTTATAAAGTTGTACACAGACCTTAGTCTCAGCCTCAGATGTCACGGACCACGGACACAAAATTGGAAACACTTCAGGAGTTTCAAAGTCGTCATCTGATTGGTTGAATTCTACAGGTCTGCCTGGAAACAAAGCCGCCTGCACCTGGGGTTTGAATGGCTGTCAATGGAGGAGAGGCTTTACTATGCTGAATAAACCACTTTTTTGTGAGGAAATAGTTTATAATTGAATGAATCTACAGCCCATGGGCTAATCTTCAACATGTTTGCTCTTAAACATTAATTTTGGATTCATCTATTTTTAGATTTTACACTGAAAAAAAAAATACTGTTTTATAAGAGAAGTCACAGACAACTGCGCAACCGGTATGATTCAGTTTACGGCACTTCTCATTCATTTCTATGGTATCCGCAAACAGTGATTGACTGTCACACAACTTTGAAGGAAATTCAGTGACGTCAAGGCTGTGATGTGATTGGTTATCAAGACACATGTGATCCAAGCTTTTAGCCTTTATGCTTTTCAAATGGTAGAGCCACGGACCCTCGCATCTCCCACTAAAAACACCATCTCTGGCCAAACCCCCTCATGGAAAAAGAATGCTGTTGTGTTTACAGCTGTGACAATGAGCGCTTATCAGGATCAACCAAACACTGTGTTTTTCAAAAGTAAATGAAGTATCTGAAGTTCACGGCATAGACTTTAAAATACATCCAAGAGTTTTACACACCGATCTTTTATTGCAGGGACATCGACGTTACATTTTCACACCCTCTAAACATGAACAAAACAAACTGCGATTGCTTTCTATCTGCCATTAGTCTGAAGGTCTGGCTATGTGAGACTGCATAGACCTCAACACTTGATGACACACAAATCTCAAGAACGGTGACAATCAGCAAAATAAGATGAGCTCTTGACATCACACAATAAACAACTAACAATAATGACAAAACTACAGCAAAAAAGTCAGCAAACAATAATCGTATGACAGTAACTGCATAATTTATTAATTCTGCAATGCATGCTGGGAACTCACAAACCCTCCATAAACATTATTGTTTGTTCAGACAACTGTGTTTAACCAGTTAGGACAACATTTGGGGAGTTCTGCTGGCCTAACATGGGCTTTTATGTAGTTTTATAGTAATTCACATTTCTCAGTATTTGTGACTCAAAGATCCAGTAAACTGGAAAATATGTAGTTGCTTTTTTATACAATAGGGTCTTTAAAAATATGTCTTCTCCTTTTTTTATAGTCCATTGTCTTGATTAAAGATCATAAAGGAAATGAAAACCTTGTTTTATCTCACCGGCAGTATAACAGCTCTTGCTATTTCATTGCTATAAATTACATTGAACAACCTATTACATTGTTTTACACCATAATGTGTCGTTGTAATGTTCAAATGTGCCAAAGAAAGGACAGTGCGAGCTGCGTATTTCTTCAAGCTTTTGCACCCTGAAGACTGTGAATTTAACAGCTGATTTTCAAGCTACATAGAGCCAGAGGACTCCGTCCAGCTATTTGTCACATCGTGGCCTCGCTCTTTACGCCTAAACGCTTGAAATCTCTCTCTTGCGAACAAATGACATTTGCCTTTTTGTTTTCCCCCAGTTTATTGCTTTCTGCTGTCACACGCGTCCACCGCTGCAATTTATCATCCATATTTAGGGGGACCGCTCGAAATACTTGGCACTGGATCTGGAACAACGTCTGCTTTTTGTCTTTGGGGAAAAGAGACAAAAATGGCCCTTATATTTTCCTGTAAGCATTTGGAGAACTTTCTCTTCTGCTTTATCACGTTTTATCTCTCACGCAAACCTCTCAGGTGCACGTAGACATTTTTAGCATGCAGCACAGTAGAAGGTTATAGATTTCTAGTGATTTGATTAGGTTTGTCAATGCAATTTACGGAGGTTTCGCAAGGCCAAAATCCTTCAACTCGTTGACATTATGCTCTTTCCTCCTTAACTCTCTTTGAGTATGAGGAATTATCAGATGCTCTTACCGGTCGTAATACGCAATTAAACCATTTATAGCTTCCATTTCCATTTGTGCCTGAGCGCAAGGAAATGGTACCGTTCTGCATGAAGGCTGAGCCTGTAGTCATGTCAGTCTTGCGTGTTTATTTGGACATTCTTTGCGACATGAGTCGTGTAGGTTTCGTCTCTTTGGTTTCTTGACATCTATTACCAGGTCATGTTCCAGCTGTCCTCTGAGATGGCGTTCCAGGAGTCCACATAATCCTTGACCAAACACTGAATATTTAATCCAAGATGCCAGCTCATTGTGGCTTAAGTATGCCCTATCACTTCAGTTTGATAGACAGACTCGCAGCTGAGCTGCTATTAAACAGCCTTGTCTGTATTGTCAGGAAGTTCTAAGCTCGGATAGTGGTGCAATACTTTAGTAGTTATTAGTAGATTTATAGGTTTGTTTCAAACCTGTATGGCTATCTTTCATCTGTAGACCACAAAAGAAGAAGTTTAATCTGACAACAACTGTTTCATAAATTTTGTTTCTAAATGCTCAAGTCAGGCTGGACCAGCCAATGCGCATGTGAAGTCCTAAGCGCGCGTCTCCAAACACTGACTGTTTCTATAACAACCAGAACTTGTAACAGTAGCTGCAGTGATGAGATGACTTTACCAATTGGTGATTGGCTCTTTTATTTAGAAGGCGGGACTTCTTCTGCCACATTGCGCGTTGCTCTCGTTCACAGTAATATTAGTGCACTGTCTTTCTATATATAAAGTCTTTGGTACAAGTAAGCACACTCTTTTTCATAAGGGCTGGGCTTGCGAGAAAAATGTAACATTAAAAACAATAAGACCATGAACGTGCATGAAAATGATAGTTCCTAAAATATGTTGAATAATGTTGGGGTCCGAACAACAATGGACCCCATTGAATTGCATTGTATGGGGAAAAAAACAAAACAAAAACACAATTTTTCAAAATACCTTTTTATGTTCCACAGAAGTAAGAAAGTCAGACAGGTTTGGAACAACATATGAAGGTGAGTAAATCATGATAGAATTTCCTTTTTTGACTCAACTATCCCTTTAAGAGTGTTTATAAAGATAGTTTTGATTTCAGTTTTACTTTTAAAGGGAACAGAATCATTCTTTGATGAAATTAGCAAACCTGTATGACTAATGATATTTAATATATCTGCTGGGTTCTGTTCTCTGAAGGTTTTATTTATTGTCTGTGGTTAGCTGGCAATCTCTTGTCAAACTGACTGTCATCACTGAAACCACAGCACATTTCAGTGAAACGTTAATCGTGTCTCTGTTTTTAAACTGATCAGACACTTTAAATGAACCTCAGGTTCTAAATTCCAGCCGCTCGATGTCTGTCTCCCAGACAATGCAGAGGAAGTAGGCCAGCTTCTCCATATCATATTCTCATTACACCCTTTTCTCACTTCCACAATATAGAAAATTATCTTCCTCGATCAATGTCTCACAAACATTGTTCCACAATGCTTGGAGAAAGAAGCTGGATATAAATCAAATACAATCTCATTGGTATAATTCAGAGACTCTTTGACTTTCTTTCTGTCTTCTGTCTACATTTGGGAAAAGTCTTTTTTTTGCTTAATAGCTAACAATTTCATTTATACCTGCCACTGGTGGTTTCACTGGTCATGACGTAAATCCGCCCTCCAATTATAATGGAATGTGTCTTACTGCCCTTGTGAAGAGACTTCTCTTCTGGCACCATGACATAGATTCTTTGTCCTAAAGCACTGTGAGTTAATTATAAGATATAAATGTGGCTGAAGATGGCCCACACTGTAAAAAAATCTTTTATATTTTAGTAAACTAAACTTCATTTATTGTACTTGTATAACTGATTTGTCCAATGTATTTGAATTGACAAAATAAAAATTCTCTCAACCTCTGAAAAGTAAAACTCCAAAAAGCCCATGTTAATGATTAATGCTTATTTTTTACAGTGCATGTGATCAGACAATTATAAAATCAGCTTCTGTTAATTTTATTGTTTAACAACTTTAATAGGAAAATCAAACTATTTTAAGAATGCTTATGCTTTACTTTTAAATGCTTAAAGGTCCCGTTTTTTGTGTTTTTTTGAAGCTTTGATTGTGTTTATAGTGTGCAATATAACATGTGTTCATGTTTCGCGTGTAAAAAAACACAGTATTTTTCACATAATTTACTTATCTGTATACCGCTGTTTCCACTGTCATAAAAACGGGCTGATGACTTCCTTGTTCTATGAAGTCCCTCCTTCAGAAATACGTAACGAGTTCTGATTGTGCCAGTGGTTCCTGTGTTGTGATTCGACAGCTCTGAGCGCACCGTGCCCGGAAAGGTCACGCCTCTTACCATAACGTGGAGATGCACGCGCTCAGTGTTATTGTAAACATGTCTTTAATTTTACCCTATCAATTTGAGCCGGAATCAGACCCGGTGATTGGACTGCGGGATGAAAATAACAGCGTTTCGACGACATGGCGACAAACACACTCTACAAACGCAACTCTTGTGTATTCCTGTGGGCGGAGGTTAGTCAAAAAACTGTTTTAGTGACGTCATTAAAGAAGGAAGTAGAGGGATGTAGTCCAAACTGGCCGTTCGATGTAGGCGACTTCTGTTAAATAAAATATCTCGCTTGGCATTGAACTTTGAGCTTTAAAATTTTACAGATTTTATTTATACTCTAACAACAACATTACACACTAACTAAAGTTTGAAACATGGGATCACGAAGAACGGGACCTTTAAGTACAAATGCGTAAATGTGGATTTTTAAAAAAAAAAAAATTTTATAAATACTTTAACAGTTCTGGTTTTGGCTGGGACTTTTCAGCAAAGGTTTGACGTGTTATATATATACTAAATTATCTATAGGTTTCTATGAAGTTATTTCATAAGCTGCTAATTAATGTGATACTTCAATAAGCATAAAATATACAGAACATGAAAATATTGGGGGAAAAAGTCAGTTCTTTTTAATTACTATTTTTATTTCTCATTTTTAGTAATGAAAATTAGAAATTAGGGTTGGGCATTGTCTACCAAACTGGCATCAGATGATGTCTACAGTGAAACATCGCGATGGATGCGATATGGTGGGTATGAATCAGTGGTTTAGTTCGTGTAAACATCTAGTAGCCTATAATTCATTTGCCGTTTTTTGCACAATAAAATCTTTATTGTTTACATTTTGTTTAAATTTAACTGTTTTGAATGTAACTTGTATTGTATCAAACTGCCAAAGTCACACTCCCAGTGGTGAACCATTGAAATTTCGAAACACTTATCACGTAACGAAGCCTCGTTTACTGAAATCACGTGATGTTGGCAGTTTGATACGCGCTCCAAACCACTGATTCGAAACAAAAGATTCGTAAAGCTTCGAATCTTCATGAAGCAGTGTTTTGAAATCACCCATCACTAGATATTGTTGAATAAAGCCGTTATTTTGTTTTTTTGGTGCACAAAAAGTATTCTTGTCTCTTCATAACATTAAGGTTGAACCACTGTAGTCACATGAAATGTTTTAAATATGTCTTTAGTACCTTTCTGGGCATTTGAAAGTGTTAATTGTCTTGCAATGCAGGCCTTGCTGAGCCATTGGATTTTATGAAAAATATCTTAATTTGTGTTTTGAAGATGAACGAAGGTCTTATGGTTGTAGAACAACATGGTGAGTAATTAGTAATTAATGAAAGAATTTTCATTTTTGGGTGAACTAACCCTTTTTTTTTTTTTTTTAAATCATGGAAGATCTCTTTGTGTTGGTAGCGTGCATACTATACTATTTGATGCCTCCATGGGCAGCTCACTAGGTTTTATATCCAAGCAATGAAAGAGGCTGTTGCTTTTATTTTTGTATAATTCATGTCTCAATATGCTGTGTGTGATCTCTGCATCCCCTACTACTGCTGTACACTTCTATGCAATTACTGATTATAATCGCCCAGCTGCAAGCCGACAATCCCATCGCATGCCTTTTCATACACCATCAATGCTTGTATACTCCCACATGAACCTTTGGTAATGAGTTCAGTTACGTTTTGCCTAGTTTAACTGAGCAAGAGCCTACGGCCTGCAGCCTGTGTCTCATTAGTATCACACTCTAAATGGCATCAGTCACTAGTGATGTGAGCTCTAGCACACTGACCTTAAGCTGTGGCCCTTGTGCCGGATTTCACTGACCTTTGAATCCAGAGCCACAGGAGATGAGTCTGAAAACAAGCATGTGTTGTACCTATGTTGTTCTTATTGCGTCGTTATGTCTGACTGCATAACGCTGTCTTTAAATGTTTTTAATTTGTAAGTTTCAAAAATGAAAATTCTGTCATGTTCCTTATTTATTTATTTATTTATTTATTTTAGAACACAGTCGATCACATTGATTGATTGATTGATTGATTGATCTTTTTGAGTCTGTGGTCATTTTATGTTGTATGGAAATAGTTACTATTTAGAGGGGACCTATTAAGCCCTTTTCACAAGATGTAATATAAGTCTCTTGTGTCTCCAGAATGTGTCTGTGAAGTTTCAACTCAAAATACCCCACATATCATTTATTATAGCTTGTCAAATTTGCCCTTATTTGGGTGTGATAAAAGCGCGCCATTTTCATTTGTGTCCCTTTAAATGCAAATGAGCTGCTGCTCCCGGCCCCCTTTCCAGAAGAGTGTGGAGCTTTAACAGCTCGTGCTTCGGTTGCTCAACAACAACAAAGCTGGAGAATCTCACGCAGCCAAAATGAGGATTGTCAGTAACGGTGTTCAGCCTTAAATTGTACAAACTGGAGTCGACACTGATGGAGAGACTCAGGAAGAAGTTACAACTTTTAGAATGAAACTGGACATTTCTGAACGGTTAGTGGACAAATTTATGTCTAGCATGTGCCGTCATGTTAATTTTTTGTGCAAATCCAGCATTGAATTGACCCTCATTTGTGAAGCAGTCCGGCGTAAAATGACGGTATGTCAACGACAACAGCTCTTCCTCTTCTCTAAAGCAGCCCCAACATGTCCTCACTCCCATTGTTGCGTGATCTCGGGGGCAGGGATTATGTAAATTTTGGGGTTAGTGATGTCACCAACCCAGGAAGAAGCTCAATGTAGTCCCTACTAGCCGTTTGTTGTAGTCCTTAAAAGGTTAGTTCACCCAAAAATGAAAATAATGTCATTTATTACTCACCGTCATGTCGTTCTACACCTGTAAGACCTTTGTTCATCTGCAGAACACAAATTAAGATATTTTTGATGAAATCCGATGGCTCAGTGAGGCCTCTATTGCCAGCAATGTCACCGAACTTCTCAAGATCCAGAAAGGTACTCAAAACATATTTAAAACAGTTTATGTGAGTACAGTGGTTCTACTTTTGTACGAAAAAATCTTTTGTTTCGAAGCAGTGTTTTGAAATCGGCCATCGCTAGATATTGTTGAAAAGTCATTATTTTGTTTTTTGGCTGCAAAAAAAGTATTCTCAATACTTTATAATATTAAGGTAGAACCACCGTACTCACATAAACTGTTTTAAATATGTCTAATAGTACCTTTCTGGATCTTGAGAAGTTCGGTGACATTGCTGCCAATAGAGGCCTCACTGAGCCATCGGATTTCATCAAAAATATCTTAATTTGTGTTTTGAAGATGAACGAAGGTCTTACAGGTGTAGAATGACATGAGGGTGAGTAATAAATGGCATTATTTTTTTTTAAAGAAAATATCTCTCTTTGCATTGAACTTTGAGCGTCCAAACTTTGCAGATGTTGTTAATGCTCAAATGCACAACTACAATTAAACACTAACTAAAGTTAAAAAAGAGAAATCATAAAAATCAACCACACCTTTAAATACGTCTACATTTGTGTTCCATTTCAAAGTGGAGGACTGTATTTGAAAAGGGTAAGAAAAGATTTCCATCCATGGCCATCCAGAGCCCATTTTCCCATTTTAATTTCACTTTCATGTGTGGGTTAGGCTGTTACATTAAAAGTAACCTAATTAAACCCTGGTATAATTAATAGGATGTACGATGAATAATTAGATGAAGATGTTGTCATAATAATCTCAGCCTTGGATTACTTTTAACCCTCTCATGAGACTTGTTATTATGTAGCCTATAGTACTTCCTGTACTGTATTTGTGTTAGTGAATACTATGAAAGAGAAAATTAAATATCTTTTTTTATCCTTTGTTACATCTTCTACATGCTTCAAATATTTCATTTTCCAAATGATTTTCAAACAGGCATAGCAATATCCAGGAATGCAATAAATATGTGTTTTAGAAGCCAAAATACTGCAGTTTCTTCCATAGAATGCAAATATGTATGGAGAAGATTTGTTTTCGTTTTCTGCAGGTTTGTTATTGGTAGCAAAATTCAGTGGTGTTGCTTGCCATCCTGAAGGTTTTATCTCAGCCAAATAACATTAAGAATGAATGCTACATGCTCTTAGGCTTATCTCAGAAATTCTTGCCGTCTTGGCCACAATGCAATCATCTGAGCCTTTCCCCAGACCTTTGGGAGCCCAGAGCTTTATTGTTTCTCTGCCATTTGATTCAGACTGCAGCTTCCAGTCAGCCCATTTCAGCCGCTTCCATTCCAAGCCCTTCAGTTACTGTAATCAGTTTTCTCATTTGCACTAATGTTTGTAAATGAGAATCCCTTCAGTCCACAGAATGGAGAGGGTATTTTTAGAAGCACCCATGCTTTCTGGACTTCATACGAAACCTTACGTTGAATAGATTAACCGCTTTTACCGACCATTTGTGCGGAAATTGTTCAGTGATGGTGGATTCAGCAGGTCAAAGTGAAAGAAAAAACTCTTAACCTTTACCCAGCGCTTCCTTTAAGCTAATGTCTTTCTGAACGCCAAGGCCACTGGTCTGTCAGCAATGGAGGTGGTGTGTTCAGTCAGCTCATAAATTGAGTGCTCTTTACACGTCTGTGCGCACTTGGTGCTTTTCATTTCTTTAAATCATTTTATTACTCATCCATAAGACTCGTGTCATTTATCACATCTGCCCGCCGCATGCACTGGAAAATGGTTTGCGACGATCTCTTTAAGGTCATCCGTTTTCTGTTTCTTGCACCTAAACTCATATGTACCTGCAAATGTCCTTTCTGTCCGGCTCTCAGTGCAGGGGCGGGGCAATCTGTCACTCACATGAGATCGACCAATAGCAAACCACAACCATCAAATCAATTCCCCATGGACAAAATCCCGCCCTACAATTTTTCTTGTTCCAGAAGTCGTTACACTCAGATACACATCACAATAGGTAAGAAAAGTCTGTTGCAACTTTCATTTTTATGCCAAATTTAAAGTCTTTCATGCCTCCAAGTCTCTGTATGGTACACTCTCAAATTCACTGGCCTCTAATTAGAGGTGGGAATCTTTAGGCATCTCGCGATCTGATCTGGTTCACAAAGCGCATATGAGCATTTAAAAGCAAATGTATTGAATAGGACTACTGCATTCCAAATGTTTTATAGAGCATTTGAATGGTAAAACTATGGAAGAGGATTAGGGCCAAGCAATAATAAAAAAATAAAACCATCTCGAGATTAAAGTTGTTAAATTGAGAAAAAACTTTAATGATTAAATTATGAGAAAAAAAGTCTTTACGAGAACAAATTCTTAAATTACAGAAAAAAGTTGTTAATAACGAGAACAAATTAATGAATTTGTTTATTTTAATGACTTTATTCTCATAATTTAATGACATTTCAACATATCTCGACTTTTTTCTCGAAATTTAACGACATTTTTCTCATAATTTAATGAATTTGTTCTCATAATTTAACGACTTTTTTCTCGTAATTTAATGACTTTATTCTCAACATTTTATCTTGATTATTTTCTCGAAATTTAACGAGTTTTTTCTCGTAATTTACCGAGTTTATTCTCAACATTTTATCTCGACTTTTTTCTTGAAATTTAATGTTTTTTTTCTCGAAATTTAACGAGTTTTTTCTCGTAATTTACCGAGTTTATTCTCAACATTTTATCTCAACTTTTTTCTTGAAATTTAATGTTTTTTTTCTCGAAATTTAATGAGTTTTTTCTCAAAATTTAATGAGTTTTTTCTCAAAATTTAATAACTTTAATCTCGAGATGGTTTTATTTTTTATTATTGCTTGGCGCTAATCCTCTTCCGTATAAAACATCTTTTCGAACTTTATGGAAGATTATTTTATGGAATGTTTGAGGGTTTGTGTGTGTGTGTGTGTGTGTGTGTGTGTGTGTGTGTGTGTGTGTGTGTGTGTGTGTGTGTGTGTGTGTGTGTGCATAGTTCCAACATGCAAAAACGTGTGTATTTTTACGTAAAGTGAGGTTCTACAACGTACATTTACTTACACAAAAACGTACAATATTGACGTATTTATAGCACTAAAACGTAAAATACTTACGTACTGACAGCAATAAAACATAAATTATTTACGTATTCAAGTGTGAATGTGTATGAATTCCAACCTAGTCTCATGGAAGACGTACTTGTGGTAACATTTTTGCAAGTTGCAAAAAACGTACCAATGCGTACATATCACTGCAGTTTCCAACAGAAATGAACACTAGGGGCAGTAAAACAGCAAGCACTTTTAATCATTTTCATACACAGTTATGATTACAAGTTCAGATTATGGATTAATAAACTAAAAAAGTTTTTACGTCTCCTTGCAAAATATTATGTTATGATCTCAAAACGCTTTTACTAAAGTGCGCGATTTGTAAACAAATACATTTTGGACTTGGCATCGCTTAACCAGCTCCATATATTTAGCTTTTCAATAATAATAAGTTTGCTCGGTAGGTCAGCTGATACGGAGTTGTACTTAGGATGGGAAAGCCTAGGGTACATATCCCGTGAAAGACGAGTCACGGTAAAAGAGCTCAAAGACGAGAGATCAAAACAAGCTAAAACGGCATGATTACGGCTGCTTTTTATGTCACATTTACTTTTGTTAACACTATCGGGTTTAGGTGTAGTGTTTGTGATACGTTATTTTTAAATGTAATGGAGCATTAGCGCCAATCACCGGACATTTCAAATCAGAACTGCGGTGATACTTATAAAACCAACGTAATATAAACATGCCATATTCACGTTCATCTGTTTCGGAAAAAAACTGAACATGATTTTAGCGGCACTCAGTGGACATTTCACATTGAAACTGTCATGAAAGGTACAGGGCGCTACGTATTTTCGATTTGCAAAAATGTTCACACAGGTAAATTTTTCTAATGAGACTGAGCTGATGATTTCCCATGTATTAATATTAAAATCGTGGCATTGTTTTGATTCTGTTGTATTCAATTGTCACATCAATACTTGTCACATCGCATTTATTATGCAGTTTATTCATCTACTTAATATGAAATTTCTGTTCGTGACTGGTGCTGCAAACTCGTTTCGGAGGATTACATAATGTTACAACAAGCCTACACTTTAAAACCTTAAAATGAATAACATTTCTGTAATTGTTTAACCATTGTGTATTTTAGTTTGTTTGCTGTGAGACACAAAAGGCATTTATCCTATGCAGTGACTGACAATACAACCATAAGATACACCAAAACACAACATTAATTCACAAATCACATCAATTTTATTTGTTCGCTGTACTCCAAATCTTTAGAATCCATATGTTTGTAAGGAACACATCCAAATTCAGCTCTTTATCTGCGATTTTTATCTTCATTCTCAGCAGCGACCATCATGGTCAAAGCCTGTGCTCATTATTATGATTCAAATTTGAAAGTTGCGCCCTCGAGAACTGTTACGGGCATGGTTTATTGCACTGATATAGAATGCTCATTGGTTCTCACTTGCTTCGTCACAGATTGCGACATATCGTGTTTCAGTGGATTGACATTTGAAATGAGAGTGCACCTTCATGAAAAGAAGCCGGATTTATATTTTCGTGATTTAATAACTTAAAGGTGCCCTAGATTATGTTTTTAAAAGATGTAATATAAGTCTAAGGTGTCCCCTGAATGTGTCTGTGAAGTTTCAGCTCAAAATACCCCATAGATTTTTTTTTATTAATTTTTTTAACTGCCTATTTTGGGGCATCATTATAAATGCGCCGATTTTATGCTGCGGCCCCTTTAAATCCCGTGCTCTCCGCCCACAGAGCTCGCGCTTGCCTTGAACAGTGCCTTAACAAAGTTCACACAGCTAATATAACTCTCAAAATGGATCTTTACAAAGTGTTCGTCATGCATGCGGCATGCATGCGTCGGATTATGTGAGTATTGTATACTGTTATATTGTTTACTTCTGATTTTGAATGAGTTTGATAGTGCTCCGTGGCTAACGGCTAATGCTACACTGTTGGAGAGATTTATAAAGAATGAAGTTGTGTTTATGAATTATACAGACTGCAAGTGTTTAAAAATGAAAATAGCGACGACTCTCTTGTCTCCGTGAATACAGTAATAACCGATGGTAACTTTAACCACATTTAACAGTACATTAGCAACATGCTAACGAAACATTTAGAAAGACAGTTTACAAATATCACTAAAAATATCATGATATCATGGATCATGTCAGTTATTATTGCTCCATCTGCCATTTTTCGCTATTGTCCTTGCTTGCTTACCTAGTCTGATGATTTGGTTGTGCACATCCATACGTTAATACTGGCTGCCCTTGTCTAATGCCTTTTATAATGTTGGAAACGTGGGCTGGCATATGCAAATATTGGGGGCGTACACCCCGACTGTTACGTAACAGTCGGTGTTATGTTGAGATTCGCCTGTTCTTCGGAGGTCTTTTAAACAAATGAGATTTATATAAGAAGGAGGAAACAATGGAGTTTGAGACTCACTGTATGTCATTTCCATGTACTGAACTCTTGTTATTTAACTATGCCAAGATAAATTAAATTTTTCATTCGAGGGCACCTTTAAATTCTGCTCTGTAACCCAAAAAAAAAACAAAACAAAAAACTTTTACCGCCAGAGAGGACTGTGACTCATCATTTGAACTACTTTCGGTAATACTTTTGACATTTTAACAATAAATAAATTATTGTGATTATGCTTGTTTGTCTGTTATTTTTTTATTTATAACAGTTTGTAGTTTTAAGAAATGGTTATGTGGTTATGGGTAGGTTTAGGGGTAGGTGTATGTTTAGCGGCTCAAAATATCGTTTTAATGCTATATTGTTATTAAAATTGTCATGTTCATACACATTTCTGTCCATTCTGTTTTATTCTTTTAATATTCTGTATAAAATGGGTATGTTTAGGTTCGGGTGGGATTTAGGGATCTTACATTTATCTATAAAATGATAAAAGGGAAATGATACATATATCTTTATGACATTAAAGGTTTTACTGCTGTAAAAATGTAATAATACTACGTTTAAATGCTGCCAATACATTCATATTGTACGTTTCAGCACCTGTCTAAATGTACAAAAATGTGCATTTTGTGTCTTTGAAAGTTACGTATTAATACCTACATATTAACGATGAGACCAGGCTGGTAGTTCAGGTATACCCTACGTTATGGGGACAAAGATGGCAGTATCCAAAATCCTTGTCCTTGTGGGGACATTTCTTTGGTACCCCATGGAAGAAAACAGCTTATGAATCATACTAAGTGATGTTTTAAAAACTGTAAAAATGCAGAAAGCTTTTCTGTGATGGGAAGGTTTAGGGATAGGGGTTATGGTTAGGGGATATAATATACAGTTTGTTAAAAATCATTATGTCTATAGAAAGTCTATGGTGTGTGTGTGTGTGTGTGTGTGTGTGTGTGTGTTGTTTCTAGAGAACATAGTACCATCTCACATCTGTGGTTAAAAAGTAAACTCAGAAACAATTCTGAAATTCTTAGAATCATTGAAGAGAGAACCGCGATCGGAGAATCGATTTTTTTTTCTCCCACCTCTAATTCAGTGCTGAATATCTAGCAGATATTATAGACTATAATAGTTGCACATGTATTTTGCTGCCTGCTTCATCAGTATGAACTATATTCTGAAGGGTTTTTTGAAAGAAAGTCATATTTCACTTTGTATTATACTTTCATTTCACTTTCATCTATTTTCAAAGGTATCCTCTATCTCTTCTCAGAGTGAACATTCAGCATCCATGAATTCATATTCAAGCCTTGTCAAGCGCAATTTACTGCAGAAATGATTTTACACTAGATTTGCATTAGTCAGTGTTGTTTAATGTTAATGCCTCTTTATTTTGCCCTCCTATAACCAACAAATTCAAACTAACAACATTCAGGGTCCTTTTTACAGGTACATAAGCCAAGAGTAAATGTATCACAAACATAAAATGTGAATTACAAATTGTATATATCTGTAGTGGACACCATGCATTAAAAAGTATATTTATTCAATGGACATTTCAGTGGAATTTTTATTCAGATCAATTGTGACTCTTTACAGTAAGACAGTAATGCAACCCTCACAAGATATTTTAATTATGTATTATATAATTATGAGAATTATTGTAAATGTATTGTGAACTTCAACAGGTCTTTATTCATATTCAGTTGTTTGCAGTATAAGCAGTTAAGTAATTATGGGTGGTCTCTTTCTGTTGCCTTTAAGGGTTCATAATGTGCAAGACGTTTATTGCTGTGTCATTATAATTTAATTGATAGTCAATCTTGAGTTAATGAATTTAATAGTGAGTTCTTGACCTTTTATGTCCACGTGATTTGTGAGCATCTGCTTTCTTTTTTTCTTCACATTTTGTAGTAGGCGGCATGTGTTCAGTCTAATCTGCTCTCATTTGTGAACAGTGTTATTTTAGTTTAATTGAGATACTATTGTAGATTTAATAATATTTTTTAATCAGTTTTTATTTTTATATTTTTCATTTTAATTTGTTGTCATTTGTTGTAATTATGTTGTCATTTCTAATGTTTTTTTTTAATGTCTAAATAGTTATTAATTTTTGTTTTAGTTATTTTAGTGCGTCAGGTTACACTAATTATTTTTTGTTTTATTTCAGTTTAAAGTTACACTAACTTTTTTTGGTTAAAAATTAAGAAAATTTAAATAATGAGTCAATACATCATCAATCCTTCTTCCAAATTGTTTTCTAATTCACTATGGTAAGCGTATTATAAGTGTATTATATTTTAGACCTGACGGGATGGTTTTTGTGGGAGATTGCGTACATGCATGACTCGCCCGTGCATGTCTCGCCATATCCGTAAATAGAGAAACGTTGGTTGACGTGTATATGGTGTGGTAGTGGCATAGGTAAGTTCGTCACGATGAACGAGAAAGGTTGACATAAACACGGCTCAAACCTCCGGGGAAACAAACAAAAAAAAAAAAAAAAAAACGCTGAACAGAGGAGTGTCTGCTGGCTAAAGAGAGAACACAACAGAGCTTGTAATAAAACAAGAACCAACATTTGCTTGGCTTTTCAGAGATGGCGAGAACTGAGGGATTTGAAAATGTTGTAAAAGCAACACAGAGTTTGTGCTTTTATTACTAAACAGGTGTAATACTGTATTTTACTGAACAGATAAATTGCCATATGTAGCTCTCTAAAAGAGTTCAATTGTAAAGCATTATTTATTGTAAAGGGTAATTTCATTATGGGTTGTTGTAGTGCTGGGCTGGAATTTATTTTCAAGGAAGTGCCGTGCCTATGAATGGGTATAGCAACAAGTAACGTCTTCAGCTAGTCAGCTTGAGATCCTTTCTTATCTACACTGGTTATATCTCTAGTAGTAAATGTTTTATGAAATATATAAATATAAATATATAAATATAAATAAATATATAAATATAAATATATTTTTCTGCAGTCACACAGAGCCAAAGCACAACCAAAACAATGTTCTTCTGCACAATTCAGTTTTGTTTTTAAACCGTTAAAGGGACAAAAGTTACATAGTGTACCTCTAACGTTTATTTTATTTCAAGTAACAATTTTTTATAGTTTCAGTGTTAAAAAATATATACAGATACATTTTTGCATTTGTCATTATTTTTTAGTCAAACTGCAGTTACCAACATTAATTTTGGTAGTTATTTTATATGTAGTCTTTAGAGAAAAAAAGTCATCATAATTTTTCTCTATTTAGATCAATTCAATTAAGCTTATGAGAAATTTGAATCAAGGTAACACTGCATTCACGTTGGGCGTCGGCGTCAATGCAACCGTCAGCCAATCGCATTACTTTCCGGTGTTGCATGAACGCAATTGGCTAGCGCCTTTGATCTGAGTGGCTGACGCCTGCGTTGCCGCTTGAAAAGTTGAGAAATCTTCAACTTCTGCCATGAGCAACGCGAATGAAGCGACACGCCAGAATCCACAATTCAGTTCGGCACTCATTCAAAGTAAATGAGAAGCGTTAATGCCGACGCCCCGTGTGAATGCACCGTAACAGGCTGTATTGACAGTAGCACTTGTGTAATTTCTACAAATGTAGTCGCATCAAACAGTGCAAGTGGCTTATGAAAGACACTTGTATTGAAGCAGATAATCTCAAATGAAGATCGCTGAACTCCAGCTTGCTTGTTTGTCTGTGTTTTCAGATCACCAGCGCTTTATTCTCATTGCAGAGAGAGAGAGTGCGCATGGTTGCCAGATTGCATAGAAAACGTGTTCTTTTAACAGAAAAGCTTTGATTGGGGGATTTAAATTCTTGACATCTGGCAACCGTAAGCATGAAAGCTTGTAAAAACAGTCTGTAATGTTTTGTCTCCTCCTTTATTCGACAAAGAACAAAGAGTGATTTTTATTTATTTTTTTAAACCACATTTCAGTCTCGTATTTTTCCGTCAACAATATTGCATGTTGATATAGTCACAGTTATCGTTTCATGACGTTGGTGTCGTTTCATCTTAGTCAAGGAGAAAAGGTCATCAACGAACATTTTTCATCATAGATTTCATCAACGAAATTAATAATGGTGTTAGTTTTTAGTGAACTATAATAACCCTGATTTATGTTGTTCTAGATTGTCACAGTTTGAGCTGCAATACACACACTGATATTCACCAGCTTCTGTCACCAAAACAAATTCTTCGGATGTATAAACATACCTTTCTGATTCTGAAAAGCTCTTCTGATATCATATTGTGAATGCCATGAATGTTATTATTGCAACATTTTACAGTAGTTTGAGTGAAAAAATTGTAAGTATATTGATTTTATTGTTAGCATTTGATAAGCAGGACACTTTGTGTCAGGGTTTTGATTATTATTTTGTAATAATGTTGAGTTGACTGTAATTTATCCCTTACATAGAATGTACCTTATTTCAACTACTATCAGTCCACTGAAAAATAAAATATATGAGTGTTTCAAAAACAAATTTTTCACAGCTGAAACATCCATATGAGGTCAAATATATGAGCTCAGTGAGACTGTGGAAGCCATTTATTTTACAGTAATGACTCTCCTCAGCAAGGTCAGCTAATGCTGAGTTCAGGGCACAACTGCATCTCTAAGATTTCCAGTGCTGGACCTTAGTTTTGCAGTAAAATATATGCTTAATACAGATTTTCCATTAAAAAGACATAGGGCCCTATTTTAACGATCTAAACGCAAAGTGTAAAGCGCACGGCGCAGGTGCACTCAGGGCGTGTCCAAATCCACTTTTGCTATTTTAACGACGGAAAAACGGTCCGTGAAAATTTTTTGAAATGGGTTGTCCCTATTCTCTTAATGAGTAATGGGCGTAATGTTCAATAAACCAATCAGAGTGTCTTATCCCATTCCCTTTAAGAGCGAGATGCGCTCGTGCCATGGCGGATTGCTATTTACATGGCGGAATTTGTTGGCGGAAAAGCTGAACACTTTTATATTTATGTAGCCTACACAATAATATTCTTTTACACTGTAATCCTTTTGTTTTTATTATTTGGCATGTTTGTGTGATGCGCATCCCTGTGTGTAACAAGGTTAAAATCGTTAACGAAAACGAACGAAAAAACGAAAACTAGGTGGGAAAAAAACATTGTCGTTAACCGAAATAAAATAAAAACGAGGCATTACAAAAAACGATAACTAAAACTGCAATGGTGTTTGGCAAAACTAACTAAAATAAAATAAAATTATATATTAAATGTCCTTAGTTTTCGTCTTTATCAATGTCTTTCATATAGCAAATAACGTTCGCTGCATTTCCTTTCCCTGCGTTTCTACCAACGCGCTCTAACAAAAAAATATTGCGCCGTTGACTTTAGACTTTAGACCAGGTTTGAGTTGGTCTATGGCGCAGTCTATTTTCAGCTCCTTAAAATAGCAATGCGCCGGCAATGCGCCTGAACACACCTCTTTTTTAGACCAGCACGCCCATGGGCGCACTAACTGGCACAAATGCATTTACTAATTTAAGGACGTGTAAATTTAGCGCTGAAGGGTGTGAAAATTGTACGGGAAAACGTATAGAAGATTTTTGGTAGATTTTTTGGCGAACACACACACACTAAAAAAATTGGCGCATGTTCTTTTCTCAGGACTCCCTGACAATCTGACAGAAATGTCTTGTTGTGGCTTAAAAATGGGTTGAATAGGCTACTAGATAGAATAGGCGGTTCAATGTCTTCTTTAGTCTGTTGGCTCTTTAGGTTTTTTACACTTTACACATTTTGCACTTACTTCAGAGTGTTGAGACGCATATTTGTGCCCATATGTACATTTTATGTACTGGTTTTATTTTTTAATGAATATTTTCTAAAATTGTATGATGTTTTTGTTGAGTTATTATTACACAATACTTTTTCTGCCTTTTTGAATCTTGCCCCTGACAAATAACCCAAATTACAAAAAAAGACTAAAACTAACACTAAAACTAATAAAAACTAAACTAAAACTAAGCATTTTCAAAAAATAAAAACTAAACTAGCAAACCCACTTTAAAAACTAATTAAAACTAAACTGAATTTGAAAACAAAAAGTCAAAATGAAATAAAAATAAAAACTAATGAAAAATGCAAAACTATAATAACCTTGGTGTGTAATAAGCAAATTCAACGCGCACTTGCGCGCCCAGAGGAGCAGTTTCTACCAACGCGCTCTAACAAAAAAATTGCGCCGTTGACTTTAGACTTTAGACCAGGTTTGAGTTGGTCTATGGCGCAGTCTATTTTCAGCTCCTTAAAATAGCAATGCGCCTGAACACACCTCTTTTTTAGACCAGCACGCCCATGGGCGCACTAACTGGCGCAAATGCATTTACTAATTTAAGGACGTGGCGCTGAACGGGAAAACGCGAACAGCGCCGGACGCAAACTAGCAAACACACTTGCGCTGCGCCTTGCGTCGCATTGCGCCGGGTGTATTATAGGGCCCATAGTATTAATTCTCAGGCCCGGCTCCATGGGCCTGGCCCACCCAATCAGAGGCTTGGCCCACCCTGGCCCCACACCACATAACAGCCAATCACAAAATTAGTGTGATATTCAATTCAGCTCCAGAACAAGCGGCAACCTCCCCCTTAGTAGTGCTGCTAAAATATATATTTTTTCTAAACATGTCTCTAAAATATGTTAAACCGTTCAATACTGCTTCTCTACAGTATCCATATGACAGCGAGTTCACGCACATCGCAGCCTCCTGTCACTCACTCAGCGCAGCGGCAGGCCTCGAGACTCCGTTCGGTCCGGTTGAAACGTTTTTGTTATGATAACAACTATACGACAACTTTAATTCATATAGAATCTGTGCGCCGCCAAATAGTGCACATGATCTGAGCCATCAAGTGTCTGTATTAGTAAGGAACAGTTTGTCAAAATCAGACTTTTGTGAAACTAATACCATAAAACGATGTAGACTTTATATCAAACTAAAAAGATGTTTGAGCCCTCTTTAATGTCCAGGTACAAGTCAATGTTGTTTCTTTGGTCAATTTGCACACTGTACATGAGTTGAAGCTCTTAATTTTGAGCTTGCAGATTCAATTTAAATGCAAAGTAATGCCAATGATATGTAGTCGGTCTCACTGCATTAAAGACTCAAGGCTAATGAATTGGAGAGTCGTCTTCTGCTGAAACACTCTATAACGCTGCATGTTCCTGCAGTGAGATTAGAGCATTGACTTTACCTCCCAACTGAAATACTAATTTACTTTATTGGTTTTATTTGTCCTTTATATCCCCTGTGTGCTGACGTAAGCTTTACAGTGAATTCATAATTGATTTCCTTGTCAGCTACAAAGAGTATCCATTTTTGATTGTTCATTTACCACAAAATAGCTTATTTTATGCAAACCTTTAAGTCTGCGTACTTATGTTTGAGTGAAGTTAACAAGCCTCCTTTAGCACCACTAGATAATTATCCACACACCTTCACATCAAGACTCAATGAACAAGGGAACGCAGCGTCACCTGCGTTCACGCTGATTTTTAAACAAGGACAGATACATCACCAACAAAGACATCAGAGGTCGGAGATCGATGCGCAAAACCTCATTACATGAGACCAAATTGCTGATTACATTTTTGACATTGATGCGCCACCTTTGGTCACTGTGGATTGAGGGGGATACATCTCTATGGTGACTGTACAGAGCCGCACTAGCTAGCAAGGAATTCGCAGCTTTGCTTGACTGCTTAATAATGAGAATTACAGCCATAGATCTCCATGACAGATGCACTGCACCATAAAGACTGCAGGAATAAAATCTCGCTCTCCCATATTTCTTATACACTACAAAATATTCTCAAAGGAGCTGGGCAGCAGTTGTAAAACACAGCAATTCTGGTGACAAAGCCAAGGACTAGGACAAGGAGACTTTTTAACTGTGAGTAACTGTTGTGCCTCAGAGGCCTAAATGTTGCTGAATTTGCAGTAATTTCTGGCTACTAGTTGCTTTACCGTAGTCTTCCATAATAGTTCTGTTAATTACAAATGAATGACAGTTATAGGCTTTAGTGTGAACAGGACTGTGAAAAGACTGCAGTGTGGAATCACTATGATCCGCTGTTTCTGTACAACAGTCATCTTTTGTATATTTACAGATGAACTGTAATAATATCGCAGCCCTGAAGCCAGTCAGTCTTCTCGGAGCAAACTAAAGACTCCCACATGGGAATTCATACAGAGCTTATTGTGTGTAATGGAAGCCATGTTTCACCCCCTTTTTTGCCTATTTCTGACTTTTTATCTCATAATTGCGGCTTTATTTCTAATTATTGACATTTCTCTCAATTATGACTTTTCAGTTTCTTACAGTGTGACTTTATGTCTTGTAATTGAGACTTTATTTCTCATAATTGCGCCTTTGTCTTCAAATAATGACTTTATCTACATAGTGTATCCAGTGTTGCCAAGTCTGCAGTTTTTCCTCAGAATCGGGCTACTTTAACACTGTTGCTGCAGATTGTTTTTCATGTTTGCGGGTTGAAGCAATGAATGCAAATGTTACCAGGGAAATCCCACCAAAAACACGATTTTTACACCTCCCCCCAGTTTTGAGTAGCGAATTGGGTGGGTTTTATTGTGAAAATCTGGCAACCCTGAGTGTATCTTTATATCTCAAAATGTGACTTAATAGCCCCTTTCACACAGTAGTCTTACTTGAATTACCGTAAAATTACCAGAATGACTTTACTGGTAAATGCACAAATATCCTGTTCAGACAAGCAACAGCGTTAAGAGACCATTCACACATCAGCACCAAAACCGGTAAAATAAATTCTGTGATGTCAGTCATCGAAAATTATCTTTAAGTGCCGCACTGTTGTCTTCATTCATCTGCATGAGGAGAAGTGCATTATTTTCACAATCTGTTCAATTTGGCAACATTTTTTTTTTACTTCTGAGTAACAAGCAGACCTTTTCTTCTTATTGCGACTTTATATCTCACAATTGCAACTTTATATATCACAATGTGAATTTATTTCTCATTTTATGCTTTTTCTCACAATTACCATTTTTATTTTTTTGACTCTGAGATGGAAACAGACTCCGTAGTGTGAGATAACATACAGTATTGTGCTATGGAGCTTATTATATTCCCCCAGTATACTCACTAACGTGTTGATTTGCGGTGAATTTGATGAAAAAACCTGATTATAATTGAACAGGGTCCAAGTTAATCCCAATAATATAGATTTCAAATGAAACAACTGTTTACAACAGAATTACATCAGCAGCACTTCCCATAGCTCTATTAATTCTAAATAACATCTTTTTCCTCATTCTTTCCAAACATACCTAATTAAATTATTCCAGCGCAAGGGCTTATGGGTATTCCTGTTATGGGATTCCACAATGCATTTTACAGTAATTTGTTTTGAGAGAAAAAAAAATGACGTAGCGTTCATTGATTTCAAAGTATTGTACAATTCTGCTATTGTGACTTTTAATGTGTCTGTGATTTATCTATTATGTGAATATGAACAAGATCTACTGAGCATAAACTGAATGCTTTTATCAGCATTAATGCTCTCATTGATGATCTCATACATCTTGAAAGGGCTGCATCTACCTCACTAATTGCACACTCTACTTGCTTTTTTCCAATTACTGCACTTTCATTGTCTCTGTGATAATGACATGTATTTTAATGCTCTCTGGAGAAAAAAAAACAAAAACGATTGTCACTTTTAAGTTTTCTGTCATTTTGATCCATTGCTCTTTTACTTGAGTGCTAAAGTCTGGCACACTTGTTAAAAAGCTTAAAAACAGCTAATGGTTAGCTGGAAGCAACACATCTAAACAAGCTCATCCTGTGTTAATTGCCACCCAGATAATAGCAGTTCTTCTATTGCTTTGGCAGTGAGAGATATTTCAGCAAAGACATTTTTACTTGCCAAAACAATGATAAAACAACAGAGACACTTCTATTAAACTAAAGTAGGCATTTGACCCATAGAAACTGCATGCTGGCCAATTTAGTCAAATTAAATGTGCACTGATGCTTCCATCATACCAATTCTAGAGAAATGACTCTAAAATTGGTATGATGGAAGCATAAGTGAATATTTAAATTGACTTCACAGATGTTCCAGGGTGAACTGACATGTTATAGCTAAAAATATTTCTCCCCTTGACCTCACTGTTATCTCAAGCGTGCTCAAGTCATGTATTTGGTCACCTTCATTAATAAAGGCCTATGATGTCACTGCACAACCCCCTGAATAAATGCGGCTTAAGGATATCTGGCACATAAGGAGCCTTCTTCCTTTTAGTGACATTGAACACTTGGAAGCAAAAACGAATCAAATCTTTTATATTTAACATATTTTATCTTTAAAATTTTTCAAACCGAATCAAATCTTTTATATTTAACAAATTTTTTCTTTAAAACTTTTCTTATATATTTAGGGGCATATGATTTCCATGATGCAGAAACTGCAGTACCCTAAGGTACAAAGGTAAAAAGGTACTAATATGTACTTTTAAAGAACTAATATGTACCATTTAGGGGTAAGTAAGGTACAAAGATGTACCTTTTCACTTTTGTACCTTAACCCTTAAATGCATACCTCGGGTCTTTAGTGACCCGGGACGTCATTCACTACCCCCCTCCTTGTTCATTTTTTAAAGTTCGACATCAACCTTCTTGTTATTCCTCAATCAATTCATTATAAAGAATATAACAATAAAAAAAATCATAAACTGATAAAAGAATGCCTATTTTTGTATTCATTTTTTGTAAAAATTGTATAGGGTCGCTAACGACCCGAGGTGTGTATCAGTGTACATATATTTTTTCTGCACAACAATAATTGAATCTTTGATGATGGAATAAGTGCAATTCACCTTTATTCCACAAGGTGGCAATGTCTGATACACAATGATGAAGTGACGACTCATTCAGACAAAAAACGAAAAAAGAAAAACATGAAATGGCTCAGCGATTTACTGCAAAGCAAGTACTGAACGCAATCAAATATGACTGTAATTGTCACTGGATGGATCTGGTGAAGCTGTTAATGATCGAAATATTGATTTTGAAGATGTTGAAAATTATATAGTTTTGAGAATATGTTCGAGATCGCGAATGGGCTCATATTCGTGACCTCAAACATAAAACTAGCCTATAATTTGCTGAATTTACTGGGAAATGAGCTCTGACGAGGACAGTGATGATGACATAAAACATCTGCTCAAACTGAGCCGTTTTCAAGCTCCAAAAGGTAACAAAATATGCTTTATTTTATTCTTCTGTAACTGTTACTCTAATATCAGAGGAGTTTTATATTGTCGTGACAGGTAGAGATCCATCAGTGTTAGATATAGATCCGGGTCGATAAAGACCCGAATATGTAAGAATGATTGGTGAAACAGTCATGCATTTAAGGGTTAAGGTACTGCCCCAGTGACAAGCACCATACCTTTTTTTCTGACAGTGCAGACGAAATTGTGGAATCCAAGCATAAAAGGCCACATACACACTGTAAAGTTTCAGGAGTGACAACCGCATTTAAATGGTCACAGTGATTTTGCCAAGTAAGACATGTTCCTGAAAATTTGTCCTATCCCTACCCCTAACCCTACCCATAACTTATCCCTAAAATCAGAGGGAAATGATAGGTGAATAACACTGATGTAGAAGCACTTAACCCTGGTTGTAAGCATAAACTTGACATAACTGTAAACTTGTCCCTCAAATCTAATTGGTTGGTTGGAGTGTTGTTCCAGGATCAACAAAGATGTTGCCAAAGGTGTTTTTTGGGCTAATTCACGCTTGACTCATAAAGCGATCAAGTGTATGAAGTTATTAAAATAGGCATGTGTGGTTTGTGACCCAGATAGCACAGGTATGTCTCCAAGATGCCTGCTAAAGAGAACTTCATCTGGAAAACATCAGTTGTGTACAAACATCTGATAAACATCTTAGAAAGAGCAGTTTTACATACATTCTAAGTCATAAACATCTTAAAGACGTCTATTTAATATCTGACTGGAAACGTCTTGCAGATGAGTAAACACTCTAAAAAAATATGTTTTGCAGAAGGATGTAAATGCAGACATCAGATAGATGTCTTCGTGATGTACGTGTGCTATCAGAGGATATTTTAGTCTTATTTTCATTTATGTCGGTTTATAATAGGCTTTTTCTTGTTCGCTGTTTTGTCTTGCAAGATCTGGCAACCTCTTTCCCTGTGATTTCTTGCACAACGCATACAGTGAGACATGTCCCGTTTAAATGCGTCATTATCTAATTTGTTTAATTTGGTTCTGAACACACTGTGTAGAATTTTGTAAATGAATTCCATAATGCAGAGATTTTTAAATCTTAGTTTTAACTGATACATTAAAGCTCTGTTGTGACACTTAATTTGACAAAAATAAATGTTGTTGTATTTTCATTTGACTACATTATAAAAGATTGATGAAATTGTTACGTTAATTACATAAATGAATAAGTTAAAATGAAAAACTGATTTAAAGGATTAGTTCACTTTCAAATTAAAATTTCCTGATAATTTACTCACCCCCATGCATCCAAGATGTTCATGACTTTCTTTCTTCAGTCGAAAAGAAATTAAGGTTTTTGATGAAAACATTCCAGGATTTTTCTCCTTATAGTGGACTTCAATGGAGCCCAAACGGTTGAAGGTCAAAATTACAGTTTACAGCGATCCCAGACGAGAAATAAGGGTCTTATCTAGAGAAACCATCACTCATTTTCTAAAAAAAAAAAAAAAAGATACAAATTTTATATGTTTTAACAATAAATTCTCATCTTGAACTAGCTCTCTTCTTCTTCTCTGTTTGAATTCTAGCAGTGTAGACACTGTAAAGTGTATTACTGCCCTCCACAGGTCAAAGTTTGAACTAAATTTTCATATACAATATGCTAGTGCAAGTATATAACAATTAGTTCAGTCTTTGACCTGAGGAGGGCAGTAATTTAGAAAATGAGCGATGGTTTCTCTAGATAAGACCCTTATTCTTCGTCTGGGATCATGTAGAACGTTTTGAAGCTGCAATGAAACTTTGTAATTGAGTAATTTTGACCTTCAACCATTTGGAGCCCATTGAAGTCCACTATATGGAGAAAAATCCTGGAATGTTTTCATCAAAAACCTTAATTTCTTTTCAACTGAAGAAAGACAGATATGAACATCTTGGATGACATGGGGGTGAGTAAATGATCAGGAAATTTTAATTTGAAAGTGAACTAATCCTTTAATAGGGCCCTACATATCTATCCATCCATATTTCCTTTGCTTTGACATTCAGTTTGACTTCAATGACAGCCAGTCCTCTCATCTCTCAAGTCAATTTTCATTTTAGATGCTGATAAAGCTATTGACCTTGTTAATGTGTTTTCTGTTCAGATGCTTATCTGTGTGAAGTGTTTCAGCTCTAACCTTTAGTCCATGAGGTGAAACATCAGTCTCAAGAGACATTCATAGTCAGCTTTGCTCTGTGCACAATGGAGCTCAAATGCACCTCCCACAGCTCCATGCTTAATGTAGGAAGCATTATTTGAACTGAAAAATAGGCCTCCCATGATGATCTGCGAAACCAAACCAGCGTTTCACAGTGGGCTACAAAAACATCATCACGTTGCAAAAAAAAAAAAATGGCATTAGGAGAACAGACAATGGCAATAATCATATTAGTCATTTACCCATGAGGCACAGTGTGGAGAGATATTTCACATCAAGTGTCGAACAGCAGGAAACACATTAACAAACTGCCAATTTTGACGGAAGTAAGTCGCGGATCATTTTTTACTACATGTCCCCATGATGAATTTCGTTTGTTATTGAGGCTGAACGTTGTATGGAGTCGTTTAAAGAAAAGAAACATGAATGACTGTGATGCTGTTGTATTAACAAATGATGTTGCCATTCGCTTAATGTAATGCAATATACTGTACATTAATAGGCAGTTAAAAGTTCAGCTGATTTTTTTAATATTCCACAAAATTTGTTGATCACAAAAGTATTGTTCTCTGTGATTATATGGTTAATCATAGATCAGTAATGAACTGTAGATTGAAATACGCTGACAATAAGAATCATATTTTTATCCATGTAAAACCGTTATTTAAAAAAAACCCCAAAAAAATCATATTTTTTTTTCTATCTCCCAGAAAATAGCCTATAAGTTTAAATAATGCTCTCTTCTTGGGTTTGTAACCCGAGCCTCCTCTTACTGTAGATCTAAATGTCTTTCACGTTAAATGAGATTCCATTTCCATCATTTAATCCCAGAGACACGGCACATTCAAAAAGCCTTTCATCAAAGCAATCAGTATTGGTTTAGAACAGGCAGAATAGACAGCTATTCTCACTATCATTTTGACTGATCACATTTCCTTTGGGCTCCTCAAGCCTCCAGGCAGAGTGATGCTGGGACAAATTGTACTTGAAGAAGCTTCTAGGCAATTTAAGAGCCTGAGTCACCAACAATTACGTGTTTTTATACCAAGCAATCAATGCGCTCGGCCAGGGACAGAACGATAGCACTGTTGAGAATTAGACAGCAGACACAGACTTTTTGGAGAGATGACCAAACCAAGTCAACTTTTATCTAGAGTCAGGGTTTTCCCTGGAGAACATACTGGATATTTTCTTTCAAAATATCTATGCATTTCAAATTTCAAGCCAAACCAGGCTCATTGGAAAAATGTGCTTTTGGTGACATTTCTGCAAATCGATATTACGTTGTTTCTTGCACGATTTTCTATACTTTCAAAGTGAAATGTCCAGTGAGTGATGTTAAAGGTAGGGACACACCAAACAAACACCAAAGACTGTCAGAGAAACTGATTGTCACATGTGGTTGCAGGCAAACAGACGAAGACGATGATTAGAGATCCAACAACGAGTTTTAAAGGTCCCCTACAACTTTTTTTAAAAAGATGTAATATAAGTCTAAGGTGTCCCCTGAATGTGTCTGTGAAGTTTCAGCTCAAAATACTTTTTTATATTTATATTTTTTTAAAAAAATCTATTTTGGGGCATAATTAGAAATGAGCCGATTCAGGGTGTGTGGCCCTTTAAATCTGGTGCTCCATGCCCCAAGAGCTCGCGCTTGCCTTAAACAACATAAAAAAAGTTCAAACAGCTAATATAACCCTCAAAATGGATCTTTACAAAGGGTTCGTCATGCAGCATGTCTAATTGTGTAAGTACCATGTTTATTTTGATTAGGGCTGCAACAATTAATCGTGATTAATCGTTTGCAAAATAAAAGTCTGTGTTTACGTAATATATATGTGTGTTTCTGTGTATAATAATTATGTATATATAAATACACACACATACAGGTATAAAGTTTAGAAATATATGCATGTATTATAAATATATATATTTATATATATTTTATATTACATATAAACATAAATATTTTATATATATATAATGTTTTTCTTAAATATATACATGAATGTGTGTGTATTTATATATATACATAATTATCATACACAGAACACACACATATATATTACGTAAACAGACTTTTATTTTGCAAACGATTAATCGCGATTAATCGTTGCAGCCCTAATTTTGATGTTTACATTGATTCTGAATGAGTTTGAGGCTATGCTCCGTGGCTAACGGTTAATGCTACACTGTTGGAGAGATTTATAAAGAATGAAGTTGTGTTTATGAATTATACAGACTGCAAGTGTTTAAAAATGAAAAAAGCGATGGCTCTTGTCTCTGTGAATACAGTAAGAAACGATGGTAACTTTAACCACATTTAACAGTACATTAGCAACATGCTAACGAAACATTTAGAAAGACAATTCACAAATACCACTAAAAATATCATGTTATCATGATCATGTCAGTTATTATTGCTCCATCTGCCATTTTTCACTGTTGTTATTGCTTGCTTACCTAGTCTGATGATTAAGATGTGCACAGATCCAGACGTTCTGCCCTTGTTTAATGCCTTTCATAATGTTGGGAACATGGGCTGGCATATGCAAATATTGGGGGTGTACACCCCGACTGTTACGTAACAGTCGGTGTTATGTTGAGATTCGCCTGTTCTTCGGAGGTCTTTTAAACATATATAAGAAGGAGGAAACAATGGAGTTTGAGACTCACTGTATGTCATTTCCATGTACTGAACTCTTGTTATTCAACTATGCCAAGGTAAATTCAATTTTTGAATCTAGGGCACCTTTAATAACAATAATCCTCTACAGGAAATGCATGTCAACATTACAATTTAGAGTGATCTGTTATCAGAGGGGAATGTGTCCAAATTATGGAATTTCATAAGTGTACATATACGTTACATGTACAATATGTAAGTCATGCAGTTAGCTAACAATGTATTAATTTAAACAATATATTAATTTAAGGTAGAAACAATAAGCTCATTAAAGTAATTAATACACTTTAACAATGATTAGGATATATAGCAAAATTTGGAATGGTGCATATTGATCCAGAGTTTGCATCATCTGAAGTCCTTGCAGAGGTTGGAGTCGTCTCTTCACAGGTGGTGATCATCTGAAGTCTTCATAAGAGGCTGGATCCAAACTGAAGCTCGGGTGTCCCGAGATAAAACAGAAAAGCAATAGGAAAATAATAATTAGCGTAGCTGCTGTTCATAACATTAAGAAAAGATTATGTGCAATTGATCTGATATGAGATGCATTATGTGAATGCTTGGCTAAAGAGATGCGTCTAGATTTAAACTGGGAAACACAATAGCAAACACAACTGAGAATAATTAATAGAACACAGCTGACATATATGAACTAATCATGATGGTAACCGGGGAGACAGACGAATGCCGGGAAACTGAACAAAGGAACGTGACAAATGAAAACAAACTGAAAGTCCATGAAAACACTAAACTAAAAACAACTGTGATATTGATAGTGTTAACAAAAGCAAACATGAGGTAAAAATAAATTTTCTGAAGCAACCATGCTTTTTCAGGGTTTAACCTGCTATACAATATGTTTGATTTCGTTTTCATTCTGTTTCCCATGTTCTGTTTTGCCTGTATTAGATTCTTTAGTGGCTGGTTAAACGATTAGTTCACTTCAGAATTAAAATTTCACGATAATTTACTTACGCATATCATCCAAGATGTTTAAGTCTTTCTTTCTTCAGTTGAAAAGAAATTAAGGTTTTTAGGAAAGCATTCCAGTATTTTTCTCAGTTTAGTGGACTTCAACAGTTTCAATGCAGCTTCAAAGGGCTCTACACGATCCCAACCGAGGAGTAAGGGCCTTATCTAATGAAATGATCGGCCATTTTCTAAAAAAAAATAAAAATGTATATACTTTTTAACCACAAATGCTCATCTTGATGTAGGCGGAAGTACCGATCCAGTGTCTAAAAAGCGGACGTGCAAAGACAAAGTCAAACAGCCTTTACAAAAAAAGGTAAAACAACGATGTTGGACAATTTTGAAGTTGGAGGAGAAAATAAAAATGGAGTTTGTTGCTCTCCGTCAAGCGTGACTTTTCCAACGTGATTACGTAATGCGTGGTGCATTGCAGAGCTAATGCAAGATGAGCATTTGTGGTTAAAAAGTATCGAGATTTACATTTTTTTTAGAAAATGGCCAATCGTTTCACTAGATAAGACCCTTATTCCTCTGCTGGGATCATGTAGAGCCCTTTGAAGCTGCACTGAAACCGCAATTTGGACCTTCAACCCGTTGTACCCCAGTGAAGTCCACTATATGCAGAAAATCCTGTAATGATTTCCTCAAAAACATTAATGTGGGTGAGTAAATTATCAGGAAATTTTAATTCTGAAGTGAACTAATCCTTTAAGTTCATCTGTTGTTCATTTAGTTCCCTCGTATATGTTTGAGTGGTAATGTTATATGAGTTTGATTCATGTATTCTCCTGCGTGTTTCCAAGTAAAGACTTTGTTATTGAGTTTCCTGTGTCGTGCGATCATTGCAGCCACCAATATGACAACGTTTACATTGCATTTAATAAATCTGTGCATTTATGCTATTAATATGTGCTTTTTCTTTTGTCTCATTAAGTCATTAAGTTTCCTCCCATTTTACGTGGGTTTCTTAAGAGGTCAAGTCTATGACTCTCTGAAGTCTCTTCATGTCGTAGCTCCACTGATTTCCCGCTTTCACTATATATTGCAGTACTTGTGTAACTGATGCTGAAGATGCCACTCCAGTGTTTAGTGAGTCTATTGAATCACATGATGTAATGGCCAGTGAAAGGCAGCCATGAGTCATTGTGACAGGACGCTGTTTCCCTGTTGATGGCCAATACGGTTAACATGCACTACACTCAATGTTAAAAAGAGCATGTCTTTTTAATAGACATTCATCATATACTGTATATGGTTCATTATAATGTTCGATGTTCTCTTGAAATGCTACAAAACCTTGCATAAAAGATTTTTTTTTTTCTTCTTATCAATTATAAAAGAAGTATGACAGCTTTTCAATGTCACTATCAACTGACTGAGTACTTAACATTTGAACTCCTATATATAGCAGTGTTATTCAATTTTTCATGTTTGAATGTTCTGCACATTTTTTAACCACGACAGCATGAATGATGCTTTAAGGAAAAGCGTGTGTTTTTCAGTTGTAATTCTGTGGTTTGTACAGAATTACATTTAGTGTATTTTTGGTTGATAGTCATACCAAATATTGGTAGTCAATTAAATATGAATAATAATTACAATTTTTTTTTTCTTACAAAATGTGAGAACACTCACAGCCATAATGTTGAAATCAGACAATATTCCCAGTGTTTGCTTTTCTTGTTTAGAGTGGTTTCCAAAATGTTCTGAGTGGTTTCTAGGGCGTTGCTAGGCAGTTGCTTATGAAGCTAAAGAAACTCATCCTTATAGGTGACCCTGGACCACTAAACCAGTCATAAGGGTCAATTTATTTAAATGTATATAGATTATACATAGATTTATACATCATCTGAAAGCTGAATAAATAATTGATGTATGGTTTGTTAGAATAGGACAGTATTTGGCTGAGATACAACTATTTGAAAATCTGGAATCTGAGGGTGCAAAAAAAAAAAAAAAATCAGAGAAAATAGCCTTTAAAGTTGTCCAAATGAAGTCCTTAGCAATGCATATCCACTCACAAACATACATTTTTGATTTATTTATGATAGGAAATTTACAAAATATCTTCATGGAACATGATCTTTACTTAATATCCTAATGATTTTTGGCATAAATGAAAAATCGATAATCTTGACCCTTACAATGTATTGTTGGCTATTGCTACAATTTTTTTTGGTCCAGGGTCACATAGGATTTTTCATTTTCTACCACAATTAAATATATTGTAAAACACACTTAAAATAATCATAATAATAATAATAATTACATTTTTGCCAAATGTGAGAAAATTTGCTGCCATAATTTTGAAATCGGCATCATTCCCAGGATTTGCCTGCGCATTGCTAGTGTTCAGATTGGTTGCTAGGGTGTTGCTAGGCAGTTGCTTATGAAGTTAAAGGAGCTCACCCCTTTCTCTGTGATATTGTGTTCTTTATGGCTCTCTCTTTCAATCTAAATATGTGGTATTTTTTCCCCATTTTTTCATTTGATGGGTGAAAACTGTAATATTGCTTAGAAAAGTACCAGCACATCGCTTTTCAAAAAGCTGCAATGATATGAGATATTCATGTCTGCAACTGTTTTGGATGGAATGGAAGCGTAATAGGTACAGTATGAGCAATAATAATAGTCATGCTTGCCATAGTAAGCATTTCTAGTAAATTGCACCCATTTATTTGGGATTGGTTCCTTCATTTTGAAAATCCTATTTGGCATTCTTAACCCCAGCCACAGAAGCAGGAAATAAACTCCATTGATTTTGAATTGATCCGGTCACAGAATGACTCAGAGGAGCCAATTCAAGTCATTCCCCATCTGACCTGTTTCCTACTGCATGACACACATGTGCATATTTTACAGGACACCTTTTGTTTGAGTGATGGACAACATTGTGTATGTATACATGGATGAATTATTTAGAGACTAAATAATGAACAAATAAAATGCCATAAATAAGCTGTGTGCATAATTTATAAAGTGTGATCCTTGTTTTATTAAATGGTATTAAATAAGAACCTGAAGAGGTAGAATCTGTAGGTTTTTTCTTTTTTTGTACAGTTTTCAGAGTTTAGGTATGGAGGTCAAGGCATTTATTATTGTCTAGCAGATGGCACTTTAGCACCTTTAACACCCTCTTAACACCCCGAATGATTCTTCAGCTCTTGTTTTCACATCACTGCAGACTCAAGGCCTCCAGCTATTTGACTTCCATTCAACAGCAACACGAAATATTACAATGCTTATCACTCAAGGTCCAGGGAGATCAAGATTTAAAGAGCCAGTAAACTCTATATAGTGGTACATTTATCATTCATGAAAGGCTCTCCTTTGGGTCCAGGTTCTGTAGAACAAACTTTCTCAGACTCTTTTAAACCAAAGACCTTTTAAATGCCAGTGATTTCAGTTTAATTTTTAAAATAAATTATTCAATTAAATTATTAATTATTTAAAAGAAGTGAAATTCCCAGTGAAGTACTACGCTAACCACCATTCAGAAGAGAATTCCAGCAATCAGAATACACTGTACTTCTATAGAATAAAAACATACTGTAACATTTATATTTATCGCCAGTGACTTAAAGTCAGTTTTGTAGTGTACCATCATTTCTGATTTTGCTCTACATTACTGCTGTCAAATCGATTAATCGCGATTATTCGCATCTAACAGTTTGTGTGTGTGTGTGTATACACATATATATATATATTTTCTGAGAGGTCTTTCCAGCCATGCGATATTCTACCAGTATCGCCGTTTCACCGTTTGAATCACTCCGCTTTCAGCATTCTCACAGCGAGTGTCATAGCGAATGAGCAAACCCACTATATTTTTATAGATACTACTGTTATTTTGTAATGGAATGTAGTTTTAAGAGTTTTTTAGGTTAGAATATAGTTATTTAGACCTCAGATATGCGATTTATATGTAAACATAGCACCTATTTGAAAAATTCTTTAGACGTTTTCGGAGATATGAGCTTCATCTCAGCTAGTCCTTTGGAAATTTGCCTCTGGCTCTTTTGTAGATAGTGTTTAAACATGAGGTATAATTCGTTTTGGATATATCAAACTGGCAATCTAGTGTACCATCATTGCTGATTTTGCTCTATATTACTGCTGTCAAATCGATTAATGGCGATTATTCGCATCTAACAGTTTGTGTGTGTATATATATACTGTATACAACAGTTCTGGTTCTCGAATTTGAGAGGTCTTTCCAGCCATGCGATATTCTACCAGTATCGCCATGTGAACGGTTTCACCGTTTGAATCACTCCGCTTTCAGCATTCTCACAGCGAGTGTCATAGCGAATGAGCAAACCCACTATATTTTTATAGATACTACTATTATTTTGTAATGGAATGTAGTTTTAAGAGTTTTTTAGATTAGAATATAGTTATTTAGACCTCAGATTTATATGTAAACATAGCACCTATTTGAAAAATTCTTTAGACGTTTTCGGAGATATGAGCTCCAGGCCGTCAGCGGCCGTTCAGTGCTCATGTACCCACAGAGAACAGCTTCATCTCGGCTAGTCCTTTGGAAATTTGCCTCTGGCTCTTTTGAAACTCTTAAAAATGTAGTTTTAAGAGTTTTTTGGGGTTAGAATATAGTTATTTAGACCTCAGATATGCGATTTATATGTAAACATAGCACCTATTTGAAAAATTCTTTAGACGTTTTCGGAGATATGAGCTTCATCTCAGCTAGTCCTTTGGAAATTTGCCTCTGGCTCTTTTGTAGATAGTGTTTAAACATGAGGTATAATTCGTTTTGGATATATCAAACTGGCAATCTAGTGTACCATCATTGCTGATTTTGCTCTATATTACTGCTGTCAAATCGATTAATGGCGATTATTCGCATCTAACAGTTTGTGTGTGTATATATATACTGTATACAACAGTTCTGGTTCTCGAATTTGAGAGGTCTTTCCAGCCATGCGATATTCTACCAGTATCGCCATGTGAACGGTTTCACCGTTTGAATCACTCCGCTTTCAGCATTCTCACAGCGAGTGTCATAGCGAATGAGCAAACCCACTATATTTTTATAGATACTACTATTATTTTGTAATGGAATGTAGTTTTAAGAGTTTTTTAGATTAGAATATAGTTATTTAGACCTCAGATTTATATGTAAACATAGCACCTATTTGAAAAATTCTTTAGACGTTTTCGGAGATATGAGCTCCAGGCCGTCAGCGGCCGTTCAGTGCTCATGTACCCACAGAGAACAGCTTCATCTCGGCTAGTCCTTTGGAAATTTGCCTCTGGCTCTTTTGAAACTCTTAAAAATGTAGTTTTAAGAGTTTTTTGGGGTTAGAATATAGTTATTTAGACCTCAGATATGCGATTTATATGTAAACATAGCACCTATTTGAAAAATTCTTTAGACGTTTTCGGAGATATGAGCTCCAGGCCGTCAGCGACCGTTCAGTGCTCATGTACCCGCAGAGAACAGCTTCATCTTGGCTAGTTCTTTGGAAATTTGCTGCTGCCTCTTTTGTAGATAGTGTTTAAGGTTGAGGTATAATTCGTTTTGGGTATATCAAACTGGCAATCTAGTGTACCATCATTGCTGATTTTGGTCTATATTACTGCTGTCAAATCGATTAATCGCGATTATTCGCATCTAACAGTTTGTGTGTGTATATATATACTGTATACAACAGTTCTGGTTCTCGAATTTGAGAGGTCTTTCCAGCCATGCGATATTCTACCAGTATCGCCATGTGAATGGTTTCACCATTTGAATCACTCCGCTTTCAGCATTCTCACAGCGAGTGTCATAGCGGATGAGCAAACCCACCATATTTTTATAGATACTACTGTTATTTTGTAATGGAATGTAGTTTTAAGAGTTTTTTAGATTAGAATATAGTTATTTAGACCTCAGATTTATATGTAAACATAGCACCTATTTGAAAAACTCTTTAGACGTTTTCAGAGATATGAGCTCCAGGCCGTCAGCGGCCGTTCAGTGCTCATGTACCCACAGAGAACAGCTTCATCTCAGCTAGTCCTTTGGAAATTTGCCTCTGGCTCTTTTGTAGATAGTGTTTAAACATGAGGTATAATTCGTTTTGGATATATCAAACTGGCAATCTAGTGTACCATCATTGCTGATTTTGCTCTATATTACTGCTGTCAAATCGATTAATGGCGATTATTCGCATCTAACAGTTTTTGTGTGTATATATATACTGTATACAACAGTTCTGGTTCTCGAATTTGAGAGGTCTTTCCAGCCATGCGATATTCTACCAGTATCACCATGTGAACGGTTTCACCGTTTGAATCACTCCGCTTTCAGCATTCTCACAGCGAGTGTCATAGCGAATGAGCAAACCCACTATATTTTTATAGATACTACTGTTATTTTGTAATGGAATGTAGTTTTAAGAGTTTTTTGGGGTTAGAATATAGTTATTTAGACCTCAGATATGCGATTTATATGTAAACATAGCACCTATTTGAAAAATTCTTTAGACGTTTTCGGAGATATGAGCTCCAGGCCGTCAGCGACCGTTCAGTGCTCATGTACCCGCAGAGAACAGCTTCATCTTGGCTAGTTCTTTGGAAATTTGCTGCTGCCTCTTTTGTAGATAGTGTTTAAGGTTGAGGTATAATTCGTTTTGGGTATATCAAACTGGCAATCTAGTGTACATCATTGCTGATTTTGGTCTATATTACTGCTGTCAAATCGATTAATCGCGATTATTCGCATCTAACAGTTTGTGTGTGTATATATATACTGTATACAACAGTTCTGGTTCTCGAATTTGAGAGGTCTTTCCAGCCATGCGATATTCTACCAGTATCGCCATGTGAATGGTTTCACCATTTGAATCTCTCCGCTTTCAGCATTCTCACAGCGAGTGTCATAGCGGATGAGCAAACCCACCATATTTTTATAGATACTACTGTTATTTTGTAATGGAATGTAGTTTTAAGAGTTTTTTAGATTAGAATATAGTTATTTAGACCTCAGATTTATATGTAAACATAGCACCTATTTGAAAAACTCTTTAGACGTTTTCAGAGATATGAGCTCCAGGCCGTCAGCAGCCGTTCAGTGCTCATGTACCCACAGAGAACAGCTTCATCTCAGCTAGTCCTTTGGAAATTTGCCTCTGGCTCTTTTGTAGATAGTGTTTAAACATGAGGTATAATTCGTTTTGGATATATCAAACTGGCAATCTAGTGTACCATCATTGCTGATTTTGCTCTATATTACTGCTGTCAAATCGATTAATGGCGATTATTCGCATCTAACAGTTTTTGTGTGTATATATATACTGTATACAACAGTTCTGGTTCTCGAATTTGAGAGGTCTTTCCAGCCATGCGATATTCTACCAGTATCGCCATGTGAACGGTTTCACCGTTTGAATCACTCCGCTTTCAGCATTCTCACAGCGAGTGTCATAGCGAATGAGCAAACCCACTATATTTTTATAGATACTACTGTTATTTTGTAATGGAATGTAGTTTTAAGAGTTTTTTGGGGTTATAATATAGTTATTTAGACCTCAGATATGCGATTTATATGTAAACATAGCACCTATTTGAAAAATTCTTTAGACGTTTTCGGAGATATGAGCTCCAGGCCGTCAGCGACCGTTCAGTGCTCATGTACCCGCAGAGAACAGCTTCATCTTGGCTAGTTCTTTGGAAATTTGCTGCTGCCTCTTTTGTAGATAGTGTTTAAGGTTGAGGTATAATTCGTTTTGGGTATATCAAACTGGCAATCTAGTGTACCATCATTGCAAATGATTTGGCTTAAGGTCTATATTACTGCTGTCAAATCGATTAATCGCGATTATTCGCATCTAACAGTTTGTGTGTGTATATATATACTGTATTGACTGAACAGTTCTGGTTCTCGAATTTGAGAGGTCTTTCCAGCCATGCGATATTCTACCAGTATCGCCATGTGAATGGTTTCACCATTTGAATCACTCCGCTTTCAGCATTCTCACAGCGAGTGTCATAGCGGATGAGCAAACCCACTATATTTTTATAGATACTACTGTTATTTTGTAATGGAATGTAGTTTTAAGAGTTTTTTAGATTAGAATATAGTTATTTAGACCTCAGATTTATATGTAAACATAGCACCTATTTGAAAAACTCTTTAGACGTTTTCAGAGATATGAGCTCCAGGCCGTCAGCGGCCGTTCAGTGCTCATGTACCCACAGAGAACAGTTTCATCTCAGCTAGTCCTTTGGAAATTTGCCTCTGGCTCTTTTGTAGATAGTGTTTAAACATGAGGTATAATTCGTTTTGGATATATCAAACTGGCAATCTAGTGTACCATCATTGCTGATTTTGCTCTATATTACTGCTGTCAAATCGATTCATGGCGATTATTCGCATCTAACAGTTTGTGTGTGTATATATATATACTGTATACAACAGTTCTGGTTCTCGAATTTGAGAGGTCTTTCCAGCCATGCGATATTCTACCAGTATCGCCATGTGAACGGTTTCACCGTTTGAATCTCTCCGTTATAATGAGTTCACATTTCACCAGGAATCTGACACAGTCAGAGCAGAGGTGTGTTTGGGATGTCAGATGTTGCATGTTCTTTATCATGAAGAACACAGTATTACTACCCTGAATCTCTTTATCAAAAACAAACAAATAAATAAAAAACATTATCTCACCCACTCAAAAAATGTTCAAACACATGTAAAGCTTGACTGATTCACCCTTACTGGGTGATAAAATGAAACACAGCATCGCTTGAAATCAATATTAATAAGTTTGATGCATAATTCAGGCGTGCATTTCTGCCAGTCAGGTTAGCCTCATGATTAATTCATGGATGGCTTTAGACACATACCCGGCCTCATTTTGTGATCCCACAACTTTACTGTCCATCAGCAGCAGTGTGTGCACTGCATTCATTCACTGGATTCAGCTTTATTTGTACAGATAACAACAGCAGTGCTCTCTTTGCCAAACTGTTTGCACCATTAATCATCAAAATGTGTCAACGTGTCCATCATGGACGCTTGTAAATAAATTAAGGTTGCGTCCTGCTGGAACACACTGTCAGTGCAGCCAGGGCTGGAAACACTCTGTTGTCCCTGTCATCTTTTGAGCATGTCCTGAAGAAGAAAAAGTACAGAACACGGGCTGCATGAACAATCTGTGCAGTATGATTAATTTAGCCCTCATAAACCAAGGTTTACCCACCAGGAGTACAGTAGATGTTTATATGTAATTAGGGAACAAGAATACATTAATATGATGAATAGACTTTGGAAAAATGGGGGAATATAAAAGGGTACATAAATGTGCAAATAATGAGGTGTTTGGCATGTGTTTCATATGGAGGGAGTTCATTTGGACCAATAAGGGATAATTAGGAAAATGAGAACATGCACACAGCCACATATTTTCACCTGATGTTAATCTTTCTAGAAAGTGGACTTTGAGTGGATTTTTGTGAGTATCACTATATTGTTGAACCCAAAGCTTGACCACAGGGCATTTCTAGATCAATAGCTGCTCTTTGCTTAAGTCCTGATCCCCTTGTTTACTGCTGCTAGATCTGACAAACATTCTAGCTTGTGTTTCTTCAGCTGTTGTCAAATGTGGAGATGGAAGTGATTATATTGATGGAATTTCCTGAGCAATATAAGCTAATATGAAATCAAAACTGATCCTATTTACTTTCTGAATGGAAGTTTCCTATTAGTTTCCTATTATTTTTATTTAATTATTAATGGTTGATTAATGGAAATAATTTGTTGTTGTTGTCGTCGTCGTGTCGTTGTTGTTGTTGTCGCTGCTGCTGTTATATTGATAATAATAATTTAATATTATTACTATTGTTATTTAATTATTAATTGTTGGTTAATGGCAATAATTAATTATTATTCCTAGTAATTGTAGTAGTAGTAGTAGTAGTAGTAGTATTTACTTAGTAATGCTTAATAGATATAAAAATTCAGTATTATTATTATTATTATTATTATTATTATTTATTATTATTATTAATAATAATAATAATAATTCGATTTACAACTATCCAAACACACAACTTTCATAGAATTATGTTAGACAGCAACAATATCTTGTGGCAATACGACAATATGATGGACATATACTCATATACGTATAATAATAATAATAACAATAATAATAATATTATTAATATATGTTATATTAACAATAATAATTCATTATTATTATTATTATTATTGTTATTTAATTATTAATTGTTGATTAATGGCAATACATTATTATTATTATTAGTAGTAGTAGTAGTAGTAGTAGTAGTATTTTATTATTTTAATAATAATAATAATAATAATAATAATAATAATGAATTAATAGATACACAATCCATAATATTTGTATTAATAATAATAATAATAATAATATTATTATTATTCATTAAAAAATCGATTAACAGCTATTTAAACACACAAGACGTTCATAGAATTACAACAGTATCTTGTGAGACAATATGATGCATGGATAGATACTTATATATGTATAATAATAATATGAATATGAATAATAATAATGTTGTTATTTTTATATTAATAACAATATTTTCAATATTATTGCTATCAATATTATTGCTATCATTGTTATTTAATTATTCATTCTTGAATAATGGCAAGAAGTCATTATTATTACTATTATTATTATTATTATTATATTATATATATAAAAATATATATATTATTTAAATTATTTATATATATATATATATATATATATATATATATATATATACATAACTTCCATAGAATTACAACAATATCTTGTCAGACAATATGATGCATGGCTACATACTTATATACATATAATAATACTTATAATAATGTTATTGTTATATTAATAACAATAATTCAGCATTATTGCTATTATTTTTATTTAATATGAACTATTTATTAATGATTGATTAATGTCAACTTAATTCATTAATTTAGTAAATTAAGTATTACTTATGTTAACTTATTAATGATTAATAGATATACAATTCAAAATATTATTATTATTATTATTATTATTAATAATAAGAAGAAGAAGAAGAAGAAAAAGAAGAAGAAGAATTTTTTTTTTTTTTTTACAACAATACAAACACACGACTTCCATAGAATTACAACAATATCTGGTCAGACAATATGATGGATATATACTTATATATGTATAATAATAATAATGTTGTTCTTAAACATTTAATAAGTTAATAATAATAATCCAAGTTAGGTGACTTTGTTTCTTCAGTAGAACACAAATGATGATTTTTAACTGCAACCGTTGCCGTCTGTCAGTGGTATAATAAGTCAGCAGGAACTTACATAAGAGTTTTAAGCGGTTCGTGACGAATCTTATCGGTTAGAAACAACTATCCACTAACACGGGATCGTGCTCTGACAGCGGCAGTGATGTCTCGCTCTCATTGAAGTATATGCGCGAGACATCACTGTAGCTGCAGGGTTTAATTTGGACTTGTCTAAGCAAGTTTTATTTACTCTTATTGTAGAAGTTCCCATCCACTAGCATTATTTGACTGACAGACGGCAACGGTTGGAGTTAAAAATCATCATTTGTGTTCTACTGAAGAAACAAAGACACCTACATCTTGGATGCTCTGGGGGTAAGCAGATAAACATCAAATTTTCATTTTTGGGTGAACTATCCCTTTAATAATAATAATAAGTTATTACATTTATAATTTCTAATAATAAGTCATTACATTTTTAAGAAATCTATTTACAACTATCCAAACACGGGACTCCCCTAGACTTATGTTAGACTACAACAACATCCTGATGATGAACAATATGGTGAATATCAAAAGTTGCTGAGCTGCGATCGGTCAGTAACAGTTTAAGGCATGGATTAAACAGTTGAAGTCATTTTTACAAAAAATCTGAGCATCTGTGCTCATCATGCTGCAATCGGTTTTTCACAGGAACTCGTACAAATCATACATCTGATATGCGACTCATTGGCATGGCAGCGCATACATCATCAGACATGGCAGTGGCATTACCGTGGCACGGCAGTGATGTGTAAAAAGAGCACGGCAGGAGGTGGCTAGCATACGCACGCTAAGTGCTCCGTTACAGGGTTGAGCTACAGGCAGGGATATTGGTTTCATTCAGTAAGTTATCTCCAGAGGAAAGGGTTTCCCGAGTGTGCTTGAATTGCACCGTGCTATAAATAGGTAAAACGGTTACTGTAGCCTGTGAGGTCTAAAAGTACCTGTGAAATTTGTGTTAATTTTCCTGAGAGAGGCTCAGCTGTGCCTGATGATAGCTGTTAGCCTTTTACTGATGGTATTTAGTGTCTGTCTTTAGGTTCATTTGACTTCTTCCATTAAACCTTAAAGCGTTTGACCACCTCTTGAGTATTCAGACTCTCTCTCACACTCACATGCGACAGTATCACACTGCAGACGCCATGTATCAGTGCAGCTTTTCTTTGTGACAGCTCAAAATCTACAAGGGCCACAGCCACTTACTGTCAAACCCAGTGAATTACACCCGTGAAGGAACTGTCAACAGTGTGAGTGGCTCTGTAACACGTAAAACTCGAGCAGTGCCGTAGGCTGACGCCGTACAATACTGCGACATACATCATCATGTCTGTGGATATTCCACATGATGGATGAGGCTGTCGGTCGTTGTTGTGCTTCGGTTTTGAATCGAATGAAACTGTAGATCTTTTTTATATCAGAGAATTTTAAATTGGACTTCTTTTTTAAATTAGAATCCTGGTCTCACAAATTTATTAGTCAGAAACAGTGTAAAATGTGCAAGATGGTGTAATAAAATTGAACACAAACAGATTAAAGTGTTTGTGAAGAGAAATGGGAATGGAGGTTTGCATTTATTGCTTAGTGCAAAGCTTTCTGTGATGTACAATAACACTAAATTGACTTGTCAACTAATACTGCTGTGGATTATTTAGCTAATTTAGCTGCGTAAGAGAACTACATAATTATAAACATGCTTGATTCTGCATTTGGTATTAGACAGAGCTTTTCCCAAACCCTAAAAGAATCGTTTGTGAAAGCTGTGATGCAGTGTTGGGTTACACTTTACTTTAAGGTGTCTTTGTTACAGTGTAATAATACATTTAGGTACTGAGTAATGTTAATTAACTACATATACTTACTGTAGCACTGTAAACCTGAATAAGTTGGGCTAACTTAAAAAATCAAGTTTTAAGTTTGTAGTACTCATGCATGATAATTGCTCCTAACTTGAAGTACTGAGTTAGCTAACTCATACACTTTCATAGCAATTAACATAATATTGTTAATTAATAATGAATTAGATCATGTGGGTGATGAAATCGAGAACACGATCTTTTAAAGACTAATCATGCAGCTTTGTGCACCTCTCTCTCTCTCTCTGCATTGACGTATATATGAGTAACGTGAAGGGTTTTTCAGTGCATTCATTGTTATAATATTCATAAGGTGAGACATCTCTATTAAAGGATACTCCGTCAATGTACATACAATTAAGAGTTATACACCATTTTAATCTGTTGAATATCTTCTTTCATTTGTGTACACTCAGAGCAAAAACAAAATGTTGTGTTTTTTGTAAAATAAAGAAAACTAACATGATGCGTGATCTCTCGTCTCCCTCTGAACGAAGTCCAATCTGATAGTTCTCAGAAAATGAACTGTAATTTAGTGAATACTAATGACAAAAAAATTACACTTATATCTAAAGAAACGTTGAAATGCCAGGTTTTAAATCGTGCAAGTCAAATCGAAAACAAACATTTTATGTAATCTGTATGAAAAGAGAGCAATGTCAGAAGTCAGTGATTCAGCTCATTATCCGCTAATGCGGCCACGCCCACAGAATGAGGCTACTCAGAGGCAAATTCAAAGCAATATGCATACATCTTCAATCGTTATTTATTATCTTGAAAAGTGTTTATCTGGATGTTAAAGCCATGGTTAGCGAGCTTTAGAAGACATGCAGTTAGTTCCTGGTTCTTCTTCTTCTTTATATGAATTTGTGGCCTAAAGGTGCACAGAGCGCCCTCCGGCTGCAAGTATGAATTAAAAACACAGTATCCAGCACTCATAGTGATGATATATAGAATAAATATTGAATAAATATTACTCCTCTGTATAGAAATTTGACATAAACATATAAGAATCCATCAATATTTCTCCAAATGTGCATTCTTTTAAGCTAAAAGCCTATATGAAATGCCATAGAGGTAACATAATTGTTCAGACACTTTGCATCACAGAAATACATTATATTTTAAAGAATATAATAGAATACCATTATTTTAAATTGAGCTGAGACATGATTACAGAGGGTTTTTTCACACCCAACCTGACTCAAAGGCCTCATTAATATGCAAGTCATTTCAGGTAATTATTATGTGATTCTTTTGTCTTCTCAGGTGTAAATGGCCCATTATTCATGATGATTCACGCCTCCACGCATACTGTGTTTCTTGACAAAAAGTGACTTACAAAAACTAAATCAATATATTGTTTTATATGAAGGAGTAGGCAGCATCATTTTTACATAATTCTGAAGCAAAAACTCTAGTCTACAACCTCCAATACCCAGAAGTCTTGTGAACACAGATTTAATATACTTTTTTTGGCCTTATTTCAGTGACTTAAGTTTTTTGTTTTTTCAATAACCACGCATAAACGTTATTCCTTCAAAAATACAAACATGTACATACATGTTCCTCACATATTATGGTAGCCTAGTTTGTGTTGAATACAGTATAATGACACTTGTGCCATTAATGTGTTCATGAACAAATGAAAAAAGCACAAATGTCAGGGCATGTCAAAACTTCTCCAGGCCCCAAATCAGCTTCAGACTCCAGAGGGTTAAAGGATACAATCTTCACACTTCGTTCTGGATAAGAACCGGTTTTCGGTTCCCAACCCAAGTTATCACTTCCCTCCGTTCTACTCCACTGGGCTGAAAAAAAACTACACTTTTTGCCCGGAAGACATATCGTTTCATACAGCCGTGTGACCAATTTTGCTATCGCAATACCACAATATTGATAATACCGTTACATCCCTACAAATAAATAAAGCTCAACTGAGACATTCACATTGTTGAAAATAAATAACCATATTCCTAGCATTAGGATCCTTCGAAAGGTGATGTTATTCTTGTCCTGTATCGCTCTTCTCTCCTCTTCATCTCACTAACACACCAGTGGGCGGGGCTAACGTTGCAGTGATAAAGTACAAGTTTAGTTAAAGTGATTTCTTCTGTGGAGGTGGTGTTTCACCCTCTCTATGATTGATAGGCACATTACAGGATCAGTCGTTTGATGGGCCTGGTATCAATAAAAGCTTTTTTTTTTTTGAACTAACAAGAAAGTTTTCAGTTCTGAAACTTACAAGGATATTCTTATAGTACGATGACCTCTTATATATCAAAAGCTCAAGGAAAAGTTGATTTCTCAATTCAAATGACCCCTTTAACATTAATAACATATAGGCAACAGCAGGTATTTCTAGGCTGCTGTCACTTTAAGGCCGCAGTATGCAGCAATATAATGATATACATCCTTCTCTTGTTCTCTTTCTCTTCACATCCACATGCAAGCATACACGAAAGAGGAATAGAGTGCCCCAGGGATGACGCGTTTTTGTAGGCAAAACCCGGAAGCCAGTTAGCATTTTAGGACTTCCGGTTCCAACGCCGTAAAGTCTATGGGTTTTTTGAATGGGTTTTTGCTAAATCGCCTGAAATAAGGTCTGTGGTAAACAAAGCCTCTAAATACTTTCACGTTTTGATCTATGACATAAAACACACCAGTTATAACCCACTTGTGATTTTTGAAACTTTTACTGTGTCTTAAATTCGGCGGTTGCTAACAAATTGCTAAAAGGGACTACTTCCTTTGGCGGGGACTTTAGACGTCATCATGACAAACAGGACATTTGGACAGCATTTCTCATGAAAAAGTGGATAAGTATTCATACACAGCGCAGATCATAAACAGCGAGCATGTTTTTAAATAGAGTTGTTTTCTAAATAAAGTTTGAGGATGCTTGGTGGTGACGACGTTGATCCACGACCATGGTGTCTGTAGTCCGTTTATAGCCTACTGTTAGCCTTTTATATCTGACGACTTTATTTAGGCTTCAAAATCTATAAGTGTTGTGTTAACTTGTAAAGATTATCTTCATAGACAAAACGTGTAAGTGTCATAACCCTTTGTTAAACACAGAGCTTATTTTCTGCGATTTTCCAACAGTCTATGGGAAAAATGAATAGGCTTTCAGTTGAGGGAACCCGTGCACTGCTAACTTCCGGGTTGGCCTACAAAAACGCATCATCCCAGGGGCACTCTATTGATTCAGAGTTTGCGCAATATCCAAAACGCACTTCTCTCTGTGTGCACAGATAACAGCGTACGGGTACCGAATTACATTCTCTTTTGCCTCTTCTAGCGCTCGAATGGTTTAAAATCTATTGAATGTGTAAACTAGCAAGACAAAACATGTGCAATTTATTAGTCTATGTGGCGGTCAAACTTGAAATGAATCCACGGCTCACATGCATGCCAAACCATGGGGGTCGGCTTCGTATAGATCTCGGATCAACAACGTTCCGTTTAACCCCTAAAAATTCACAAAATCACATAAACTTACTAATACTTAAACTAATGTTAGCATGCAAATATAAAAATAAAAATAATTTCAAAATATTAATAAATACTGTATTGGTATGTACATAATGCTAAATAACAAGGTTGAGTTACTCTGTTGTGCTTTAAATAGCCTAATTAAAGGAGTCATGTCAACATTTTGATGCTTTGAAATAAGAGTTCAGTGTACAATGTAAAAATACAGTAAATTTCAAAAGAAAACATCCTTCCTGTTTATTTATTGAAACTACAGTAAGCTGATATTTATTTACTATAAATGATAAAATATTGATGTATTTGATACAATTTAAAGACTATTTAATTCAAGAGTCAGAGGGCCCTTGTGAAAAGAAGTACCCCATTTAAAAAGAGTAATTTTTACAGAAAATATATGTTTTTAAATAATATATATAATTGCGAAATGAATTTGATGTTTTCAGACCCTTAATTGCAATTAAATGAACATGTACTATTGTAGGGCATATATTCTGTAATTTTCTGTTTCGGTTACATTTTCACTATGTTTGCTCTGTTCCTGTTTGCCTGAATTCCTAGTTAATTTCCCTGTTTGTTAATTAGTTCCGCACACCTGTTCCTGTTCATTTGGATTACATTCCCCATGTATTTAAGCCTTGAGTTTCATTCTGTTCCTTGGTCCATTGTGGTCTGCATTGTTTAAGTGGTTGTGTTAGTTTGTTCTCCGACAATCTTCTGAGTGTTCCTTGTTTATTTTATTAAAGAGTATTTTTGTATCTCTTTCCTTGTGCACTTCATTACAGTCACCATAACAACTATAGTTTAAATTTATATTAAATGCAATTACTTAACTTTAGAGTGTTTTGATTAAGAACTTAAGTAGGACTTAAGTCATGTTTTATATGTAATTTTATAATTAAAACTAAAATATACTTTGTAATTTCTATTTAAGCTAAGCTTATTTTAGCTGTCATGTATTTAAATGTGTAATTACACATTTGTAATGCTGAAGTTGTAATTTAGTACATTTAAAATATATTAACTTTAAGTGTTATATCGAATTACACACTACAGTTAAAATTATATAGATTTGAAGATTTTAAGTACACTACAAGTGCACATTCGATACAGTTAGGCACACTTTTTTCTAAACAGTGGTCATGTTAAAATAAATCATGACAGTTTGTGGTCCAAGAAACCTCAACATTGGTGAATTTAAAAACAAAATGATAAATTACGAGATGACCTGTTTAAAAAATATTATGCTTTATAACCAGTTATAACCATTTGAAATCATCTAATCAAAACATGATTGCAAATTTAGACGATTTACAGGTCACTGAAATAATCCACTGTGCGAAGGCATTCAATTTTCTAGTTGTATAGCAGGACAGATGTCCAAATGTGTCTTGCTTCCTGTGCACCTGCAGCAAGAGGCCCTCCAGCGGTCCTCACGGCGGAGCTGCATCAGACGGTCTATGGGGCTGCAGGTGCTCTTGCTGTGCAGCAGGCACTTCCTCATACAAACATCATTTGCATGAATCACTCAATCAATTAATCAAGCAGTTGTGGGTAACTGTGAATCACAAGTGCAATTTACTTATTACTCATTTTTGAGGAAAACATATCTGATGCTGAGCTATTTTAAGTATATGTAACATGATAAGCTTTGTTATGGAAATAATATACTTTTAAAGAATATTTTTAAAGTGTGCTTTTTTGTGAATTTTTAAAGTGTGAACTGAATGTAATGTTTTGGGCGCTTAATTGCATGTTAATTGCAAATAATTGAAAATGAATTATAGTTTAAATGTATATTAAATCCAATTATGTTTTACTTTAGAGTGATTTTTGACCCACTTAAGTAGGACTTAAAGGTGCAATATGTAAGAATTTTGCAGTAAAATATCCAAAAACCACTAGGCCAGTGTTATATATTTTGTTCACTTGAGTACTTACAATATCCCAAATGTTTCCAACTATTTGTAAATCATGAGAAAATTTGCAGTTTTAACCAAGGCTCCGGGACGCATGAGGAGTCGCCTGTCAATTGCGTCGTTACCCTCGGTTTCTGGTTTTATTTTGTAGAAACCATGGAAACACCAAAGACGCTTTAATATTTACATGTTTTAATAGACAAGTGAACAACTGTTTTGATATATTTATAGACAGAAAACTAATTATTGTTCTATAGCTCAACACATTTAGTCTTATTGTTTAAATCAAATTTTCTGTAATAATTCTATTGACATTTAGTATAAACTAAAATATACTTTGTCATTTCTATTTAAAATTGTATGTCATGTATTTAAATATATTTGTAATTTCACGCTTGTAATGAAATTGCAATTTAGATTTAAAAATATTAACTTTACATGTAAAATCGATTAACACACTACAATTGAAATTATAGTGAAGTACGTTACATGTGCTTTAGTATCTTAGTTAACGCATCAAAGTAAGTGTACTTCTTTAAATGTATGACAAAAGAATATTAAAACAATGATTTAAAATGTACTTTAAAGTAAAACTTTAAATTTCACATTATTACAAAGTGCACTTTTAAAAAGTGTACTCAAGTGTGTTCAGAAACAGTCATAAAAGTGTATTCTCTTTAAGTATACTTAAGTGGCCTTTTACAGTTATATATATATATATAAAATACGTATATACAGAATATACACTTTTAATATTTGAAGTACACTACAAGTGCACATTCAGTAATACAATTATTTCTTTTTCACAAAAAATCATCTTTCACAGGTAAATTTAACAGCATCGAAAACAGTCCAGGATCTCTGTTAGGAGCTCTATTGTGAACCTTAACAAAAGATCCTGTGTAAAGCACCTGCTTCTGAGTGTGTAAAGTCCCTTAATGTGTGTCCTTTGAAGGCCACTTTCTTAATTTGGCTGTAATTAGAAACAGCAGGTCATTATTCTCGTTAGCCAAAGAGGCATCTGTGTGATGGCATAACAGAGTCTGCCTGCCCGGGGCACCTGCTGCTGAGAGCAGTTGGCAGTTAATACTAACAGCACTAACACCAGCAATGCCAGTCTTCTTTGGGCCTGGCTTTACACACTGCACTAGCCAGTATGCTAATTATTTGAGCTTTTCTGCTTGTCCTGTTCTGCCACCTATTAAGTTCTGGGTAGATTAGATGGTAAGCAAACAATCAGTTCTCGTAATCAACGTGTTGGATGCAGGAGAAATGGGCAGGAATAAAGATCTGAGCGACTTTGACAAGGGTCAAATTGTTATGACAAGGCGACTGGGTCAGAGTATCTCTGCAAAGGCGAGGCTTGTGTGTTGCTCCCAGTCAGCAGTGGTGAGAATTTACCAACAGTGGTCCGAGGAGTGACAAACCACAAACCGACGACAGGTTGTTGGGTGTACAAGGCTCATTGATGCGCGAGGGCAACGAAAGCTATCCTGTCTGCTCCGAAGGTCTACTGTGGCACAAGTCACACAAAATTTTAATGATGGTTGTGGGAGGAATGTGTCACAACACATGGTGCATAACACACTTCTCCGAATGGGGCTGCTGTTTTGGCACTGTTGCACGTGGAGGACCAACAGCATATTAGGCAGGTGGTCATAATGTATTTGACTCATCGGTGTATCTAAACCCTCAATTCTTCTTCTAATATGACATGAAAGGCATTTAAAGCGATAGTAATATACGATAAATGTTAGAAATAGTGAATGAGGTTTTATATATAGTATGTATATTACATGTAAAGTAATTAAACAGAAATTCAAGGGGAGAAAGGGGTTTAAAATGTCTGCATTTGTGTTACAAGACCGCCCTCTGTTGTCTAACTTGAACCTTGCAGTGATAAAGAAAGTGGAGTGCTTTGTTCACCTGCACTAACTGATTTTTTTCCCATCATGAAATGAGTTTTAACCCTAAACAATGCTACTTTAGAAATGTATGTTTAACATGATGTACATAGACTCCAGTCATAAGGGTTAGTCTAATAAAAGCTCTTTTATTTTACATGGAGCCGGTCTCCTCATGGACCACGGAAGTCTTCGGCTAATACCTAATGCAGAGTTGAGCATATTGATAATATATAGTACTTTTAAGCAGCGTGTTCTACTCAGTTTATCTCTGTAACCCTTCCATTACTAGTCTGTCATCGGAACATTTCTACAATGGAATCAGTAATTATAAATCATGTCATTCTTTGGGCAAACATCCATTTTTTTGTGCTTCAACACTAGAACACTTTGTCACAAAAATGACTGCAAATGCCACTATTGGCACCATCTTTAAAACTTTATTCTGTCAGATTTTTTTATGGAATTATGAATGTGTACCTAAAAGTTCATATGAGTTTTTAATAATATTATGGCCAAAAGATAGACATGGTTAACCCAGTCTATGCTGATATATATGAGCTCTACTTATGCTTAAATACTGTATTACTGTATTTGAATACTATATTATATTTGAATACTGTATTTATGGGACACTGCATGGATTTTCTCAAATATTCCTCATCTTGTCTCATACTGCCACTGTGTGGTCATACTGGGATATAGTTTAGTGCTTTTCAGCTGTTCGACAATTCCTTGTTGAGATGAAGTAAATAATTTATTCAGTCAGCATGCATTCTTTTTTAATTTTATGTTTGCCAAAATAATGGGGGTACAGATTTAAATGTTGTGTTTTTCCTGGATCCTGTGAGTCTTAGTGTTGTATACCTTGTTTTCTCTGTCCAGTAACTTGGGTTTATTTATTTATTTATTTATTGAATGTTTTATTTGTTTGTTTGTTTATTTGTTAATTCATTCATTTCTCTAATCAACTTTTTAAAAACAGTATATTTTATGAGAAAAAAAAAAAGGGTTAGTTCACCCAAAAATATAGACAAAAATGTTGAAAATAATGTCATTTATTGCTTCACCCTCATGTCGTTCTACACCCGTAAGACCTTCGTTCATCTTCAGAACACAAATTAAGATATTTTTGATGAAATCCGAATGACTCAGTGAGGACCTGCATAGACAGCAATTACTTCCTCTCTCAAGATTCATAAAGGTACTAAAAACATATTTAAAGGTGCCCTCGAATGAAAAATTGAATTTATCTTGGCATAGTTAAATAACAAGAGTTCAGTACATGGAAATGACATACAGTGAATCTCAAACTCCATTGTTTCCTCCTCCTTTTATATAAATCTCATTTGTTTAAAAGACCTCCGAAGAACAGGCGAATCTCAACATAACACCTACTGTTACGTAACAGTCGGTGTGTACGCCCCCAATATTTGCATATGCCAGCCCACGTTTCCAACATTATAAAAGGCATTAGACAAGGGCAGCCAGTATTAACGTCTGGATCTGTGCACAGCTGAATCATCAGACTAGGTAAGCAAGCAAGAACAATAGCGAAAAATGGCAGATGGAGCAATAATAACTGACATGATCCATGATATCATGATATTTTTAGTGATATTTGTAAACTGTCTTTCTAAATGTTTCGTTAGCATGTTGCTAATGTACTGTTAAATGTGGTTAAAGTTACCATCGTTTATTACTGTATTCACGGAGACAAGAGAGCCGTCGCTATTTTCATTTTTAAACACTTGCAGTCTGTATAATTCATAAACACAACTTCATTCTTTATAAATCTCTCCAACAGTGTAGCATTAGCCGTTAGCCATGGAGCACTATCAACTCATTCAAAATCAGAAGTAAACAATATAACAGTATACAATACTCACATAATCCGACGCATGCATGGCGCATGCATGACGAACACTTTGTAAAGATCCATTTTGAGGGTTATATTAGCTGTGTAAACTTTGTTAAGGCACTGTTCAAGGCAAGCACGAGGTCTGTGGGCGGAGAGCACGGGATTTAAAGGGGCCGCAGCATAAAATCGGCGTGTTTATAATGATGCCCCAAAATAGGCAGTTAAAAAAATTAATTAAAAAAAATCTATGGGGTATTTTGAGCTAAAACTTCAGAGACACATTCAGGGCACACCTTAGACTTATATTATATCTTTTAAAAACATAATCTAGGGCACCTTTAAATCAGTTCATGTGAGTACATTGGTTCTACCTTAATATTATAAAGCGATGAGAATATTTTTTGTGAGGCAAAAAAACAAAATAACGACTTTTTAATAATATCTAGTGATGGCCGATTTCATAACACTGCTTCTTGAAGCTTCGGAGCTTTACAAATCAAATCAGCGGTTCAGGAGCACCAAAGTCACGTGATTTCAGCAGTTTGGAGGTTTGATATACGCGAATTCGAATTACTGATTTGACTCAAAAGATTCATAACGCTCTGAAGCAGTGTTTTGAAATCGGCCATCACTAGATATTGTTAAAAAGTCAGAGTTTTTTTTGTTTGTTTTTTGGCGCACAAAAAATATCATCGTCGCTTTATAATATTAAGACTGTATAACCACTGAACTCACATGAACTGATTTAAATATGTTTTTTGTACATTTATGGATCTTGAGAGAGGAAGTACCATTGCTGTCTATGCAGGCTTTGCTGAACCGTCAGATTTAATCAAAAATATCTTAATGTTTGTTCTGAAGATGAACAAAGGTCTTACAGGTGTAGAACGACATGATGGTGAGTAATAAATTACATTATTTTCATTTTTGGATGAACTAACCCTTTAAGAATTCAAATGAACCCTTACAAACATGCAGCCAAAATGAGTATTTTTACTTTTAAGATAATAAAAATCTGTTGGCAATAATCAAATTGGCAGCAATGGCAAACATATTGGTGCAAACACCCCAGAAAGCACCCCAGGTCTTCTCACTTCACAGACTGTGCAATATCCTGCACAGCCATGTTTTAATTCATGAAGAAATGAAGTATGGCATCTACCTTGACTAAAGATCCTGGAGATCTATCTACCTGCACTATTCAGCTCCAACTCTGATCAAACAACAACTGAAGCAGCTAATTAAGATCTTCAGGAGCACTTGATAATTCCAGACAGGTGTGCTGGATCAGGGTTGGATCTGAACTCTGCAGGTAGGTACTGTAGATCTCCAGGAACAGGACTTGGGCACCCCTGATGTACAGTAAGTACTGTGCCGCTGTCCGTGGTGCTGAAAACCCTCTGTCTACCCACACCACATATGAATTTCTTTGAACATTGAGGATAAGCTATTTTATAGCCAGCTGATTACCATCTCTGTGACTGTGGTTACTTGAAGTAAGAGGAAAAAATCCATCCAGAAAGATAATAATGAAGCCCCCTCATAGAAACGGCACCACAGATTTAATAGGTAATTCTGTTGGCGAGCCTTCCATCCAAAAGTGCAAATTTAACTTACTGTTTGTGCAAAATGAGAACATTGCATTAAACATTTGCGAATAAAGCACTGTTTCAATCTCATGTGTTTAAGAGAGCAAAATCGGCACTTCCTGGGAATTTGGCGCAAAATATGTAATAAAAATGGAAGTTGCTGCAATAGGGGAAGCCACTGTGGCTGTTTTAATTAAACCAAATCATTTTGATGATAGACTTTCATTTCAGAATGACTAAAACAACATTTGAGATGCTGTGCAATGCCTTTTAGTCCAGTTATCCAATTACTTCCTCTGTTGAGGCAAAGTCATGTGAGTTTTTTTTTGTTGCACACTGAGGGATTTATTTGGTAAATGTGTTTCCATTGTAGTTTACGTGCATTTTTAGAATTCATGCGCAACTTGACGTTTCCATCCAGCGTTTGGAAGTGATTGCTTCATCATTTTGCCCTCTTCCCTTCAACTCTGTGTCAAAGGAAACCATTCCTGTGTCACTGTACTCAATTTTACTGAAATCTTTCATAAATCTCTACCAATTTTATACATATGGGTACTGAAAGAAGATCAAAGCGGGCAGAGGGAGAAAGGTGCCTTCAGTGTGTTTTGCAGGGACCTTGAGATCATTTCCACACACTGAGCTTACCAAAGTGGCCATTGACACGCTGAGAAAATTGGCCTTTGATGACGGTTCTCCGAGTTAAATTGGCACAGGGTCGCAGGGTTCGTGGATGAATGGAGGTGTGGGTGGAAGAGAAGGATGGTTTGAGCGTTTCTGTGTGTATGCTTGTGACTAACTGTGTTTAGAGGTTAGCTGAACTCTCGAGGTGCTTCAGGTGAAGCTCATTGTGCTTGTGTATGTTGACAGAAGCTCATGATGGAGCTTTATATGAAGTTTTGTGGCACTTTTATCACTTTTGATAGGCACTGCGATACCTCGGAAACTCAAATGTGATCAAAAAACAGACCAGAGATTTTTAACTGGTGGGTCATGACCCAAAAAATGGGTCCCCGGGTCTGCTCTGATAGGGTTGCAGGGAAAATGCTAAATGAAAATAAGAAAATAAAACTAAACCATAATTGAATATGGCAAAATAAATGTAAAAAAATAAATAAAAAAGAGGAGAAAATGCTTTCCATATTTATTTTGTTGTTGTTGCTGTTGCTGACGTCAAAGGCAACAAGCATTGTGATACTTTGGAGCCAAATTAGGTAGATGCCAACATGGACAGATTGCGTGACATTCCCTCATCCTCAAAAAACACAAATGAAACTACAGTAAGATATGACCTGGTTACATTAAAAACAGATTCACTTACAGAATGAGGTTTTGCACCAACATATGGAAATCTTAATAATCTTATATATTTGCATAATCACTTTATGCAACTTTTTATTTATTTATTTTACTTTTTTTACTAATTTAGATTAGTAATAATTAATCTTAACTAAAAATAATTTATTATTAGTTAAGATTTTTTAATGTTTTTAAAATAAGTCTCTTATGCTCTGCTTCATTTATTTGATCAAAAATACAGTAAAAAACATAATATTGTGAAACATTACTACAATTTAAAAGAACAGTTTTCTATTTTATTATATTTTAAAATGTAATTTGTTCCTGTGATGGTACAGCTGAATTTTGACAAAACGTCTTTATTTCAGTCTTCAATGTCACGTGATCCTTCATATATAATAATAATAAATTACATTTTAAAATATATTCAAATAGAAAACTGCTATCTTTAATTGTAATAATATTTCACAATATTACTGTTTTTACTGTATTTTTCAGTCTATATACAGTGTATACATACATACATACACACACACACACACATATATATATATATATATATATATATATATATATATATATATCCATTTGCTAAAATCATTTAAGTTCATTTTTTTCCTCATTAATGTACACACAGCACCCAATATTGACAAAAAAACACAGAATTGTTGACATTTCTGAAGATTTAATAAAAAGAAAAATTGAAATATCATATGGTCCTAAGTATTCAGACCCTTTGCTGTGACACTCATATATTTAACTCAGGTGCTGTCCATTTCTTCTGATCATCCTTGAGATGGTTCTACACCTTCATTTGAGTCCAGCTGTGCTTGATTATACTGATTGGACTTGATTAGGAAAGCCACACACCTGTCTATGTAAGACCTTACAGCTCACAGTGCATGTCAGAGCAAATGAGAATCATGAGGTCAAAGGAACTGCCTGAAGAGCTCAGAGACAGAATTGTGGCAAGGCACAGATCTGGCCAAGGTTACAAAAACATTTCTGCTGCACTTAAGGTTCCTAAGAGCACAGTGGCCTCCATAATCCTTAAATGGAAGACGTTTGGGATGACCAGAACCCTTCCTAGAGCTGGCTGTCCGGCCAAACTGAGCTATCGGGGGAGAAGAGCCTTGGTGAGAGAGGTAAAGAAGAACCCAAAGATCACTGTGGCTGAGCTCCAGAGATGCAGTCGGGAGATGGGAGAAAGTTGTAGAAAGTCAACCATAACTGCAGCCCTCCACCAGTCGGGGCTTTATGGCAGAGTGGCCCGACGGAAGCCTCTCCTCAGTGCAAGACACATGAAAGCCCGCCTGAAGGACTCCAAGATGGTGAGAAATAAGATTCTCTGGTCTGATGAGACCAAGATAGAACTTTTTGGCCTTAATTCTAAGCGGTATGTGTGGAGAAAACCAGGCACTGCTCATCACCTGTCCAATACAGTCCCAACAGTGAAGCATGGTGGTGGCAGCATCATGCTGTGGGGGTGTTTTTCAGCTGCAGGGACAGGACGACTGGTTGCAATCGAGGGAAAGATGAATGCGGCCAAGTACAGGGATATCCTGGACGAAAACCTTCTCCAGAGTGCTCAGGACCTCAGACTGGGCCGAAGGTTTACCTTCCAACAAGACAATGATCCTAAGCCAGTGGTTCCCAAACCTGTCCTGGAGGACCCCCAGCCCTGCGCATTTTGTATGTCTTCCTCATCTATCACACCTGATTCAACTCATGTGCTCATTAGTAGAGACAGCAAGACCTGAAATGGGTGTGTCAGAAATAGGGAAACATACAAAATGTGCAGGGCTGGGGGTCCTCCAGGACAGGTTTGGGAACCACTGCCCTAAGCACACAGCTAAAATAAGAAGGAGTGGCTTCACAACAACTCCGTGACTGTTCTTGAATGGCCCAGCCAGAGCCCTGACTTAAACCCAATTGAGCATCTCTGGAGAGACCTAAAAATGGCTGTCCACCAATGTTTACCATCCAACCTGACAGAACTGGAGAGGATCTGCAAGGAGGAATGGCAGAGGATCCCCAAATCCAGGTGTGAAAAACTTGTTGCATCTTTCCCAAAAAGACTCATGGCTGTATTAGATCAAAAGGGTGCTTCTACTAAATACTGAGCAAATGGTCTGAATACTTAGAACCATGTGATATTTCAGTTTTTCTTTTTTAATAAATCTGCAAAAATGTCAACAATTCTGTGTTTTTCTGTCAATATGGGGTGCTGTGTGTACATTAATGAGGAAAAAAATGAACTTAAATGATTTTAGCAAATGGCTACAACATAACAAAGAGTGAAAAATTTAAGGGGGTCTGGATACTTTCCGTACCCACTGTGTATATATATACACACACACACACATACGATGCAATATCTTATTTATTTATTTTCCATGTATTTATTTATTTAACTTTTGTGTGATAAACATTTTGTTGCTGTTTAGGTGTCCATGGTGTCCAACGTAAAATCTTGGTAATAGATAAATTAATTAATTAATACATTTATTTATTTATGCCCTCATGCTCAAAAATCATGAGTGTAAATAAACAAAACTACAATAAAAGGATATGACCAGGTTACATTAAAAATAAAGTTTTCGCACCAACCATGATAATCATAATCATCGAGAATTTTTTTTTTTTTTTTTTTTTTTTGTATGATAAACAATTTTGGTACTTTGTTGGTCACTACTTATTGTCCAATGTAAAATCACAGTCCTAAATCAGGGTCTCAAAGCAAAACCAGTTGAGAACCACTAAAAGAGACCATATCTCAGCAGATATGAAATGCCAAAGTACTTCAGGCTATAGAAATAGAAAAGAATAACATTTGAGTGGTTCAAATGTACGTAGCAAATTTCCTTTTGTCAGAAATTAGCTGTCATCTGTCAAATGCAAGAATGAGAAGGAAACAGCTTGAACCATGTCTCAAAGCGAAGGCTCTTTACATTTGCAATTTTCACACCCACACATCATGGGCAATCATTTCAGCCTACTTTTGCTAATCAGTAGCTTTAAGATGAGAGGCTTGCCAGCGGAAAAAACACAGACATTCTCATGCAAAACATAATGGACTAGATGTATTTTCTTGATGATCAAGACCCTTTTTTCTTTCTGTTCTCCAGCCCCCGGTTTAAGTTTCCATTGAAGTCAGTGTTTACTTCACGCAGCGTTACTTTCTGAGAAAACCCCATGTGACACTGCCTCTTCCCGGATTCATGATTAAGTGCACTCTCTGATGCGCACTACTCTTAAATTACACCTCCTGTGATCACAAGATAGCGATTACCACGCCAATACGCCTTTTTTGATTAAGATCAAATTGTTGTTTACATAACGCAATCTCCCAAAAACGCAATGAATGTGTTTTTCAGTGAAGTCGCTTCACTTTAGCAGCAGCTCACCGATTTTCTAGTCGTTTTGCATTTCTCACAGGAGAAATACGAGTGTGTGCCGTTGAGAAGACGTATTATTATGCATTAGTCTCTGTCGTTTTAATGAGCATCGGCTTCACTTGCTCCAGCATGATTGGTGCACTTGAAGTAAAACAGAACTCAGAGTCGACAAAAACACTCAGTCGTTCTCGGGCAGCAACAGTGCTCAGTTCACACTGTGCCCTTTTCCCCTCCTCCTCCTCCTTTTGCTGCTCCCCTCCCGCCTTTCCCTCGTTTCCTGCGAAGAAGAGTCTGTTGAAAGAGTGGGGGCACGGCAGTGGCGCAAACGACGAGAACTCGCTGAAAGCGCAGGGAGCTTAATTAAACTGCTGTTCAACTGTGCCAAAGTGGAGCAGCTTGGAGGCATTGGTTGAAAGACTCAAAATCTCCACCGGTTCATCTGAAACTGGTGAGGCTGCTGGAGACGTCTTTGAGATCTCCACGTCTGCCACTGATTTATAAAGCAGGACTTGAGGAGAGCCACAGTTGTTCCAGGAGAACTCTGAAGAGAAACATCCACGGCAGGATTTCTGAAGCGCTGATAGAGGGCGAGAAGGGGCAACATGGGTGCTTTGATGGTGATATTTTCACTTCAAACCAAAGAAAGGAGAAAAAGGACAGGTAGGCAGTAAAGGGCACTTTCTTTATGTGACACTGAGTCAGAGATGCTGTAAAGCCTATAGTTGAGGATATTACATTTCGCAACGCATGCTGTTTGTACTTGTTAAATTAGACAGAGAGATGCTGGACAGTGGGGTTCAAAAGTATAAAAATATAATTTAAACCTGGAAATTAAAGAGAAAGTTTCAAGATTTTGAAGAAAGTAAAACAAAGAAATGTTACGAATATGATTATTTCTATGCGATTAATCAGACATCCATTATGTTGGAGAACATGATCATCAGGTTTTACACACTTGTGGAGTTCATTCAGCTTAAGAGCTGCAAATTATAAGACATTGTCAGGTCATTTTTTCAATTAAATGTTTTACTATTCAGTTTATTAATTCGGTAACACTTTGCAATAAGATCCCATTAGTTAATGTACATTGAAAAATACATTTCTTACAGTATTTATGAATCTTTGTTCACATTAGCTAATAAAAATACAACTGTTCATTGTTAGTTCATGTCATCTTAAGTCTATTAAAGAACATTAACAGATATAACTTTTGATTTTAACTATATATTGAGCCCTATTCGGATGGGACAAGTTTTCTAAACAATGTTTGCGTTACAATTCTTACCACCCGGCGTTTGGGATTTCATGTACTGTTTCGGACGGGACTAACATCTCCGTGTTTATTACAGAGGTAGGAGTGTGTGTTTTCTAGACGTGGGCGCAACAAAAGGTCATCTGCTGTGTTTGTGTGTCATGAATGAGGTATATGCTTTTTAATGAATGACTTACTGATATAACTTCAATTTATTATTAAAACCCTAAACTTCACATGAGTTTATGCTTAAGTGTCTGTTTATAATAAACCCACATAAGACAGCAGACACATCTAGACAAGTATCTTACTTGACACTGATTATAAAATGGAGTTTCTGCAATTTGGCTCTAGTTATTAATTTTATCATTTTATTTTTTCATCAGATACCATTCATATTGAAATGAAATGAAAGCATGCGAAAGAAAGAGAAGTGTTAGGATATTAGAACATCGGCAGTCACAGACATTTGCATTCGGACGGGATTAGATTTGAGTTTGCCAAAAACAGTAGAGCTTTACTGAGGTTTTACCGAGGTTGTGTGAGAAAAACAAGGCATGGCAGAGTCCGACAGGATTAAAACCACATAATACACCTGTAAAATACTAATTTCTCTAATGTCCTCCATGAAAACTAGTCCCGTCCGAATAGGGCTTTAGTAAAAGTTGAAATTAACTTTGATTGATAGATGCTTTAGAAGTATTTTTCATTGTTAATTTATGCGCACATCCTGATTTTGCAGAGTTCGACACGTTCCTGGGGCAACATATTCTGTTGATCCTGGAACAACCATCCCTAAACCTAATCCTACCCGTAACTTATCCCTAAAATCAGAGGGAAATGATATGTGAATAACTCTGGGGTAGAAGCACCTAACCCTGGTTGTAAGCCTAAACTTGACATTAACTGTAAACTTTTCCCTCAAATTGACTGGAATATTGTTCTAGGGTCAACAAAGACGTTGCATTTGTTGAAATGATGTTCTGCAACAATTGCAACCTTACTGTAAAGTGATAATATTATTTTTAAACAAATGTATTAAATTAGAAAATGCAAAATCATGCATTTTCACTAGTGTTCTCAGAACTTTTTACCCTCACTGTGTTTGGATATATAACAAAAAATTATACTTTTGAATTGAATTTTCTTTTCAAATAACTGTTTTCAAAATACAAGATAGCCTACGTTTTCTTCCTCTGGTGGGTATTTTTTGTCTTTTGCCTTGAGAAAAGTGTACACTGCCACGCAGTGATGATTCATGGTTTTATGATTCTTTGTTGTTTGGCCAAAGGACTCCAAAGGGAGGGTTTCTTAGAAATGCTGTACAAGGGGCTTTCAAGAAGAAGTACAGAGGATTCCTTATGGGGAAGAGAGGTTATGAATAAGAACAGAAAGAGGGAATATTAAAGACGTTACTTACTGAAGGCTTATCTTTATTTCTGCAGTTTACACTGAACAAAGTTTGGTGTAGGATTTACAATTTTCACTCTGAAATGGCTAGTAAATTTCATAAATAATAAGAAATGACAAGTTTTGAAATAAATTTTGAAGTAGAACGACTAAAATGTTCTCTTTTTTATTTACAACTTTGTAAAATAATTTTTTACAGTGTATTCTTTCATTTTTCAATGTGTATAAGCACCTTCAAAATTCAGTATCTAAAGGCATGAGGACAAATTCTCTCCAGTATTAACTTAGTGAATGGACCATTAGTGATGTGGTGCTTGATTTTATAGGAACTCTTTATGGAATATCCATCAGGCTGTGAAATTGAATCTCATTCACCTTCCACATAATCCACATAAATCTGACATCACACGCTCCTTCATGCACTGTGGTCTCATTTCAGTGGAGTTTAGGATTGTGCTTTTACCCCCAAAAAGATCTTGAAGGTCCTTTTATTGTTTTTCACCAAAACTGGCAAATCTGAGGCACTTTACTATCTCTTATCTGTAGCTCTCTGTTAAATCTGGTTCATGCCTGTAATGATTAAGGTTAGTTGTTCGTACATTTACATAATGCAAAGTAGAAAAGAGTGTGAAAACAGCTGCTATCCCAACAAAGTTTCTACAATGTACACTGTCCTGATTACTTTATTTACTGTATCCCTGCTACTGCAACTGACTTAATGGGGCAGTTCTTACGTTTTGTTTGATATCTCTACAACCACCGTTTCCCTCTGTGCATTTCATCATCATAGAGAGAGAACACATCAGCACATGACAGTTTTAGGTTGTTGTTGTGTGTGGTACAGTATATGAGACCAACTGTACCGATTGTTTTGCAAGGTGGGTGTTTTGGTAAGACTTGTTTTCTTTGAATTAAAAATGACTTTAAATGCCACAACTCTTAGAAACATTAAACATTAAAGTATTATACAAACATTTAAGGCATTTCTCCTTATATAGATCCTTTAAAACATTAAAACATCTTTCAAACATCTTTCAAGTTAAAACATCTTTCAAGTTTCACAGCTTAAAACATCCTCCTCATTATAAACAAAACATTTATGTAATCAAGGTTTGTTTTGATATTGTGGGATCTGTGACGTCACATGGGCAAATATATTTGCATATGACTGCCTCTAGAGCAAGACATCGATGCACCATAGGCCCCGCCCATTGGCATTCAGTCATTTAACGGCTGACATTTGCCTACTCCGGATGTGACGCATTGCGTCAAAAGGAAACAGAACTCATTATAATCACTGATCACTGATTATAATCACCGGGTGCTAGTTCAGAGCTAGTGCTATTGCCATTTCAGAGTTGGTTCAACTGACAAGCCTTCTAAGAACCGGTTTGCCTTTCCACGAGCCAGCACAGAGCCAGGTTTTACGTCACTGTATATACGTCTCATTTTTCACAGCAATGCTAGCGGCAAACACAAACACACCAAGCTTGTTTGAGATGCATTGACTTCTCGCAAACCGTTCGGTACATGACATCAAAGCACCGCGAGAGCGATCCAAAAGCACAAGGAGTCTTATGCTCTTCAAATGCTCCCACAGCACTCCGTTTCCGATGTCACTCGCCGATTGGTCCGTGCAGCTCCGATGCATCTCAAACAAGCCTTCCATCAACAATGGCGGACGTCGCTTTACTATTGATGCTCATGGCTTTGCGAACCTACATTGGCATCCAACGCGTTCGTGCAGCTCGCCAAAATTTGTATAGATGGAGATTACAATCAAGCTGCTATTAGCTCGATTAGCTGCTATTTCAAAAATGGCGGTCACAAGTTTCTTGTTGGTCACAATAACCCCGCCCCCAAGCCCCTGAGGCAAGCGTTTCTAGACCAGCAATGTTTTGGTGCTACTTAAGAACCACTTTTCCTGGTTCAGAGCTGGTGCTTTGGGTGTCGAAAGACAACTGATTTGAAACTAGGCTCTGGCTCTGAATCTTAAACTGCCTTGGTGGAAAAGGGGTGTGAGTGCACACCACACTCTTGAGTCTGTCGATAACAGGACAAATGGAAGAGTGAAAGATTTCACTTTGACCAGTTTAAACAGCTCGTTTGCGTCTCTGTACAGACTTCAGGAGGATCCCAGCGCCTGAAACAAGTGGATGGTTTATTTTCATTGAGTCTTGGATAGCATCGGAGGATTATACAGTGGGTACGGAAAGTATTCAGACCCCCTTAAATTTTTCACTCTTTGTTATATTGCAGCCATTTGCTAAAATCATTTAAGTTAATTTTTTTTTCCTCATTAATGTACACACAGCACCCCATATTGACAGAAAAACACAGAATTGTTGACATTTTTGCAGATTTATTAAAAAAGAAAAAATGAAATATCACATGGTCCTAAGTATTCAGACCCTTTGCTGTGACACTCATATATTTAACTCAGGTGCTGTCCATTTCTTCTGATCATCCTTGAGATGGTTCTACACCTTCATTTGAGTCCAGTTGTGTTTGATTATACTGATTGGACTTGATTAGGAAAGCCACACACCTGTCTATCTAAGACCTAACAGCTCACAGTGCATGTCAGAGCAAATGAGAATCATGAGGTCAAAGGAACTGCCCGAAGAGCTCAGAGACAGAATTGTGGCAAGGCACAGATCTGGCCAAGGTTACAAAATTTTTTTTGCTGCACTTAAGGTTCCTAAGAGCACAGTGGCCTCGATAATCCTTAAATGGAAGACGTTTGGGACGACCAGAACCCTTCCTAGAGCTGGCCGTCCGGCCAAACTGAGCTATTGGGGGAGAAGAGCCTTGGTGAGAGAGGTAAAGAAGAACCCAAAGATCACTGTGGCTGAGCTCCAGAGATGCAGTCGGGAGATGGGAGAAAGTTGTAGGAAGTCAACCATCACTGCAGCCCTCCACCAGTCAGGGCTTTATGGCAGAGTGGCCCAACGGAAGCCTCTCCTCAGTGCAAGACACATGAAAGCCTGCATGGAGTTTGCTAAAAAACACCTGAAGGACTCCAAGATGGTGAGAAATGAGATTCTCTGGTCTGATGAGACCAAGATAGAACTTTTTGGCCTTAATTCTAAGCGGTATGTGTGGAGAAAAGCAGGCACTGCTCATCACCTGTCCAATACAGTCCCAACAGTGAAGCATGGTGGTGGCAGCATCATGCTGTGGGGGTGTTTTTCAGCTGCAGGATCAGGACGACTGGTTGCAATTGAGGTAAAGATGAATGCGGCCAAGTACAGGGATATCCTGGATGAAAACCTTCTCCAGAGTGCTCAGGACCTCAGACTGGGCCGAAGGTTTACCTTCCAACAAGACAATGACCCTAAGCACACAGCTAAAATAACGAAGGAGTGGCTTCACAACAACTCCGTGACTGTTCTTGAATGGCCCAGCTACAGCCCTGACTTAAACCCAACTGAGCATCTCTGGAGAGACCTAAAAATGGCTGTCCACCAACGTTTACCATCCAACCTGACAGAACTGAAGAGGATCTGCAAGGAGGAATGGCAGAGGATCCCCAAATCCAGGTGTGAAAAACTTGTTGCATCTTTCCCAAAAAGACTCATGGCTGTATTAGATCAAAAGGGTGCTTCTACTAAATACTGAGCAAAGGGTCTGAATACTTAGGACCATGTGATATTTCAGTTTTTCTCTTTTAATAAATCTGCAAAAATGTCAACAATTCTGTGTTTTTCTGTCAATATGGGGTGCTGTGTGTACATTAATGAGGAAAAAAAATGAACTTAAATGATTTTAGCAAATGGCTGCAATATAACAACGAGTGAAAAATTTAAGGGGGTCTGAATACTTAAGTATGAAACTTATGAAACCATAAGTAAATGATGTCATAATGCTTTGTCTGTAAATGTAACGATCAGTCCAACTGAAGGAGAGTTGATGAACCCATGTGCAGTTTATTGAATCTAAGTGAGCAAACAAACAAAGCAACCATTTGACATGAACATAAGCAGGCTTGATGATGAGCAGACTTGACTTGATTTGAACCATGAACATGAAACAAAACTATACATTACAGTAAATTACAGTTTTATATGGATAATGTCTTACTCACATTCAATAGCGAGAGGGCCTTGATACTGGTTCGTATGCAGTGGCCGTTTATACAAGCCTTAAAGGAGCCGCTCCTTGAAAAACTGATCATTTCAGACAGAGGGTCAGAATGAGAGTTGAAAATAATCATTTTTCTGCATATATATTTGTTTTGTTTTTGTTTTGTTTTTTTGTGCAAAAAAGCTTTATTAACATTATAAGTCAACCTCAAGGAAATAGAAAAAATCCATGTCATGATCCCCACTGAACCATTTTTTCTAAGCGTGTATGGAGTCTGGAATTAAGAAACAAGATAAAATGCTTCATTTGAATTTAAAACTAAAAGTAATTACTTTTTTACTAATGGAAATGAAAAAAGGAAGCGTTATGAAAATCAGAACAATAGATCACAGCATCACTCCTCCTGACTGAAATGATTTTGCTGTTGCAATATTTGCAGGTCCAAATGTTTCGTTTGGACATCTAGGTAAAATTCTGAAACGCTGTTCTGATATTCCTAAAGTGAAAACCTGCATGTTGTTTTCCTGCATAGTTTGAGTGCTGCTTTGACTTTGTTCAAGTTGGTGACTTTAGGTCAATTTTAGTTTTCTGGTCTATCCCATTGTAGACATCACAGATGTCAACACAAGTCTAAAAAGTACAATATCTACCATAATTTACCATAATAATTTAATATAATGCAATATAGTTAAAGCATTAAATTGGCAATTGTTTTCGAAGAACACCACTGCTTATATAAGCAAGTTCCCTCCAGCTTTGGGATGTGAAGGTTGAAGCGTAGTGGGTAACTTCACAACAGCTATATCTATAGAGAAAGTTATATTTAGTGTCTCATTCCCAACCTATATTTTATGGATGGTTTGTGGAACAGGTTGGGAATAAAATGAATGGGCAGCCTTGGTCCTTCTCCTAGGCAATATATCATAAAGAAGACAGTTTTGTGCATTGTAAGCAGAAATCAGAGGAACCCAGATTCCCACACTGGGAGCTCAGCAGTCTGTTTGGACTAAGTTTATTTGAACTGTGTGCTTGTTATTGTGGAGGCATTTGAATGCATGCTGTATGATTTATTACACTAACAACAAAATACTAAAAGATACCATGCTTTTAGTATTGTCTATACATTGCAAACAAGGTGCATCTGAAGCGAAATACAGTATATACCACAAAGAGTTGTATTTACAGATGATCAACATGAAATTGTTTGTAGTGTACTTTAAAATTTAGAAGTATATTTTAAAAAACTGTACTTGCAGATGATTAAATAAAAGTTTGCTTAAAGGGTTACCTAAAAATTAAAATTATCCCATGATTTCCGTACCCTTAAGCCATCCTAGGTGTATATGACTATCTTCTTTCAGACGAACACAATCGGAATTATATTAAAAAATATCCTGGCTCTTCCAAGCTTTATAATGGTAGTGAATGGATGGTGTGTTTTGATAAAAAGAGCATTAATAAGGGCCTTCTGAAGCGAAGCGATGGGTTTTTGTTAGAAAAAAAATCCATATTTAAAACTTTATAATGTAAAATAACTAGCTTCCGGCAGACGACCGTACACATACTGTGCAAGTCAACTTGCGCCAGATGAGTTACCCCGGACACAGTGTATGACGCAGGATGTAGGAATATCGTAAGCTTAGGCGCCTCTCGCGGTTCAAACAAATAGGGCTGTACAACAAACTGAAACTCCTCTTTTCTTATATTGAAATCATCCAACATTTCTCTTTAAAATTTCTCGTTTTAGACTTCTAATTCATGACCAGTGTTTGATACTCTTCTGCCGCAAACCGATGCGTTTTGCCATCTGCCGGAAGCTAGTTATTATAGTTAATAAAGTTTTAAATATGGATATTTTTCTTACAAAAACTCATCACGTTGTTTCAGAAGGCCTTTATTAACCCCCTGGAGCCGTATGGAGCCGTATCATCAGCCAATCGGTGTTATGATGTAATTTCCAGCAACTCCAGAGTGGTTAGTCACTCTTAGATCACTGCTTGACCAATGGAAATAGAGGACCGGAACAAGCTCTTGCATAATTTAGTATTAAAGCCTAGTTGAGCAGCATTAAATTAACTTCCCTTGGGCTTCTCTGAAATCTACAGAGTCTGTAAACTTTATTGTTACATAATTATATGTAAAAGCATGGCGATTCTTTGAGACCAGGCTTTATGAAAGAGTGATGAAATATTCTCTCATTGGCCTTTATTGTCTTTTATCATTTTACCTTTTTTTTTTTTTTTTTTTCGTTTGTTGGAAACAACATTGCAGTGGTCCCCTGTGACATTTTCCAGAGCAAAGTTTTAATATTCCAGAGTATTATGAGCTTCAGAAGGGCTTTTGTGTGCGTGTTTCTGCGCTTCTACGAGAGTGACTCATGAGCATGAAGTGCGTGTGACGAGTGTGTACGTGTGTGTCCACTTGTGAGGAGTATTTCATATAGTCCTCAGTGTCCCGGTGTAAGTGTGCATCCAGGGCTTTGATGATTGTGCCTGCTTGCTTTCAGAAACATTGAACAGACGGCTTTACAGCCACTCCAGCCCCACTCTAATGCTTGCCATTAATTTAGCAGCCTGCCGGTCTGCTATCACAAGAGCTTCTATTTAACCAGCTCTGCTCTGACAAAAGCCTTCTGCACCATCCCAATACATTAGGGGGAATATACTTGTGCTTTTGAAGTGCACTAAAAGGACACAGTCCTACTTCATCTAGACGCCAAATCCATCATGCGCTGCAAAATCCTTTCATGATTATGAAGTCGTCTCCAGTCCACTCCAGAACAGCTTGTGTGTTTGTGTGTCATCACACATTGCAGAAGGATCCTGCCTCAGCGTCGTCAGGGGACACGGGCTGTTCTCTCACTGTGTTTGCTAATTGATTTTGTTTTCTGCAGGGAAGTGAGTGCGATGTGCTTCTGGCTCCTTCAGTCTTGGCCCTTCTGGTGTTTACACTTATAAACAGGACAAAAAGAACGAACACGACTCCACGCACACTGCCGCGAGAGCAGCTGTCACTGGGAGCGGGCGGTGGTGCTACACATGACTCTTCATATTCCGGCAGAGTTACACAGTCAAACATGTTACAGAGGGTCAAATTAACATGTTGCAAGCCATGATGACCAGTGGAAAAGACAAAACCACATCCTGTCTATAACCACATCCAATCCATAAAGAAAATACCAAAAAAAAAGATCATCATTTACTCACCCGCATATCCTAACTTCCAAACCTATATGACTTTCTTTCTTTGGCGGAACACAAAAGGAGGCATACTGAAAAATCTTTCTTTTTTTGTGCTGTTTTTTTTTTTTTTTTAATGTTTTCTGTGTTTTGTTTTGTGCTGTTTGGTTCTGTTTTTTGTTGTTTTTTTTTGTTCTGTGTTCACTCTAAAAAATAATGTGTTGGCTCAACAACAACAACAAAAATTACGCAACAGTTTGCATCAATTTTTTTTATGACAACATTGAATGAATTTACGTTCCACCAACAAGCAACATTGAGTTAGAGGAACTTAACCCTTAAATGCATGACTGTTTCGCCAATCATTCTTACATATTCGGGTTTTTATCGACCCGGATCTATATCTAACACGGAAGGATCTCTACCTGTCGCGATAATATAAAACTCCTCTGATATTAAAGTAACAGTTACAGAAGAATAAAATAAATCGTATTTTGTTACCTTTTGGAGCTTGAAAGGGCTCAGTTTGAGCAGATGTTTTATGCCATCATCACTGTCCTCGTCAGAGCTCATTTCCCAGTAAATTCAGCAAATAATGGGCTAGTTTTATGTTTGAGGTCACGAATATGAGCACATTCGCGATCTCAAACGTATTCTCAAAACTATTTTATAATTTTCAACATCTTCAAAATCAATATTTCGTTCGCTAACAGCTTCACCAGATCCATCCAGTGACAGTTACAGTCATATTTGATGCGTTCAGTACTTGCTCTGCAGTAAATTGCTGAGCCATTTCATGTTTTTCTTATTATTTCGTTTTCTGTCTGAATGAGTCGTCACTTCAGCATTGTTTATCAGACATTGCCACCTTGTGGAATAAAGGTGAATTGCACTTATTCTGTCATCTAAGATTCAATTATTGTTGTGCAGAAAAAATATACGTACACTCATACACACCTCGGGCCGTTTGCGACCCTATACAATTTTTACAAAAAAAGAAAACAAAAATAGGCATTCTTTTATAATTTTATGATTTTTTTCTTGTTATATTCTTTATAATGAATTGACTGAGGAATACCAAGAAGGTTGATGACTAACTTTAAAAAATGAACGAGGAGGAGAGTAGTGAATGACGTCCCGGGTCACTAAAGACCCGAGGTATGCATTTAAGGGTTAATAATTTGTAGCATAAGTTGATTACTCAAAAAAATTAAGTCACTTCAACTACGAGAGATGTAGCCCTGGAAGCAATTAATCTTATTTATTTCAGTTCAAATCAAAAGTCAAACATAACTGCATTAAATACTAACAGGTCTTTCCCTTCACTAAAAACAAATAAATTTACACTTAATTTCAAAATTTATTCTCCTTATCCAGTTCTATGCAAAGCATGCTGGGAACTAGAAATCCACTGCCTAATTTCCAATGTTATCAAGACAATTTCATTGTTACTACAACCTAATTAAAAAAAAAAAAAAAAAAGCCATTTGACCTTTCGCAGGCAGGCTAACCAATCATAATGCCGAATTTGTCGTTTAGTCCAACAAAGCAGTCAGGGGAGTTAACGTCGGTGGACTTGAAATTGAAAAAATGGGTGTATTTACATCTTTTCACAGTTGAAACAACATTCCTTCTGATGTTCATTCATATTTGATGCTATAAATGAACTAGTAGGAAGAGTTCACGAGCTGCCTGAACTGAGGCGCTACAGTGATCTGTCACGACACATTAAAGAGCGACACAATAAACTGTGTTTATTGTTTACATTTCTTTAAAAATGACAAAATTTGACATTTGAAACTTTCATATCAAAAGTAACCTGCTCTGTCTTGTCTGTCGACGTGTTGTCAGTGTCCCTTTTGCTCCGAGATGTATTTTTCACTCTGTGAATACATTATGTGTGGCGTGAGAACAGCATGGCTTGTCGGATGTAGCAACTAAAGGGGGCGGGTCTATGCGAACAGTCAATTAACGCAGAAATTTGAGTTTAAATTGCAGACGATATTACGTTAATGTAATGATCAACATTATTATGTCAGCGGAACTCTACAAAATAATGTTTGCAACAAAAAGGTTTAATTAAAACAATAAATTAGAATTTTTCACTTGTAACCACGTATTTAAGTTGTGGTAAAAGGTCCCCTGAATTACTTTTTAGAATGTTGTTTAGTTTAGTTTTGTTTTGTTTTGTCCATATAATGAGAGTCAGTGATTTAATGTTGTTTTGATCCCCATTGACTTTCATTGTATGGACAAAGTTGAAATCTTCAAAATATCTTTTGTGGACAGGAAAGAAAGTCATTCAGGTTTGGAATGACATGAAGGTGAGTAAATGATGACAGATTTTTAAAATTCTTTTGGTGAACTATCCATTCAACTATATGCATCACAACTTGCAATAACACATATTTCTCTTCCATGTGAATCTGAGAATTTGTACAAACCAGATTTTTTTAGTGGTTTCTATTTCTGTACCATTGCCCATTTTGAAATTGAATTGGTCCAAAGTCCTGCTCCACATAATTGTAGATAGAGTAAATGAAATAACTTCTGATTGGCTGTGATAGTGTGGCGTCGTGCCGCAGTTTCACATTCAGCGTGGAAGACAAATTGTGTGTCACTGCAAACTTGTCACTTCATGCCTGGTTAGGACATGGTGTAAGACTTTCTCCTCTGTGTTGTTAAAATGAGGCAACACCTGTTCAGTATATGACCAGTGATTTCTTACAGGTTTTTTCAACTGCTTACACAAATTTTCAAAACTTTGCCTCTTTTTTTTCAAAACTTCACACATAAATCCAAGAACTGCACACACAAAATGCAAAATGCCTCACATCTCTTGCAAAATGAAGCACTGCATTCAAAATATTACAAACATATCTCAAAAGCAAACATTTCTCTTACATTGCACTTTTTCCATAATATTCTATTTTTGGATATATCATATACACACAGTTATTCAAAACCTAAAGCTCTTCTTTCATGAGCTTCTATGTACATTTCTGTACAAGAGTGAAAGTAATTAGCAGAGAGATGTTGAAAAATTCACGCTAAACACAAAAGCAAGATTGAAACCAAACTATTTATTTTTTACTGTAACGTATTTCATTTAGTGTTATTTTAGTATTATTTATTTATTTTAGGTTTAATAAACAATAGCAACAAGTTTAAGTCGTTGCTTTAAGTGCAATGCAGTTAAAATGCTTAAGTGCAGCATCAGTTATTTGGATTCTGACATGGCAAAATGAATGACTATGCAGCTCAGTAAGAGTGTCAGATTAATTGAGAACCTGATTTACAAGTTTACTAAAAAAACAACTGATAAGAGTCCTTTGCTGAGGGATCAAACTTCACTGGTTGCACTGTATGTTTTTGATTCACAAAAAAAAAAAAAAAGATCATTCACTCAGGAATTGGACTTCACTGGTCATTCTTTATTTTTTTGATTCCATGCAATCAATCAATCAATCAATCAATCAATCAATCAATCAAGTACTTTGTTTTGGAATCAGACAGTTGCTCTATATGTTTTTGATTCACTAAAATGAATAGGCTCATAAGAGTCTTTAGCTTGAGAATCAGACTTCAGTTGTGGCGCTTTATTGATGATTTGAGATGAATATTAATGTAGGCCTAGTGAGCACTTTCAGATTGTTGTTGCTTTATGTCCCAACATCGTTGGAAAAATGCACATGCAAGAGCCATTAACAGAATCAAATGTGATAAAAAAAAAAAAATAATAATAATAAAATAAATAAATAAATTATATTCCAGTATATTTTTTTAAATAGTTCTCGGTTCTATAGTCATGATCCTTTTAGCTTCTAACTACATTTTTTCTAACTTGCATAAAAAACGTAAATGACTTTATCTATCTTAACACTACCCCATGTATGTATGTTAATAAAGCAGTTTAAGAATGTTGTGGTCTAGAGAAGTGGTTAAATTACCATTTAAATTGGGTTGTGCTTACAGACAAAAGCCTTTTGAGTGCTTTGGTTGAAAGCCTGTGTTAATCCAATCCTTTCCCATGTGACTTTCAAATGTATTTTATATTAGAATTAATCATGGCTCTTCATAGATTTCAGTGAGAGGCCTTTAAATTATATGTTTGGCTCTGGAATAACAAGTTATCTCGCTAAAGCGTCCGATCATGTACATATTGATGGATTTGGGGGGCTTTCAAACTAGGCATGTTTGCTGTAGCAGCTATCTATCACCCTGTAGCCCAAGTTAAGCAGGGTTGAGCCTGGTCAGTACCTGGATGGGAGACCTCCTGGGAAAACTAGGTTGCTGCTGGAAGAGGTGTTAGTGAGGCCAGCAGGGGGTGCTCAACCTGTGGTCTGTGTGGGTTCTAACACCCCAGTATAGTGATAGGGACACTATACTGTCAAAAAGCACCATCTTTCGGATAACATGTTTAACTGAGGTCCTGACTCTCTGTGGTCATTAAAAATCCCAGGATGTCCATCAAAAAAGAGAAGGGGTATAAGCTCGGCATCCTGGCCAAATTTCCCTGTTGGCCTCTGGCCATCATCATGGCCTCCTAATCCTCCCCTTATATATACTGATTGGCTTCATCGCTCTGTCTCCTCTCCACCAGTAAGCTGGTGTGTGGTGGGCCTTCTGGTGGGCCTCTCCAGGAGGATGCTGCACATTAGTGGTGATTGAGGAGTGCTTTAAGTGCCGAGAAAAGAGCTATATGAATGTAAAGAATTATTCCTTTACTGCTCTGATTGCACTGATGCGTGATTACACTGCACGCTCACTCTTGCTTTTATCCAAGGTAAATCATCACCACTGTCATCTACGGTGGCCGAGAGAGCTCAACACACTGCAGCCGAAGAAAACACCTGCAAATAGAACAGACACCATCAAATTAAGAAAATATCTTCATCGGTTTGACAACACATGTACTGTAAACATTCACAACGCAACAAAATACAGAAATGTGCTGCAAGTAATTGGTTGCATGTTGAGTTTTTGCAGTGCATTTCTGTATTTGGTTACATTGTGAGTATTTTCAGCGTGTTTCTGTACTTGGTTCCATTGTGAGTATTTCTGCGTTGTGAGCATTTGCAGCATGTTTCTGTATTTGGTTGCGCTGTGATTATCTGCAACGCGTTGCTGTATTTGGTTTGCTGTATTTGTACCCGGTTCCAAAAAAGTTTGGACACTGTACAAATTGTGAATAAAAACAGAATGCAATGATCTGGAAGTTTCAAATTTCAATATTTTATTCAGAATACAACATAGATGACATATCAAATGTTTAAACTGAGAAAATGTATCATTTTAATGGAAAAATAAGTTGATTTTAAATTTCATGGCATCAACACATCTCAAAAAAGTTGGGACAAGGCCATGTTTACCACAGTGTGGCATCCCCTCTTCTTTTTATAACAGTCTGCAAACGTCTGGGGACTGAGGAGACAAGTTGCTCAAGTTTAGGAATAGGAATGTTGTCCCATTCTTGTCTAATACAGGATTCTAGTTGCTCAACTGTCTTTAGGTCTTCTTTGTCGCATCTTCCTCTTTATGATGCGCCAAAAGTTTTCTATGGGTGAAAGATCTGGACTGCAGGCTGGCCATTTCAGTACCCGGATCCTTCTTCTACGCAGCCATGATGTTGTAATTGATGCAGTATGTGGTCTGGCATTGTCATGTTTGAAAATGCAAGGTCATCCCTGAAAGAGACGAACGTCTGGATGGGAGCATATGTTGTTCTAGAACTTGGATATATCTTTCGGCATTGATGGTGCCTTTCCAGATGTGTAAACTGCTCATGCCACACGCACTCATGCAACCCCATACCATCAGAGATGCAGGCTTCTGAACTGAGCGCTGATAACAACTTGGGTTGTCCTTGTCCTCTTTAGTTCGGATGACATGGCGTTCCAGTTTTCCAAAAAGAACTTAAAATTTTGATTTGTCTGACCACAGAACAGTTTTCCACTTTACCACAGTCCATTTTACATGAGCCTTGGCCCAGAGAAAACGCCTGCGCTTCTGGATCATGTTTAGATATGGCTTCTTTTTTGACCTATAGAGTTTTAGCCGGCAACGGCGAATGGCACGGTGGATTGAGTTCACTGACAATGTTTTCTGGAAGTATTCCTGAGCCCATGTTGTGATTTCCATTACAGTAGCATTCCTGTATGTGATGCAGTGCCGTCTAAGGGCCCGAAGATCACGGGCATCCAAGTATGGTTTCCGGCCTTGACCCTTACGCACAGAGATTGTTCCAGACTCTCTGAATCTTTGGATGATATTATGCACTGTAGATGATGATAACTTCAAACTCTTTGCAATTTTTCTCTGAGAAACTCCTTTCTGATATTGCTCCACTATTTTTCGCTGCAGCATTGGGGGAATTGGTGATCCTCTCCCCATCTTGACTTCTGAGAGACACTGCCACTCTGAGAGGCTCTTTTTATACCCAATCATGTTGCCAGTTGACCTAATAAGTTGCAAATTGGTCCTCCAGCTGTTCCTTATATGTACATTTAACTTTTCCGTCCTCTTATTGCTACCTGTCCCAACTTTTTTGGAATGTGTAGCTCTCATGAAATCCAAAATGAGCCAATATTTGGCATGACATTTCAAAATGTCTCACTTTCAACATTTGATATGTTATCTATATTCTATTGTGAATAAAATATAAGTTTATGAGATTCGTAAATTAGTGCATTCCTTTCTTTTTTTTTCACAATTTGTACAGTGTCCCAACTTTTTTGGAATCGGGTTTGTATTTGCAGCACGTTTTAGTATTTGGTTACGTTGTGAGTATTTGCAGTGTGTTTCTGTATTTGGTTGCGTTGTGAGTACGGTATTTGCAGCGCATTTCTGTATTTGGTTGCGTTGTGAGTACGGTATTTGCAGCGCATTTCTGTATTTGGTTGCATTGTGAGTATTTGCGGCGCATTTCTGTTTTTGATTGCATTGTGAGTATTTGCGGCGCGTTTCTGTTGCGTTGTGAGTATTTGCAGCACATTTCTGTTTTTGGTTGCATTGTGAGTATTTGCAGCGCGTTTCTGTATTTGGTTGCATTGTGAGTATTTGCAGCGCATTTCTGTATTTGGTTGTGTTGTGAGTATTTGCAGCACATTTCTGTATTTGGTTGCGTTGTGAGTATTTGCAGCACATTTCTGTATTTGGTTGCGTTGTGAGTATTTGCAGTGCGTTTCTGTATTTGGTTACGTTGTGAGTATTTGCAGCGCATTTCTGTATTTGGTTGCATTGTGAGTATTTGCAGCACATTTCTGTATTTGGTTGCATTGTGAGTATTTGCAGCACATTTCTGTATTTGGTTGTGTTGTGAGTATTTGCAGCGCGTTTCTTTATTTGGTTGTGTTGTGAGTATTTGCAGTGCGTTTCTTTATTTGGTTACGTTGTAAGTATTTGCAGCGCATTTCTGTATTTGCTTGCGTTGTGAGTATGTGAGTATGTCAGCAAGTTGTGAGTATTTGCAGTGTGTTTCTGTATTGGTTTGCGTTGTGAGTATTTGCAGCGCATTTCTGTATTTGGTTGTGTTGTGAGTATTTGCAGCATGTTTCTTTATTTGGTTGCGTTGTGAGTATTTGCAGCGCGTTTCTGTATTTGGTTGCGTTGTGAGTATTTGAGTATTGTCAGCAAGTTGTGAGTATTTGCAGCGTGT